>NC_028454.1:28764327-28904702 GCF_000263155.2 Setaria italica | reverse complement strand
CTGTACTGTTCATTTTGATTGCACATTCTGAAATAACACATAATATGAAATAGGTTGAAGGCTTGCACTGTTATTTGGATATCATTCAAAACGATGAGAAGGAGGACTACCATCGGTGGAAGGATTTCAATGTCAAGACCTGGGACATCGACATGCTGGATGGATTACCGCAACAGGAGGACAGGACATCATCGGGCCTATTCATGCTCAAGTATATGGAGCACTGGAATGGTTACAGACTACAAAAAGGCTTCACACAGAACCTTATTGATGAGTTCAGATCTAAGCTTGCAGCTATACTGGTGAACTCGGTCTTCAATGAGGAGCAGACTATGAAGGGATCCCCTGAGATCTAGTTCGACTCTTACAATTTAAAAAGTTATCTTCAGTTTTAGTTCCTACAATTTAAGTGTACTGCTATTCAGTGTGTTACATGCTCGTTATCGCAAACAAGTCTGCAAACAAAGAATTCATGAAACACACATTAAGCATCCTGACCTTGTCCTTGTCCGGGGAGGGGATAACACACAGGAGGGGGGCGAGCTGGGAAGGGTCCTTGCCCGTGGAGTCGTGGACGCTGGCGCGGAGCCGGCTGAAGTCGTCTGCCTGGTCGGCGCCGGCGGCAGAGCTACTGCTGCTGCTTGGGGTCGGGCTCCCAGGCGAGCGATGCGGGGCGAGGGGGCGGCGCGATGCGGAAGGCGACGGAGAAGGTGGACGCGCAGGGGCGGAAGATGAGGTAGACGGCGCCGGCGAAGTCGGCGGCGAGGAGGAGCAGGAGCAGGCGCGGCGGAGGAGGCGGCGCCGCGCCGGATGCGCGGCGAGCTTCTTGGATCGGCGCGCGGTCCGAGGGGCGGCGACAGTGAGCGCTGCTGGAAGGACGGGTGCAGCTGCAGCGGCGTGGTCTCCGTGGCCACCGCCGCCGCGCCGGCGTCGGCGGCTGGTTGGTCGAGTCGGGGGCGGCGCGATGCGGGGCGAGGGGGCGGCGCGATGCGGGGCGAGGGGGCGGCGCGATGCGGAATGGACCGGGGGCGGCGCGATGCGGGGGGCGGCGCGATGCGGGGTGAGAGGGCAGCATGAGTAGGGTTATGTGCACGAGATGTTGTTGGGCCGGGCCGTTTCTTGAATTCGGCCTGGTACGGGCGAAATAAACAGATAACTGTATTATTGCATGTAACACCATCTAAAAAGTTTATAATTCATGATAATATAAAAAAGAAATAATATGTGACAATTTAAGTTTCATAATTCAAAAACAATGATATACTTTGTTTCAATTTTTAAACTTACATGATGACCTTATAGTTTGTGTCATAATTAAAAAACAATGATATAGTTTCTTAATCCATGTACTTTGTGTTCGTGTTAGATGAAGGCGCGTGCTTTGTGACTTGTGGTCTTCAAGAGTACATGTATGGCCATGTAGGGGAACAAGGTACATGTATGGTCATGTAGGGGAACATATATATGAACTTAAGCTCATAATTTTGAAATTACATGAATTTACAAAAAAATGGTAATATTCTAAAAAATATTGAGTGTGCATATGGTTGATGACAAAGAGAATGCCATCGGAAATAATATGTGCCAAAAAAAATTACTACTTTCGTTTTAATACCACTACCACCAAATAGAAGATACCGGTTATATACTCGAAGGAATGCTGCAGATCACGTCATTCATATCGGCTCATACATTACATAGGCTGGGCTCTTCCTATTGGAATTTCACAATTTTATGAGTGTTCTTGAGTTGCACTTAAAGTTCTTCTTCTTTTTTTTGTGGTGGTGCGGCGGCGACACACAGCTGCTCGGCCTCTGCCTATCTCTCTGCATGCAATGCGTAGGCGCACGATCGTCAGCGTGTACTCACCCACTCTTCCTCACTGCTCTCCTCGGCTAGCAGTCTCGCATCGTGCTGGTGGCTAGCGTCTCGGTCGCCGAATCATCGTGTCCGGGTCCGCGGTGGCATCTGGCGTCCATGCATTCTCTCCACCTTTCGGTTTTGACGATTTCGAGCGTGTCGTCCATGTGTTGTGCCGGGCGGATAGACAAAGGCAGTTGCGGTCCGCATGGACCTCCACGACCGATATGATCTGCATGGGATACGCGCGTCCCTCTCCAACCGCCATGAGATGACGCCCCGCCGCTGTTTGCCTCTGCTTCGTGATGAGTCTGTGACGCGGCTGCGAAACCGCAGGGCTCCGGCTTTGTTGCAACAGATTAACTGGGAAAATCACAGAAGAAATAGGTTCACTTCTTGGACTGATAAATTTGAACTTATCATCAAACTTATTGATACAAAGTATACGACAAGGTGCACGTCTTCTCCGTACTCACTTGGCAACAATGGTTCAGAAAACCTGATACAAACTAAGCAAGCACTATATAAAGGCATATGTATGACTTGCCGATTGCACTGGTTCACATCTTCCAGAAATTCAGAACCGGCCAGAAATTCAGAAACGCCGACTCAACGACCTACCATATGCCATCTGGCACGCATGAGTTCACATGTATTAGCTTACAAACTCTTCACGTGTATTAGCTTACAAACTCTTCACGTGAGGCCTAATTTAAACAAACTCTTCACGTGAGGCCTAATTTAATAAAACTCTTCACGTGAGGCCTAATCTAATAAAACTCTACACGTTAGATAATAAAAACAATCTTGCTTCATGGATGTGGACGGCAGGAAGGCAGCAGGCAGCGGCAGTTCAGCCACCATGGATGTGGACGGATCTACTTCTTCGGTGACACCCATCAATCGTGACACACAAGAGCAGGACCATACACCACCAGCGCAACAGAAGGAGCATGCACCACCTGCGCTAATTGATCCAATTACATCTCTCCCATTCAATCCAGTAAGTTCAATCTCATCTGCAACGATAAAGTTTATGATCAGTTTCATTATTACGACATGACATATAAAAAAACTGAACAGGACCAGATTCATTCAACAAATTTTGAGCCACCAAGTCAGATCAAGAAGCAACCAAGCTCTACAAGCCGTGTAAGTCTTGCTGCCTGCTCAGATTGCTTATTGACATGAACATCTTGCATAAGTTCTAAATTTGCAAGCACAAAACAAAGCATCAGAAATGTCCAACTTAACCCAATGACTACTAAAGAGTACCAGATTGAATCAGAATCAGAAATGCATAAATAGCGAACACATGAACATAGGCATATTGGCCTAGAGTGTGAAGACTAAAAGTTTTAAATGAGATAAATATGCTGGTTTAAATGAGAGCATTACCCAACCTTTGTGCCCATTGTGCAATCAGATTTCAGAAAAGAAATGACCAGTGCAGTTGCTCCTTCTTTCTATCAGCATCCCACAAGTCCTGCCTTCTAGGATCATAAACCTATTGCAGGCCCAAAAAAAAGCAATACATACATTGGTCAACAATATGG
Source organism: Setaria italica (assembly GCF_000263155.2). Taxonomy (NCBI): domain Eukaryota; kingdom Viridiplantae; phylum Streptophyta; class Magnoliopsida; order Poales; family Poaceae; genus Setaria; species Setaria italica. The sequence goes on along the minus strand of NC_028454.1, from coordinate 28,901,286 downwards.
AACTCTGCATTCATCCATGAAAACTAGAAAAGTTGTGGGAAACGTTTAACGAAACTATAAACAGAAAGAACTAACCTCTGATCCACTGTTGTCATGGCTGGAGCCAAGTAGAGGTTCGTTGAGAGCATCAGCACTGGATATGTCAACATGCTCATTGATCCACCGTTGCGCCATAAAAATATTACAGAACACAATCAGCAATTATCAAATGCAGTGTAGCGATAGCAAAAGTTTCTAGCATAAAACACTTGATGCATTCAAGCGCAACCATCCAATCATAAGCCTTCATTGTTTGTGAAACAACAAGGCTGTTACATTTCAGGAATAACCAACAGAGCAGTTTACAGGCAGAATACCACCACTTGCCTGCAACTCAGTAACCATGCACATTTAAATAAGAGAATACATTATATGCACCTTTCATTCAGTCTCTTAAAATAATTATGGCAAATGATGGCCTAAGTTACTGTCTGCAAAGCTGATCCTAACTGTACCAGTTTTTGATTTTATCTTTGTAAGATTATTAACTCATATGTCTTAATATCCCCTAATCGAACAAAAAAAATAGATCAACACCAATTACAAGAAACATACCTGAACTTCACATAAGCTGCAGAAAAACATCCCTAATTATTATTTTCCTTCAGGGTACATGTAAATGCTCGCAGAAATTACTAGTAGAGATTATAAGCATGTTCGACCAAGAACAAAAGGATGCTGTTGAGAAAGCAGGATTTGGTTCTTTACTTAAGCTTAAGGACATAGAGATTCGACGCGAGCTATGCAAGGAGATTGCGGACAGTTTCGACTTAGACAAAGAAGAATTCAACATTCAAGAAAAGAAGGTGAAAATATCCATCAAAGATGTTGATCATATACTAGGCCTTCCATCCCAAGGCGATGAAATAAAGGAGCCTCCAAAAAAACATGTACCTGGTCTGTTTGACAAGTACACATGGAATGATTCTACTAAAATTCATTCATCGGAGTTGAGGGAATATTTAAGCAAGAACAAAACCTATGGTGATGACTTTATTCGCATATTTGTGCTGTACACCATTGGTTTCTACTTGTGCCCAACACTACAGCCATACGTCAAATCAGATTATCTTGGGCTCGTTGAAGAAATTGATAATATCAAGAACCTGAACTGGAGCAGCCTAGTTCTTAATTTCTTGATCAGAAGCATACGGGAATACAAGGAGGTAAAGGCAGCTAACCTTAAAGGGAATCTAGTTCTATTGCAGGTATGTACATTCGAAATGTTGAAGATAACCTCATGACACTATGTTTATATTCACAGCAAACACAACTACATTTTTTTTAACTACAGGTCTGGTACTGGGAGAAGGTGTCTATGTCTCATATGTACCCTAGATTAGAACATCCTGGAGGGGACAAACCACTTATGCAATATTGGGACGAAAAGAGAGCCAAAGAACGATGCAAACTAGCACGCAACCATCATTTTGGGGAAGGAAAGGTAAAAGTATATCAGAGATCAGTAACTTTTAGAAAACCCAGCACCTACTAACAAAATCCTTCTTTCTATTCTATGTCAGATTGTCCATGACATTACAAGACATAAACATAACAACACATGCTCAATCCCTCTATGCCACACAACATCAGAACAATCGGACAAGGGACAAGATGATAGCAATCATAAAATTATGCAGGAACTTCAAGAGTTCATTACCAATCAGTACAGGTTACTATCAAATCAAATTGATGACAGGTTCAATGCACTTAACAAGCGGTTCGATGATGTAATACAAGAACAACGGGTAAGTCTGTTACCATATTATTTGGCATACCTTCATTCAGTTCCGAGCTCGACTACCATCATTTGTAGCCGTTGCTAACTTGCAGGAATCTAGGGCAGTGGTACAACATACAAATGTCCTGCTTGAGGCGACGGACACACATATAGGCAAGCCTGAAATGAACATAAAGGAGGATAAGGCACAACCAAAGCAAAAAACTACATCAAGGAATCCATCGAATCGTCAAAAAAAACCCATCCAACAAACAAACATCCAGTATGAGTACAATATTGGCACAAAACGTCATCGACCCAACAAGAACAAGGAAAAGGAAGAGATCCCAGATGTTGCGATGCCTGATGAACCACTATCAACTGATAGCACGTCAAATGGTACTACTCCGTGCGAATCTCTTTACCAATACATAGAAGATATTATTCATCTAACTATTATGCGCAGAGTATTTGATCAATGCAGATGAGTTGTCCACTGTCCAGTACATAAATTCAACATCACAGGATAAAGTTTTGGTTGATATTGGTTTTTACACAGCAACAAAGAAGGATCTAGAGTGCCTTCTCAACAGTGAAATGTTCCTGAATGATTCGGTTAGTATATCTCTACATAAAAATGTTCCTATTTCAACAGTACAATCTAAAGAAGTTTAACTTGCAAGTGAAGGTTATGAATGCTTACATCCGAATACTAAAAGCACAACCTAGTATCAACGAAAGGGAAGATGGATATGCCTATCTAGAGACAACTTACAATGCCAACATGATATGTGGGGATACCATCGCTTCATTACGAAATAAAGAAGAAGGCAACTTCCGTTTATATCGGACATTAACTTATCTCAACAATGACATGGTACCACTTGCATCCTATTACAGCTATAAATGGTTGATTTGGCGCAGGCAAACATCTAATGAAATAAGTTTTTTAGGTCTTCTTTCCAATCAACATTAAAGATTGTCATTGGTATTTGGTGGTCATCAATGGTCGTAAGGGTGTCGTTCAGGTACTTGACTCCAAGGGGACTGCCACTCGCCGGCCACAACTACATCAACTGGTGATACACTAATAATAAGGTACCGACTTATACATGATTACCTCAACCACTGATGCTTCTATTGAACTCAGTTGCAAGGGTTGCAAAACCGTATGACACGTCTTAAAGACCTGCAATTGATCAAAGAACATAGGTGGAAGGACACCCAAGTCAAACAATGGCCAGTCATTGAATGCATCAAAAAGACAATCCAGACTTACAAGTACAAGCACATCAACACCTGTCAATATACTCGGGTTCCCATAATTACTACTTCCTAACTTGTGTAAATACCAAATAAACTCGCAGTGCATCGTGTGGACTATTCACGGTTAAATTCATGGAGCTTTGGACCGGAAACAAATTATCTTCCTTATTCACACAGGTAAGTTGAACAACACAAATTCTGCAACCCAATCTATGCCCATCTTACATTACAGCTAACAGGCATTTGTATTTGTTATGTGCAGAAGGATATGACTAATTTCAGGCTCAAGCTAGCTGTCACATTGGTTAACTATGCGTGGAACAAAGTGAAGGGAAGTCCAGGATACAAAGCTACCGATGCCGAGGAGACATACACGATGGAAGACAATGAAAAATAGATTACATTCCATTTTTTCCGTGTTTTAGTAGCATAATTTTTAATATATTGCCAGATCCTTTATTGACTTAGTGTTGGATACTGCCAATGTTCATAGTTCATGCCTAATGACTGATGGAGCAGCATGGAAAAATTTATGGTATGTTTTACTTTAATTTTGGCATGCTGCACATCTAGTACCATGGAAAAATTTATGCCCAAAGTATTGAAACAATAGCATGGTACGCCTCCGTTAAAAGGTCAAGCTTTGTAAAGAGCACAATTGCAATGCTGATTATGTCATCAGTGTTGCATGTAGCTGATGGTTTAGTTAAATGTTTACCCAAGTTCTTAAAATACAACAACTAATAAAAGATCTAGTCTAGTTATGTCTGCCCAAACATACCTGTTTAACGTATCTGCATTACCGCACCTGATAGTTGTATTAAAAATGTATTCTCTCATACTTGGGAAACCCCCAAACTTTACACGCAGTGACACATTACTAAAACATGAACATTTATATTGACTACAGTTTTAGTCTCTGGAATTTATCAGAAAGAATCAGATTATGGCACCTTGAATGTAACCCTATTTAATAGCACATGACCAATATCATCACAAGCACTTTTTCAGTATTAAGCATAGTTTTTTTTGGTACGTCACAATAACTCACTAAACTGAAAATATAAAGATGAAAGGTTTTTGTCCGCACAGATTACAATAAGCTCAAGCTTAAAAATCACACCTGGATCTCAAGAACTGCTTTTCCCGTGCGAGTGGGCTGGCTCCCTGCATCAGGAATCAGATTTTTGGCCTTGTGGCACTGCAAAAGACAATGTTTCAGCATACACAGCATTATTTAGGTATGCAGATCTAGCTATAAAATGCATTATTTAGGTATGCAGATCTAGCTATAAAATGCATTATTTAGGTATGCAGATCTAGCTATAAAATGCATATTATACGACATGATGATAATTGAAATCGAATACATAACCTCATCAAACACTAGGAGACCGTCAAACTCGTGGCCACACCATTGAACCAATTGCTGTAAACGGGAGCGGCCTAGGTACCGTGGAGTCGCCGCCGCCCGCCGCGGGGGAGTCGCCGCCGCCCGCCGCGGGGGAGTCGCCGCCGCCCGCCGCGGGGGAGTCGCCGCCCGCCGCGGGGGAGTCGCCGCCGCCCGCCGCGGGGGAGTCGCCGCCGCCCGCCGCGGGGGAGTCGCCCCCGCCCGCCGCGGGGGAGTCGCCGCCGCCCGCCGCGGGGGAGTCGCCGCCGCCCGCCGGGGGGGAGTCGACGCCCGCCGCGGGGGAGTCGCCGCCGCCCGCCGCGGGGGAGTCGCCACCGCCCGAGTCGCCAACCCTAGATGAGCCTGCGACCGGCGAGCGAATGGAAATGAAGAGGCCAAGTCGCGAGCTGACTAAATTTGAAATGAGGATGAATAAAAATAAATAAGATTAAAATTAATAAAGATTTCATTTCATCTATTACATCATTGCCATTTTACATCTTTCCAAAAAAACCCTTATACTGCCTATACAACTCATGCATACTACATATACTACAGCTTATGGTTTTAGTAGTATACAATTAATCTCAACCGTTGGATCCTTACATACGAGTCCTTTTCTAACAGTAGTATAGGGTAGTATTGTCCATGGTAAAGGAAATCGAACAAGGTTTGATGTCGTGTTTCAGCGATGAGGTGATTGTCTAGTCTCTCCTTCCGTAAATGTTCGTCTGCAATGCAGTTTCAATTAAAAAAAAGTAAATTCAGAAAGGAAAAGAAGCTTACAATAATAAAATCTGGAGGTGTGGTGCGCCGTGCCCGTGCTCCCTTACAGTACAGCATGACTGCGGCCGCGCTCCGGCAGGCTTCAGCCTTCAGCAGCTTGCACGACACAACCAGACGGAACACGCGTGGACCGGCCGGCCGGCGCATGTTACAGCAGCACCGGCCCGCCCCGGCGTTGCCTCATGCCTGTTCACGTGCCCCGGCGTGGCGGTGTCGTCGTTGGTGGCCGAAAGGAACGCACCGGCGCCTCTTTGGCTGCGGCCTTTGGGCGTGGCGGTGCCAGCGCGGGCGCAGGAGGCCCACGTCCCGGGTCCGACGAGAAGAGACGGCCACAGCGCGCCGTCGGCCGGTGGGTTCGCGTCGCGCGGGCGGGAGGTGGGACCGGGACCGTGTCATGTCGGCGGGCGCTTGCGCGCGCAGGTCGCGGCAGGCAATAAAATAGTTGGCGCGCATCGGGGCCGGGGAGAGACCTCGAGCCTGAGCTGCCGCGCCTCACGTGCTCCCGTTCCCGAGGCAGCTGCAGCCTGCAGGCGGCGCAGCTGCGAGCGGTGCGGCCCGTGATCAGAGGAGCGAATCAATCTCGTGGTCGTGGTGGCTCCCCAGGCCCGGCCGGAGCCGGAGCAGGACAGGAGCCGCCCCGGGATTCGCCTCGCCCCACCCGGGCCTGGGATTTGTCTTTGCCGCCGTGCCGTGCCGTGCGTTCTCTCGGGAGAGGCAGCCAAAGGGCCCCTCGAGTGGCAGCGGCGCCAGGGATTTGTCGCGCACGTGCACGGGCCGGGGGTGGAGCGCTCTTAATTTTTCTGCTCTGCTAGGATCTAGGGCTCTGGCTAGTCAATCATGTTCATTTTCTATGCTCCACCAAATCAGTGGAAGCACATTAGACAAACCCTTCCCTGTGGTCTTTCCTATAGCGACGCTAGTACTCCACCGGTTGATAGAGTATCCTTGTTGCCATGCCGCGTCCTGAGCGTGACTCAGCATGGCACGCCATGATGAGAAAAAGAAAATCCAGAGCTTTGCTCAGGCCTCGAGTCCTTGACCACTCCACGCATGTTGCATGAAAGATGCACAGCATCAATCCCTATTACATGTAATAGTATATGCTTTATATACAAAAAAAATTCTCATTTTGCCTGCAGGTTCGGTTCGGACGGCTCGAGTCCTCATCATTCTATAATGCGGAGGCCTGCAGATTGCCTGCTTTATATTCATCGCGACCGTCGGGGAAAGCTACCCTTTTTCGCCCTGCATTGGTACCCTGAAACTGAAAGGCTTACATTGCACGTACTCCACTTTTTGCCAGTAATAACATACTTACTTACACAAATCTGCCATGCGTTTCATGAAGGCGTGGAACGAAAGATTAGCTCGACACACAACAAGACGTCGTCGTGCGCTTCCGCGTGCACAGTCACCAGTGACTCAGCCACGCCACGCCACGCCACTTGCACGCAGGACAGCTGCGGTAGCAGTCGCGGACAAAACGCTCCGCTTCGCTGCTTCAGCGACCCCCCCACAGGCGAACAAAACTGCTCTGCTCGTCATGTGCAGTAACAGTGGTTACTGTGGTAAACAACACGCACACCGGAACCTGCTCAGGCTCAGCTCGGGCCAGGCCATGCAGGCGACGTGTGATCTTCTGGGAGCCCGTCGATGGATCAGGGCAGCGTCCAGCGTGCGTTCTTGGCCACGCCCACGCCGGAACAAGAATACGCGAGCTGGCTGGCTAGGGGCACGTACGTGGCATCACGAGGCCGTAGTGGGGGCACAGCCGGGACGGGCAGGTAGGCTGCAGGCATGGTCGCTTGGAAGTTGGACGTCCACGCACTTGTGGCTCCGCGTGATGCCAGGACGACGCCTCTTCAGCAGCTGAGCTTCAAGCGAGCCGTACCTGACGCGTCCATTTGTGCTCCGTAATGTGGGATTGCTGGACATCCATGACTCCATGAGCTGCCTGCCTCCCTCTTCTACGGCTCTACTTGACATTTATGGCCTGTTAGAGGGCTTTTATCGACTCCAGTTTCACCCGCTTTTCGGTTATGCCAAGCCTCCCCACTAGCTGAGAATTGAGGTCGGTGTTGCGACACAGGAATATATACGCTGCTATCCGGCGTCGGATTCCAGGTGTGCGTTTGATCACTGTAATAAGCAACTTTAATTTGGCGAGACCATGGGATTAACTTGGGTCTTGTTTGAATCCAGGGCTAAACAAAAATTAGTCCCCCGATGATCCAAAGAGTGGGGTTAAAAGTGGGCTAGTTTATTAGCCCTCCAAACCCAGCTAATTTTAGACACAAATGACAAAAGATTAAAAATACCCTCCTCTAAAACCTTACCATGTTTTCTCCTCCACCCCTAAGGATAGAATGGTCTTTTACCAATATATGGGCTAAAAAATAGCTCTGGCTCTAACAAGACGGGGCTAATTTTAGCCAACTAAAATTTAGACGTCTAAACTTTAGTTAGTGCTAAACTTTAGTTTTAATCCATCAAACAACCCTTAGGGCCTGTTTGGTTCCTTTAGGGTCTAAACTAAACTTTAGTCCCCTGTTTCGTTCTAGTGACTAAAGGACATTAAATGAGTTAAACAATGACCAACTTGCCCCTAATCATTGCTGCCCTTGCCCTGCCTCCCCATGCAGGCACGCATAGCACACGCGCGAGTGGCGGTGCGGGAAATGGAGGCGGCGCAGGAGCAGGGCAGCGGCTCGGCGAGCGGCAGCGTGGGTATGGGGGTGGCGTGCAACGGCATGTCAGGAGCGGCGGGCAGGTAGCCGGGGGCGGGGGGAGGTGCCGGGGAGGGCGGGGTAGGCGGGTGGCTGGGGCGGCAGGGGCTGGTGGCGGGGCGGGTGCCAGCGACAGGATGGGTGGGGTGGGGTGCGGGGGGAGAGGGCGAGCTGGTCACGGACGGGGCACTAATGAAGGGTACAGAATGTCCAGGGTACCTTTTTAGTTCCTATAAGCAATCCCTTGGAACTAAAGAGCTAAAATTTAGAGTTTTAGTCATTCTGTTTGGCAATTCAAGGACTAAACTTTAGTCTCTAAAATTTAGCAGGCAAACCAAACAGAGCACAAGATTTGCAGTAGGAGTAGCTTAGGATAAGGCTATCCCTCCCCCTGGTCTGCTCCATCTCCCGTATACTCCGGTGACCGGTGCAGCCCGTGTCGGCCCCGGCTCTGTGCGTCGCGTTGCGCGCCGTGCTTGGCCTTGTCCTGTCGGCCCTCATCGAACACTGCTCGCATGTACACAACTGCTTGTCCTCTTTTGCTTGCCGATGCCGCACAAACTAAACCAATCGTACCCCCTTTTTCTGCATGACTGAATGCATTGTTGTTCGCAAACCGCTTCTACCTGCTCCCGGGCCGTATTTCGCAAAAGCGATTGGCCGGTTGATTGGCATCTATTGCCGTCTTATTATTACAGGATTTTGAACTTCAACGTTTGTTTGGTACGACATTTGCTATATACTCCCTCCATTCTAAATTACTATTCATTTGACCTTTTTATACACGTAGTTTTTGATATACACCTAGACATGTATTTGAGACGGAGGGAGTATGTACCATTTCTAGTGTCGATATGTTCTCACAGTTACTTCGATTAATCAAGCATTATCCTTTCTTTCTTTCTTTTAGACAGGTTAACTATCCTCGAGTTGAGAGTATAAGCCATGCGTTTAATTAGAGCAGGAAGCAGTTCCAAAACATCTATGGTCAGTTTAATTTGCCATCCTTTCCTCAATCTTTGCTTTGGTCCCGCGGCATCCAATCTTTTCCCCTTTCAGAAGCTCTATTAAAAAAAAAATCTTTTCTCCCTTTCAGCATATCTAGCCGTATGCTGTTGCACGTGACCATCCCCATCATCTTCAACAACCGGACAATGCTAGCTGATCCTCATATTTTGCTTCAATTGGCAGCATCAGGCAGTGCCTATCTGCTGCTTTTAATTGCATAATAATAACCTCCTCGAGCCGTCCTGGTTATTAGAGTGGGCCCACGGCAAATGTGCTACTAGAGCCCCAACACATCTTGCAAGTACGCGTAACAGTGACCTCAACATGGACGTAATTGATCTTCACCCAAACAGTACAGTACAGGTGCATGCTCTGCTGTCTTGCTGGCCGTTTTCATCGTCGTAACAGGCACCGTAAGTCCAGCTGCTGAACTAGACAGCTGGTTGGTGCTACAACTGCATTTGAAGTCTTAACCGATGAGAATGAAATTTGCCTAATGTTGGGTTTTCACGTGGCTTTCGACATTATTCTATATTGTGATTATTATTCAACTCAATGTGGAATTATTCGGATACATGTGATAGGGAATAATTGATGTGAAATTTAACTCGAGGAAGTGGTACTCGAGGTGCCGAAGACGTTTGTGCTGGAATACAGTAGATGGATTAATTGAGATCGACTCTACTGGAATGTTCCTTCTGTAGGCACATGTTTGGCCTGGGTACGATACAATGGAAGAGCTGAGTTTGTTTTGCATGATAGGCTCTGTAGGTTGTTAACCCACATGATCAGATTAGAATTGATCTCATATACACAATTGATCATTGCACATGACTTACACATATGCGCTAGGGACTAATATATATTTTAGACTCACCAAATTGACCTGATCGTGATTGGTGACATGGTTGAGGAGTCATACGAATTTTTCGGAACATAGGTGAAATATTTGCATTACCTGAAAGTGGAGTCTATAAATAGATCCCTACCCTCTAGCCTCGTAATGTACTGTGAGCAGCACCACGGATAAGACATAGGAGTGGAGGGTGGACCGATTAGATCCACAAAACCCTACATTGGCATCAAGAGCAAATAGATCCTGCCGGACACCGGCAGCCTAACATTAATCCGTTGCGAAGTACTCTGCTGTTGGTGATTGAGTTCTGCCCTAATCAGAGATCGCTCGCGAAATTCGATCACCTAGTCAACGCCGGTGTCAAGCTTCAATCCGCTGCGCATACTCTGCCGATCGGTCACGGTCGCCTCCACGTTTTAGTGGATCGGGAATTTTGGCACTGCATACCGATTGGGAATCCGCTGCAAACTCTGATGATCCATCCTCGTCTGGTCGCTGCTGGGGTAATGCAAGTCCAGATGCACGGGACACCGTGACGGCGTGCCCTATGGCGGCAACGATCGGTCAGATCAGTTTTTTTTTCTTTTTTGGCCTTGTTTAGTTGGGGAATTTGGGAGGTGCCAAATTACTGTTACAGCACTGTAGCACACTGTAGCGTTTCGTTTGTATGTGTGAATTATTGTCCAAATATTGACTAATTAGGCTCAAAAGATTCGTCTCGCAAAGTACAACAAAACTGTGCAATTAGTTTTTAATTTCATCTACATTTAGTACTCTATGCATGTACCGCAAGTTTGATGTGATGGGGAATCTTCTTTTTGCATAGTGTCAAAGTTGGGAGTTGGGAGTAACTAAACATGGCTTGTCTCATGTCACGCGGCCGCCTGCCTTGGAGGACACACGCATCTGAGATTTGCAGCCTTTTATGACACCGATGCATCGCTCGAATCCGAATAGATGCAGAAGGCACCAGGATCGAGGAAGCACGGGTACGTGCCGCTCGATTTTGTTTTCGAGTAAGGTGCTGGTATTTTTGCATGCACGAAGGAAAGTGGACAAGCCGTGTGTGCTTGGAATCAATTACTTGCCTGCCTCACATGCGGAAGGAGCAGAAGCTACACAGAAGATGTGTGTTGATTAAAGCATGGAAGCAGCTGTGTGTACTCGATCAGGTCTAAATGATGATTTGCATCCTACTCCGTACTACATTTTCTTTATCTGTGGTCACGGCTGTAAACTCCATATATATAAGCAAGGAGAAGGGTAGTTGTCACTCGTTTAAGATCGAGGAAGAAAAGAATTGTCCTGTCGAGCGACAATCAGACCTACAACTACGTCAGTAACCCTTTTCTCTATGTGGCATCATTTGTCTATTGTTTATATCCTGCAAATTGGATGGCTATTAGTCTAACGTACGGTTTGGAAAATACAATTAGTGCTTATGCTTTTACACCGAGATTATTATAATTGAAAACCACAAACCGGGAAGATCAAAATACCCTTGCTGGGGAAGAGGAAAGTTGTGAGGAAGATCAAGGGCTAGTCTTTAGCTGCTGAATCAAGAGTGAACAGATTGCATGGAAATTAATATAATATGCTAATCTGGAAAGTTTGTTTTTCTCTATTTACTCTACTTAGCAGAGGAATTGCAGAATCAGTGATATTATTTTTTCTGGAAGAAGTGTACTCTATGGTTGTCCTACACTCTTTGCCAAATTGACTGGAGATAGTCCAAGATGCCATGTTATCAAAACAAATTTCCTGGACATTAAGTATGTGATATCGGATATTATTTACTTGTGGAGGAATATAGAAAACTCTCCAAGGGAAGGATCCAATCAACTATTGCTAATTGCACCTTGGGGAGGAAGATATAATATTTATAAAGAAATTGGCGAAGAGGAAGGTATGTCTATAATTTTGTATGCACAGAATTTTGTTTAACACTATTTTTCAAAATAGTTGGATCGTGCATTCTAGTTCTATACCCCATATTGCTAGTTATTATAAGTTTTATACTTCCATGCAAACAATTCCAAGGAAGATATGGTTGTGTGCTTATGTGAAGAGTAATGCTTTAGTTGTGATACTTGGAATTGGAAATTAAGGTTTAACTCCCTTGCGGAGGAAAATTGATGCCTTATACTCACCTAGCATGTGAAGGAATTTTATATATGTTGCTTAATTGGAGTCCATTGGTTATGGTACTATTTGGAAGAGGAAAGCTTTAAATATTGCCCAATGGGTGCATTCTGGACAATATGTTGGAAGAGGAATACCATGATTGTTTAATATGTGAACTAACTCCATAGTGAGGAAAACGATTGATAAGAATACACTTCAGGAATATTAAATAGTTTATAATGAACATGGAATTATTAGTGTTATATTCGTACACTTTGCAATAAATGGCGTATGCAAAGGAACAAAACATATATTGATTGTTGTTATTAATTGGGTCAATCACCATTTAAATTATCACAGTTACTACCTTTGAGTAATGTACTGGAAGAAACTCCTTGCTTTGTTGTTTAATAATTTTGGGAAGTACACACCAGGAATTTTATTATTTATATTGGATTTTTTATGACAAACTGGTGGAAATTAGATATACAATATTCTATACACTCATACTGCCCAGAGTTGGTAAGGGCATAATTACTAAGAATACAACAGGAAGCACGGATGGACACATCTAATATGATACTTGGAACTAATACTCATTGAGGAAGAGATGCACCCTTGAAGGTAACATATGTCATACTCCCATCACTAACATGCTTAGGAAAAGTGGGAGGAATTCTTGAACCATCATACATAGGTGATCAATATGTATTGTATGGGAATGCACTCTAAATTTAAGGTTTAGAGGAAGAACCAAGTTTCTTTAAGGAAATAAATATTAATGAAAACTCTTGATTGAAGCAATGAGGAAACTATTAAACTCAATTAGGAAGAAGAGTGTTTGGTAGCTTGTTACTTTACCAGACAACTATAAATCTATTGACTGGATACTAAATGTACATCTTATTAGAATTAAGACTAAACTCTTTTCTAATGGATTCACGCAAAGGGAAGCTATACTTTGTGGAAACATTAAGATTCACACAAAGGGAATGTTTACTTTGTGGGAACCTTGAACTACACACAAAGGGAAGGTATGTACTTGTGGTTTTTGATTTAGCTATACTCAAAGGAAGTAATATTACTTTGTGGAAACTTTTCTCTTATTAAAGTAATAATCAATTGCATATTATTGATATTACGGCTTATATTATTAAGCTTGGACTCCAACGAATGGAAGTTTAACTTGGTTTTCATCTTAATGAACATTCATGGGAGGAAATATGCTACAGCCGGAAAGTTGTGGAAAAAAGGAAATCAAAACAAAGTTTGCAGTTAGGTATATTAATTTCTTATCTTAAACAAGCTTCACATCAATGATATTTATTTATTTATTTTAAAGGATATCACATCATATGTTTTTTTTATGATGGAAGGTGTCAATGGCATGCACATTTGTTTGCTGGAATTTTTTTCACTATATTTTAATGTGTTGATTGACATTCTTATTGCTTCAAATGAGTTCACATTGACAGAACTTAAAGCTTGGTTATTTTTCTATACTTTGGATAAGAAAGTTATATGAAAAGCTTCCGATGCTTGGTATATAATGTACATAGAGATTGGAAAAATTGATTCCCTTATTTATTCTGAAATGAAACGTTTCTCTATGGAAAACTACAAATTTGTAATGCACCTATGAAAGAGAATTAAACTCGGTGAGGAATAGCATCCAAATACTCTCGAGGAAAAAGAAGGAATTAATAGCATTGTAATTTTGTGCTATTTTCTTAAATGATCATACCTTAGCTATTGGAATTAATTGTTGCATTAAAGCAATGGAAGGAAGTGTGTGTGGCTAAAGGAACATCTTGTATCATGAGGTCATGGAAATTGCATCACAACCTATCACTTATTTTGGAAGTTCACGGTAATAGTAAACACATTGAGGAAGTTATTATTGTATCCAAGAGGTGGCAAATAAATTTAGTTATGTTATTTAATTTATTTTATATGACTAACATGGCTGCAGATTCACTGACTAAGGTCAGGAATTATTTTCTAAACATGTTAGATACATGGAACTTCATTTTATTAATTGAAATGTTGCAGCCAAGTGGGAGATGTTGGCTTTTTATATGGCTTTCAACATTATTCTATATTATGCTTATTATTCAACTCAATGTGGAATTATTCGGATACATGTGATAGGAAATAATTGATGTGAAATTTAACTCGAAGAAGTGGTACTTGAGGTGCCGAGGATGTTTGTGCTGGAATATAGTAGAGGAATTAATTGAGGTCGACTCTACTGGAATGTTCCTTATGTACGTACATGTTTGGCCCGGGTACAACACAATGGAAGAGTTGGGTTTGTTTTGCAGGATCGGCTCTTCAGGTTGTCAACCCACATGATCAGATTGGAATTGATCTCATATACACAATTGATCATGGCACATGACTCACACATGTGTGCTAGGGACTAATATATATTTTAGACTCACCAAACTGACCTGTCTATCGTGGTTGGTGACATGGTTTAGGAGTTAAACTGATTTTTCCGAAACACAAGTGGAATATTTGCAACACCTGAAAGTGGAGTCTATAAATAGGTTCCTACCATCTAGCCTTATAATGCATTGTGAGCGGCACCACGGATAAGACAGAGGAATAGAGAGTAGACCGATTAGATCCACAGAACCTTACACCTAACTTGTGTTCTGATCAAACACTGGTCGAATCTTGAACGCCCCTCTGCCATTTTCCACACGAGTGCAAAAAAGACGGAGGCGTTTGAGGTAACTGGAAGGAAAAATTGGAGGAATCAAATCAAAGATTTCTTTTTTCTAGAGTGGTTCCTTGGGAGGGGTGCAAGAGGTTTTTATGGTCCTCCAAATAGGTTGTTTTATAATAGTTCCGACAGTAAGAAAATAATCTTCGTGGACAAACCCAAGGGTTGTTGATACAAGGAAATTATATTAGATACTCCCTCTTATTAGGTCGTTTTGATTTTTCTCTGAATAAATAAATTTTGATATGTATCTAGACATAATCTAAATCTATGTGCATAGCAAAAATCATGTATTTAGAAAAATCAAAACGATCTACAATTTAAAACGGAGAGAGTACAAAAATTTTCTCTATGTTTTGGTAGAGCTCTAAGTTTAAATTTACATTCCTTTGGAAGCTCCGATGCATTTCTCTCTCTCTCTTGCTAGCGCATATAAGTTGTTGTGCTTTTTCTTAGGATACTATTTTTTTTTGCTTTCCATTCCATAGTGCTCAAGTTGGGCAAATTTTTGACATTTTGAAATTGTGAGAATCCCACATCTTACATTTCGACTATTAGTTAAGTCCTGGCCATACCAGCAATCGCAGTCAGAAAGTAACAAAGATTTGCCAAAACCATATTCTTTGTAGCTACTCTCTGTGTTCTAAATTACTATTTGTTTTAGCTTTTATAGATACATAGACTTTACTATGCACCTAGATATATGCTATGTCTAAATACATATTAAAAACTATGTATTTAGAAAAATTAAAATGAATAATAATTTAGAACGAGGGAGCAGAATGTTTACACCATCCGCTCTACGACAGTTCGCAGATCTTATATATCATTTGTGATACAGGGATTGAGCAATCCGTGGCAAGTGGCAATGCAGCAAGGCCCACGGGGGAAAATAAACAACTGATTAGTTTTCCACCTTATCCACTTGAGGGCCTACTAGCGCTGGTCCACGCATGCAAATGGCACGACCTAGTAGTCAAGCCGCCAACTTCGTGGGCCCTTTCTCACCATTATTACTGTACTAGCAACACAAATTAGAAAATCGCTAAGTTTCTAGACCCATCTCGTTAGTACAACATACTATACGGTTAGTATTTGCGAATATGTTTTCCCCTTAGTTATGTATGCTTTTTTGACTGGAGAAATTATGCTATTTATTTTGAGGTTATATGTGCAAATACTCGTGCCTTTTTAACTAGTGTATTTGTTTAATAGATACAGAGTATATGCTACAGTAAATTTTAATATGTTCTTTCACTCGTGGAGGCAAATTGGTGCTGTGCTCAAAACCCACTATGGGATTAAGGGAGATGCACTATGTACCAACCACACTATCATTAATAAATAATATAAGGCTAGTGAGATACCACACCCTAAGTGACACAATTTAAAGAAGACAACACCTCTCGATCTTGGGTCTTCCAAAACACTCCCCTCGTAGTAGATACACATCATGTTTGGAAGCCGCTAAACGACACTAGATCTGAGCATTTCGCGGGCCGGGCTCGGTTGGAAAAAAAGCTCGAGTCATTTTCAGGTCGAGAATTCATATTCATGGCCATCCCATGACGTTGTTTTCGCACCGGGTTCGAACTTCCCACTCTTTTTTAAATTGAAAAATAAATCAAATAAATTGTCTGAGTGTACTGGGCCAGTCTGAATTTTTCGGAGTTTGGTTTTCGCTGACCACACCCGGTCCCACAGGCATCGTGGGCGGGTCAAATCCTAACGGACTTGGGCCGGGTCCGCGGGCCAGGCCGGGCCGGGCAAAAAATGCTCAGGTACAGACGACACCGCGCCCACGTTGTGATCTCGTTGCAGGTGCGGCAGATCGAACAGTTCATCCTGCACACTTTCGGGTCGCTACGACACGCAAAATGAACTGCAGGATCTTAGCCAGTTGTGGCAGCACCATAGCTCTTAGTCACTAGCCAAACAATTACCTTAACCGCGGCGCGGACGTTGCTGCAAGTTTGGCACGGTTCGGCCACGGACCAAACGGGGTCATACATTACCATATTCTGTGCCGCCGTGATGTTCCTGTCTCGAGCGCCGAGTGGTTGCCCGGTTGCTCCTGCCCGTGTGCCGTGTGCGAACTGCGAATCCGGCCGGTCTCTGTACGCATTCGCGCGCTAGCTAGCGGCCGCCCCGTCCTGTGATTCTGTCCCACGTGATATGCTCAAGACAAATCAGAATCTTTTCGTAGCTAAAACCCGCCTATCCGCGCTGCATACCCAGTGTGGGGTCAACGGGTCTTAAGATGGACCCACAGGTAGCCAGGTCCATCAGCAATTCAGCAGGAGACAACCTCTAGAGTGTCCTCTGGTCCCGTACTCCCGTGGATAAACCCACCACAGATAATACGGTTAAAAAAATATACCATAGATAATAAAAAGTGGGAGAGATCAAACATTGAGGATACCGTACTGCATGATCATAGTGATGATAAGATCAAGTGCTGTAATTGCAGCAAAACCTGAGTTGACAAGTTGGCATGAGAAGTTGCTGTCTCCAAGGCTCCTGTCAGTCCACTCCAATCCAATACCGTCTTCATCGCTACACGAGGCTCACAACTTCAGCTATACGCCTATACTCTTGGAAAAAAATGTGAATGGAAAAATGATGAGCAAAAAATGTGAATGGAAAAATGATGAGCAAGAAGAAAAATGAGTTTTGACAAAACAACCTGAAGGAAATATATATAATTGTTTATCTAGTGGCCTCATGGGTGAGATACAAAATAAAAACTCCTTTTTTTCCAAAGCTGTTGTAAACAACAGAGATGGTTAGATGGTTGACACAACGGCGACGTGAGGGAGAGTTTGTCTCCGAAGTTACATGTAGATGACATTGAGGCCTTAACAAACATTAAAGAAGAGACAAACACCTAAGGTTGGATAGGTATCCTGCCGCCGGCCAATATGCTATGGTGCCATTGTTTCCATGGTGCGGGCATTACTCCATATAACTAGATGGAATATTGGTGCTAAATAAATCTTTTTTTTTATAAATCAGCAATAACAAAATTAGACATTATAATGTTGTTGATGTATTATTTGGTAGGACCCAAGATAGTAACTTGATGAAAACATCGTAAGCGGCCGACGCCTTGAAAATATGTTTCAATCAAATCCGCTATTATATGCCCCATATAAGTGTAATATCAGATGGATGGATGCGCATGCTGCAGAAATATCAACATGAAATTGACGGTATTGCTGAATGCAATTGTTGTTATCAATGTCTTGATTGGTTGCGATAGACATGGCATGGGAACAGCTAGCATTACCAGGTAATAATCACAAATACCCATCAGCATACAGTAAACTAATTAATAAGGGTCACTGATGTTCTTGTCTTAAAAAAAACCAATGCAATTTGGTCCACAACTTGAGCACGTGAGAAATTTGTGGATGGGAATTGTGATGGCCTGAATTTTCATTTTCTTTTGGGAGTAATTTTATAAAAAAAAATTGGTGGGAAGAGAGCCCTGGATATTAACTAAACTTGGACAAACGGTGGGTACATCTAAAACAAAGTCGAGGTTTCTTAGTGCAAAGCTAATATATCCGAATGTCCATTGGATCATAATGCTTGAAATATCTTGCACACGTGTCAATGAGTGTGTCCGGTTCTATACAAATATATCCATCTCTAAATAAGATGATGCTGTTGCACTATGGCGTTTCGCAACAATATTTTTCTCCTGCAACTATGATCGAAGCACTATGTAGTTCGACGCAAAGTTATTAATGTTCATGTTGATTTCTGGCCTATGCAATGCTATCAAATCCAGCATGCACACGTGTCAATGAGTGTATCACCAATATTTCCACGTTAAGGAAAATTTCTTTTGTTGCGCCATAGTAATTTGCAACAAAATGTTTGTTTTTTTTCCACGAAATGGTGGACGACAATCCCTACATGTAGCCATGCGTGCCTCCCACATAAAGTAGCATCACCATGTTTTTTTTATGAAATATATGCATAAAAAGCAAATGAAAAAAAAGCAAACAAATAAAATAAAAAAAATAAATGGCATCAAATCAAAGTCAGCACCATAAACAAGTACTACTCCAAAACGATGTTGTCAACTGTAATCATGCATCCAACAGAGCCTATAAACCTTGTTCTTCCTCTGAAATTTTCAATTCATGGAGAGATGGATGAAATGGACATTATGTGTTAGCGTTTAACAAGTAAACGGATTTAACGAACCCGGTGGTCGCCATCGACGTGGAGTCGGGTAGCTGTCGAGGGCACTTGGGGATTGGAACGTCGGATCATCGCCACATGAATCCGGTGTCGTCTCCAACTTTGATTCGTGCGAGTCACATAGGTCATGCAGCCCATTGTCATCGGGATTCTGAGATCGATCGATGATATTTTTGTCCTTGCCGGCGGCCAGCAGCAGAAGCAGGGGGTGGGTCCCACCTGTGGGCCCGTCAAAAATATGATATTTCAAACAGAAAGAGAAAAAAAAAAGGCAATATTCTACGGTCCAGGATGGAGCTAGATTATCTGATTGAGAAATTGATATTGTTACACACTAATATGCATACAGTGTAGAGATTAATTTTTAGGAGCTTTCAGTGATAATGGTTGGGTATAGTATTGTTGACTCCTCCTTTGCATTGTGCTTAACCTGTTATAGCAGCGCGATGGCGTGCCTGTTTCGAAGACACAAAAGCAATGGATGTAACGATGCACCCAAATTAAGCGAATCAGATGCCTCATCACAGGCTCCCTGGACCTTTTTATTAGGCAAATAAAAGCCACGTACGGATACGTATGTCCCTAGATGGGGCAGGGTAGCATCTTCTGATCGGGTGGTGGAAGTGAGTGTGCCAACTTCATCCACTACTCGAAGCTGAATTCCTATGTCCACGGTTTTAACAGTTTATAGGCACATACTTCTTGATTGTGCGAGTACTTTGACAGTATCATTTGCCTTGTAATTAATTGGAAAAAAAAACTATTTTTGCGGGTCAAGAAATACATGAGTCTGTTAATATGACATCTTCGTGATTATGCACAATGCATGCATGGTAGAAAAATTGTTAGGCAGTGAAAACAAATTAAAGATGCTACTAATAAAGATATATACTTCTCAGAAGGTGGCGTAGGTCTAGTAAATATTCTTCGACAAGCATATATTATAAAGTGTCATTGATCTTAGTGCTTGTGCTGATTATGTGGAGTGATTCTTTAAAATGATTCTTCAAATTTAACTCAAAGAATCAGACACCGAATCAATTTCTATCAGAAGCACACGGCCCCGGATCGGAGTCGTCGCATGCGCCACATGATCGTTCGTCAATGGAATCGTCGACGCTCCATGATTTCGTCGCCCATCGAGCTCTGACCATTCCATCATATGCATGGACGACAAGTGTCGCCGCCGCCGCTGGATCGATCGTCAAAAAGCCTGCAGCACGATTTCAGCCGATACGTCTCCACGTTCCAACGAGTCGATCTCGGTCTCGATCTCGAGACTGAATGCCCTCCTGACACGTACCGCACGATCGATCATCGATCAGTGCAGGGCTGAATTCATCCCTGCATCTGCATGTGCTTCGCATGCGCCCCTTCATGATCTCGCTAACATGCGAATAATCGGAGTGGAGTGGCAGGTTGACCGATCGATCGACCGCAGGAATTCATGCACGTAGCTAATACCGGCCAGTTACTGAAGGCCGATCGAGCTCATTAACCCAACATGTGCAGTGACGGATCATTAACCTAATTCATTATATTCTGATGCCGTGTCTGCACCATGCTTGTGGATGGGAAAAAAATGGCCATCTCTTCAATTGACGGTTCAAGGAAGAAGGCAGGTAGCTAGCAGGTTGCTGAGCTTCATCCTGAATAATTGGATATGCATCCACCAAAGGTGGGCAATGCTCATACTCTTGGCTGTTGATGTTCATTTTCAGTACCAGGCTATGCACCTTTTTCCGGCGATGATACGTGTGTTGCATGGTTTTCTCTTGGTCTCAATCGGCTACAGTGCCGGAACTGGAATCGCCAAGTGCAAAGCACAAAAGACCAAGTGCGGCCTTTTTCTCTCCTAGACGCATGCACGAGTGATTCTGAACATATGCCTTCACTTCACTTCACATGCCCCGGACAGACACGGCACGACCGTGCATGAGTGTCTAGTAGTCTCTACCCCGTAGGCCATGCCCAATTGGCTCCTAGCAGGACCTAGCCTTGTTGTCTTGGTCGGCCAATGGTTTCAGCCTTTGAGGCAGAGAATGAATGGAGCGACAAGGCACACCGATTAACGCAGGAGCAGAGCCCGACCAAAAAAAAGAAATACTGTAGCTTGCGCGAGACAGACACGGAAAGCCTGGATACAAAGTTTTTTTGCATGCGACAAGTCTTACGCAACCAAAAGTCAATTTTTACCACACGGCCCGAAACCTTCAGCGTACCAAACACCATCGGAAGAAAACAATATCGTCACAAGCAAAAGAAGTTTCATTAAAGTTTTATTTGTTTGAATTTACTTTCAGCTTCTCAGCGTGAAAATCTAAAAGCTCAAACAAAATAGTTGAATTTCTCGTGCAGCTTCTGGAAAGCTAAAGCGAGAAACCTAGAAAAACCAATGCAATTTGGTCCACAACTTGAGCACCTGAGAAATTTGTGGATGGGAATTGTGATGGCCTGAATTTTCATTTTCTTTTGGGAGTAATTTTATAAAAAAAAATTGGTGGGAAGAGAGCCCTGGATATTAACTAAACTTGGACAAACGGTGGGTACATCTAAAACAAAGTCGAGGTTTCTTAGTGCAAAGCTAATATATCCGAATGTCCATTGGATCATAATGCTTGAAATATCTTGCACACGTGTCAATGAGTGTGTCCGGTTCTATACAAATATATCCATCTCTAAATAAGATGATGCTGTTGCACTATGGCGTTTCGCAACAATATTTTTCTCCTGCAACTATGATCGAAGCACTATGTAGTTCGACGCAAAGTTATTAATGTTCATGTTGATTTCTGGCCTATGCAATGCTATCAAATCCAGCATGCACACGTGTCAATGAGTGTATCACCAATATTTCCACGTTAAGGAAAATTTCTTTTGTTGCGCCATAGTAATTTGCAACAAAATGTTTGTTTTTTTTCCACGAAATGGTGGACGACAATCCCTACATGTAGCCATGCGTGCCTCCCACATAAAGTAGCATCACCATGTTTTTTTTATGAAATATATGCATAAAAAGCAAATGAAAAAAAAGCAAACAAATAAAATAAAAAAAATAAATGGCATCAAATCAAAGTCAGCACCATAAACAAGTACTACTCCAAAACGATGTTGTCAACTGTAATCATGCATCCAACAGAGCCTATAAACCTTGTTCTTCCTCTGAAATTTTCAATTCATGGAGAGATGGATGAAATGGACATTATGTGTTAGCGTTTAACAAGTAAACGGATTTAACGAACCCGGTGGTCGCCATCGACGTGGAGTCGGGTAGCTGTCGAGGGCACTTGGGGATTGGAACGTCGGATCATCGCCACATGAATCCGGTGTCGTCTCCAACTTTGATTCGTGCGAGTCACATAGGTCATGCAGCCCATTGTCATCGGGATTCTGAGATCGATCGATGATATTTTTGTCCTTGCCGGCGGCCAGCAGCAGAAGCAGGGGGTGGGTCCCACCTGTGGGCCCGTCAAAAATATGATATTTCAAACAGAAAGAGAAAAAAAAAAGGCAATATTCTACGGTCCAGGATGGAGCTAGATTATCTGATTGAGAAATTGATATTGTTACACACTAATATGCATACAGTGTAGAGATTAATTTTTAGGAGCTTTCAGTGATAATGGTTGGGTATAGTATTGTTGACTCCTCCTTTGCATTGTGCTTAACCTGTTATAGCAGCGCGATGGCGTGCCTGTTTCGAAGACACAAAAGCAATGGATGTAACGATGCACCCAAATTAAGCGAATCAGATGCCTCATCACAGGCTCCCTGGACCTTTTTATTAGGGGCATTCAGTCTCGAGATCGAGACCGAGATCGACTCGTTGGAACGTGGAGACGTATCGGCTGAAATCGTGCTGCAGGCTTTTTGACGATCGATCCAGCGGCGGCGGCGACACTTGTCGTCCATGCATATGATGGAATGGTCAGAGCTCGATGGGCGACGAGACAGTATCATTTGCCTTGTAATTAATTGGAAAAAAAAACTATTTTTGCGGGTCAAGAAATACATGAGTCTGTTAATATGACATCTTCGTGATTATGCACAATGCATGCATGGTAGAAAAATTGTTAGGCAGTGAAAACAAATTAAAGATGCTACTAATAAAGATATATACTTCTCAGAAGGTGGCGTAGGTCTAGTAAATATTCTTCGACAAGCATATATTATAAAGTGTCATTGATCTTAGTGCTTGTGCTGATTATGTGGAGTGATTCTTTAAAATGATTCTTCAAATTTAACTCAAAGAATCAGACACCGAATCAATTTCTATCAGAAGCACACGGCCCCGGATCGGAGTCGTCGCATGCGCCACATGATCGTTCGTCAATGGAATCGTCGACGCTCCATGATTTCGTCGCCCATCGAGCTCTGACCATTCCATCATATGCATGGACGACAAGTGTCGCCGCCGCCGCTGGATCGATCGTCAAAAAGCCTGCAGCACGATTTCAGCCGATACGTCTCCACGTTCCAACGAGTCGATCTCGGTCTCGATCTCGAGACTGAATGCCCTCCTGACACGTACCGCACGATCGATCATCGATCAGTGCAGGGCTGAATTCATCCCTGCATCTGCATGTGCTTCGCATGCGCCCCTTCATGATCTCGCTAACATGCGAATAATCGGAGTGGAGTGGCAGGTTGACCGATCGATCGACCGCAGGAATTCATGCACGTAGCTAATACCGGCCAGTTACTGAAGGCCGATCGAGCTCATTAACCCAACATGTGCAGTGACGGATCATTAACCTAATTCATTATATTCTGATGCCGTGTCTGCACCATGCTTGTGGATGGGAAAAAAATGGCCATCTCTTCAATTGACGGTTCAAGGAAGAAGGCAGGTAGCTAGCAGGTTGCTGAGCTTCATCCTGAATAATTGGATATGCATCCACCAAAGGTGGGCAATGCTCATACTCTTGGCTGTTGATGTTCATTTTCAGTACCAGGCTATGCACCTTTTTCCGGCGATGATACGTGTGTTGCATGGTTTTCTCTTGGTCTCAATCGGCTACAGTGCCGGAACTGGAATCGCCAAGTGCAAAGCACAAAAGACCAAGTGCGGCCTTTTTCTCTCCTAGACGCATGCACGAGTGATTCTGAACATATGCCTTCACTTCACTTCACATGCCCCGGACAGACACGGCACGACCGTGCATGAGTGTCTAGTAGTCTCTACCCCGTAGGCCATGCCCAATTGGCTCCTAGCAGGACCTAGCCTTGTTGTCTTGGTCGGCCAATGGTTTCAGCCTTTGAGGCAGAGAATGAATGGAGCGACAAGGCACACCGATTAACGCAGGAGCAGAGCCCGACCAAAAAAAAGAAATACTGTAGCTTGCGCGAGACAGACACGGAAAGCCTGGATACAAAGTTTTTTTGCATGCGACAAGTCTTACGCAACCAAAAGTCAATTTTTACCACACGGCCCGAAACCTTCAGCGTACCAAACACCATCGGAAGAAAACAATATCGTCACAAGCAAAAGAAGTTTCATTAAAGTTTTATTTGTTTGAATTTACTTTCAGCTTCTCAGCGTGAAAATCTAAAAGCTCAAACAAAATAGTTGAATTTCTCGTGCAGCTTCTGGAAAGCTAAAGCGAGAAACCTAGAAAAACTGAGTTCATGTGAAAAAAAACTAAAAAGCTCATTTTTATGTTCTAAAATTTATTATTGTATTTTAGAAAAAAAACAGTAACAACTTCTAAAAAAACTTCAAAAGGTGCAGCTCAAACAAACATACCTGATAAAAAGTTTTTGT
The DNA here is from genome assembly GCF_000263155.2 of Setaria italica. Lineage (NCBI taxonomy): Eukaryota > Viridiplantae > Streptophyta > Magnoliopsida > Poales > Poaceae > Setaria > Setaria italica. The sequence goes on along the minus strand of NC_028454.1, from coordinate 28,876,661 downwards.
GCATGCAACAAATCTGTGTAGGCAACCAAATGTCAATTTTCACCGCACGGGCGTGAAGCCTTCAGCATACCAAGCACGGCCAGAAGAAAACAATATATCAGAAGCAAAAGAAGCTTTACTAAAGTCACGTCTGTTTGAGTTTCCTGATAGTTTCTCAGTGTGAAAATTTAAAAGCCCAAACAAACAGCTGAATTTCTCATGCATCTTCTGAAAAGTTAGAAACTTAGAAAAACTGAGTTCATGCGAAAAATTGAAAAGCTCATTTTTCTATTCTAAAAGCTATTCTTGTTTTTTCAGAAGCAAAAAGCCAGCAACAACTTTTCATAAAGCTCCAAAAGCTTTAGCCCAAACAAACATATCCTACATAAAATGTTTTTGGGCATGCGCTAAGTCTGTGTGTGCAACCAAATGTCAATTTTCACAGCACAGGCGTGAAGCCTTCAGCGAATCAAACACAACAAGAAGAAAACAATATCATCACAAAGCAAAAGAAGCTTAACTAAAATCATGTTTGTTTGAGTTTTCTGGCAGTTTCTTAGCATAAAAAATCTAAAAGCTCAAACAAATATAGTGAGCTTCTCGTGCAGTTTCCAAAAAAGTCAGAAATCCGGAAAAGAAACTGAAAATCTCAGTTTTTTTTTCTAAAAGCTATTTTCGCCTTTTCAGTTTTCAGAATCAAAAAGCTAGCAACAACTTTTTAGAAAACTCTAAAAGCTGTAGCTCAAACAAACGTACCATAAAGCTTATCGTGCCAAAGTCCACAGCTTGAGCTTGGACACCTTCAAAAAGTACAAATGCGAGGTAGAAGAGAACAAGTAGATAAAGAGACCTTTTCCAACGCCATAGGTTTGCCATCGTTAGTCCTTTCATTATCACCTATCTATAAAAAGCGTTTTCCTACACAGGAAAAACATCAATAAAACATATTGATGTGGGATCTAGTTTTGAAGCTCTTGTTGAAACAAGAGTAATGGCGCAAATGGATTTTTATTTAGATGCCTGGTTATAAAACTACAGCTTTTTTAAACTTCAAAATCGCATGCATGCGCTGGTCTCATCCTCCATTCATTTATCCTCTCTCATGCATGCACGGTGCTTCCTTTATTTTCCTCTACTCCACATATATACGCTTTTGTCTCCGCGCACGCATCGGTGTGGCAGGCTAAATTACGGCCGGCCATGGAAGAGGGGGGCTTGGTTATTTTTGTCTACATGCCAAAAAAGAAAAGGCTGTCTTCTTGTAGGACTAGTAATATAGCCGCGTCCAAAAGGTAGTAATATTGCCTTTTATGCTATAGATATTCTTTCTTTTATGCGTATTAAATTTTTTAAAATCTGAATAGAAGCATTTAATAACGTGATAATGAAGGGAAATTAATAGGATTTTTTTTATAGCAAACTAGAAGAGCTTCATTTTTTTTTGGGAGGCTTTAGACAGGACTCGTCTTTTTTTTAGATCTCTCTGTTTCTTTCTTTTTTTTTAGGGTTTTTTTTGAGACGGACTCGCCTGAAGTAGAGGGGTGGATGGGCCTCTGCTGCCTCAAATTAAACCCAAGCCCAAAGTTGCAAAAAAAAAGGAAAAGGAGAAAAAATCCGAGAGAAAGAGAGGGATGTGGGCGTATAAATTGCTCCCCGGCAAAGCCCTCCTCCCTCCCTCTCTATCCCCAGCCGCCTCGCCTCCATTGCTCCCCGTTCCCTTCTCCCCATCACCTCCTAAAACCTCCCTGCTCCCCTCACGCCGCGCGCTCGCGTCCACACCACCCGCCCGTGTGTGCGCGCGCGCCCGGACGTGGTCGCCGTGCTGAGAACTGTCGCGCGGGACAGGGGATTGAGGAGATTGGGGGCGGCGGCGGCGGCGGCGGCGGCGTGGGATTTGTTCAGTCCGAGATTCCCGGGCGAGGCGAGATGAAGTACGTCCTGGTCACCGGCGGGGTGGTGAGCGGGCTCGGCAAGGGCGTGACGGCCAGCAGCATCGGTGTCGTCCTCAAGGCGTGCGGCCTCCGCATTACGTCCATCAAGATCGGTACGTGCCCGCCGCCGCCGCTGCCTGCTTATACGAAACGCGCCGCACGCCGTTTTAAAATCTGTGTTTTCGGGTCCCGGAAAGGGCGCGTTCTTGGAGGGGGTTGCTCTGGGGGATTTGGCCCAGGGTGGCTATGAGCCCTTGATCCGTTCCGGCAAGATTGGCCGGCAGAAGATTTGGTTTTTTGGAGCGATTCTCGTGGCGGGGGACTGTGGGTGGGGGTTGGTGCGCGGAGGACCCGGGTTCGTGGTCCGGTTAGGTGAAAAGTCTCTCTTTTGAACCTTACGTTCAGTGCTATTGCCGTTGTATTCGTTGCTGCCTGGGGTTTAGGGGGATGTGGTGTAAAAATGGATGTGATTTTGATGATAAGTTGTCAATCTTGTCTCCTGTGCAGTAAGAGAGAGTTTTGTGTTTCTTTTTCTTCAAAGATTGCCTTGTTATTGGTTGGCACCTACTCTAGGTTACACTTTGGGCAAAGGGGATTTCCCCTCCACCTGATTTTTGTTTAGGAGAAATTATATTTATGGAGGGATGGCACCTTCGTTTGACTTTGCAGTGGTGATTTGGGAATCTTCTGCTTGAGCCATAAAGCTTTGAAGTTTGAACAATGGTGGTCCATTCAGGATTGGTCTAATATTATAGAACCTTGTGATTTTTACTTCACTGGTTGGTGGTCAGCGCTTTGCTTGCACAAGTGCCTATGGCAATATCATCTTTTCTTTTTGAAAAAATAATGCGGCAATTTGTTCACCGTTGGACCAAAAAATATGCCTCTGTTGGCTGTCCGTAAATTGGATTCGGCTCTCAAAAGTTGAGCGTAGTTTTTGGTTCTCATGCCGCGGCCATGGAAACAAGGTGGTGGTTGGAGAAGACTAGGTTTTCGCTCCCATCCTTGTCTTTGTCTTCCAGAAAGCTTATGCTGTGGAGGGCTTGCCTATGCTGATTTGGATATCAGGTGACGCCAATGCTGATTTAGATATTGCCATGTCACGAACCAATGGATGCCAGCTTCGCACAGTGGAATCTTTTGACTTGATTCAATCTAATGTTACATATTTTGTTTGCCCCCTAGTTATTCTTATCCACTACCACCTAAACTCTTCTTTGTTTTTGCTGTTGTTGCCTTGTGACTCTTTGTACTATTGCTGCACTTGTGCATTGATTGTGCCCTTTGCCTTGTAAAATTAGTGGCGGCAAGCCAGCTAATATGTGTTTGAATGCAAGTAGCTTGCACTTGTCTTCATGTAGTTGACATGTTCTCTTTGTATTACCTGAATGTGCAGATCCTTACCTTAACACTGATGCTGGGACTATGTCCCCATTTGAACATGGCGAAGTGTTTGTGTTGGATGATGGTGGCGAGGTATTTATATAGTGATGTGCTACAAAGTCAAATTTTGCGAGGGTTAGTGCATATTAGCCCATGTGATTTAAGTACTGTATTTTGCATTTTTTTAGGTGGACTTGGATCTTGGGAATTATGAGAGGTTTCTGGACCTTAAACTGACTCGGGACAATAATATAACCACAGGAAAGATCTATCAGGTAAGCATAAGCAATTATATTATCTGTCAGGCCTTAACTTGTGATTGAATTTGCAATATAAGAAATGTATTTAAAGTTTAAGCATAACTTTTGTTTGTTAAGTGCATGACCTGGTGAGCTAAATAGCTGCATAACAGCATTTTTCGGCATACTGCAGAAGAATTTTTAAATAGTTGATTGATGTTGATGTTGATATCTTGTACTACATATGGAGGAAAAGGCTGTCCTTGTTGTCTATATGTGATTTGAGCATGTTAATAATGTAAGGGAAAAAAATTATCACAAGGATATAAAATGAGAATGAACATGTCATATATGTGATTTCATATGTGCAGTTTCTTTTCCCTGCATAAAAGACTGCTCTGACTTTTCTTATTTTACTTATACTTTTAATGGTTTATTTATGCCAGTCTGTAATTGACAAGGAGAGGAAGGGGGAATACTTGGGAAAGACTGTCCAGGTATTTTGGATCACGTGATGTGGACTTGCATTTGTTTCATCTGTCTTGGTAACTTCTGCCTTTATTCTTGTTCTAGTGCTGATCACCCAAAACAATTTTGTTTTTAAGGTTGTGCCACACATCACAAATGCCATACAAGAATGGATCGAGAGAGTTGCTATGATACCAGTGGATGGCAAGGAGGGACCAGCTGATGTCTGCGTGATAGAACTCGGGGGCACTATAGGTGGGCATGAGATGTCCTTTATTTTGTATGCTTGATAGCTGTTTGCATTAGGCATTTTAGAGCTGGTTTTCCTGTTGTTTGATTGCCTTGTGAACATCTTCAGGGGATATTGAATCTATGCCATTTATCGAAGCTTTGGGTCAGTTCTCCTATCGTGTCGGTGAGAAGCTTCACACATATTCTGACGCATACAATGTCCATCTTCTGTGAGTGCAGGAGTGATGATCTCACTTCTATGTTATTTTGGTTTGACATTTGGCAGGTCCTGGGAACTTCTGTTTGGTGCATGTTAGTCTTGTTCCAGTTATGAATGTTGTTGGTGAACAGGTATATTTGGCCATTACTTATGTCTTGCTGTTTATTAACTAATCATATGATCTACATGTTATTGTTTGGATAAATCTGCTTGGGCCCACTGACCTATTCTTTATACTCTATATGTGTTGTTTGCTCTTGTAGAAAACAAAGCCTACTCAGCATAGTGTACGTGGCTTAAGGGGACTCGGGCTCACCCCAAATATTTTGGCTTGCCGCAGTACAAAGGTTAATTCTCAAACTAATTATTTTTGCGCGGAACCTTGGTAGACTATGACCTTGCTGAGCACAATCTATAATCTGAAAGTGGTGTTTAACAGGAATTGGAGGATAATGTGAAGGAGAAACTCTCCCAATTCTGCCATGTGCCGGTAAGGGAGCTGTGAACTTTGTTCATACAGAGTTTCATATGCTTTAGCAACTAATAACTCAGGAATTTAATGCGTAGTTGTTTGCTGCAGGCCGCAAATATTGTAACATTGTATGATGTTTCCAATATCTGGCGCATTCCTTTGTTGCTAAGGGTATGCCACATCTGTTTTCTTTGGACTAAGAGTCATTTTCTGTGGTTTTGGAATCCATATTCTGTACTGAAGCTCTTTTGTGCCCTGCAGGATCAAAAGGCACATGAGGCTATTCTTAAAGTTCTGAACCTGGACAGGGTGGAAAGGTTTGTTTCAAACATCTAGGAAGTAGGTTCCTGCAAGATGTGACATTGCTGTGTGGTGGGAACTCATGTATTTATAACATTTCCAGCATATCTCGGGAGCCAAAGTTAGATGAATGGGTTGCAAGAGCTACGATATTTGATGCCCTTCAAGACACCGTTAGCATCTTCTGCCCAGTTAGATCCTTGCTGTCAGTAACTTTTTCATCCTTAGTTTCATGTGACTAACACTGATGATTTCAGGTGAGGATTGCTATGGTTGGGAAATACACTGGCCTATCAGATTCATACCTTTCTGTGTTGAAAGTGAGTTTCTCAGATTGTTCAATACAGTGATGTTTTTTCCTTCCAAATGTGAACTCTGTCTAACTTTGTGTCTCAAATTTGTTACAGGCCCTACTGCATGCATCTGTTGATTGCCGCAGGAAGCTTGTTGTTGATTGGGTTGCTTCAACGGATCTTGAGGACTCCACGGCCATTGAGGTTTGGCAGTCTTCTATTATTTAACATGCTCAGTCTTAAGTTGGTGTCTCATTTTCCTGGCTCTCGCTAAACTTTCCAGGCGCCTGATGCATATAAATCAGCTTGGGACTTATTGAAGGTAAGGAGTTGTTTGATGGAGTTTTAGGATACTGAAACTTGGAATTGTATCACATTTGATTCCTGTACTCACAAGAAGAGCTTTCATTGTAGGGGGCAGATGGAATTTTAGTACCAGGTGGCTTTGGTGATAGAGGTGTTCAAGGGAAAATTTTGGCTGCTAAGTATGCCCGTGAAAAGAATGTCCCATATCTTGGCATTTGTCTCGGAATGCAGATTGCTGTGGTGGAGTTTGCTCGTCATGTCATGAATCTCACTGATGCCAACAGCACTGAATTTGATCCCAACACCAAGACCCCATGTGTAATTTTTATGCCTGAGGTAATTGTTGTGAATTAGACTTACGCTGATTGCCACTGAAATCAGGCAATAGTGAAATGTTTTGTTAGTCTTTACTTATCAGCTTGGAACTTTATTTTGTTTTAGGGTTCCAAGACACACATGGGTGCGACTATGCGCCTAGGATCAAGGAGGACCTTTTTCAAGGTTGCCGATTGCAAGTCTGCTAAATTGTGAGTGGCATAGTCTTTTGCTTAACTCAATTGTGCACCTTTTCAATCAAGTTTCTTGTTCTAGTTTTATCACCTCCCTCACTGATTTTTTTTCACCTTTTTTAGGTATCGCAATGTCACATATGTTGATGAGAGGCATCGGCACAGATATGAGGTAAATATGCCTCTGGATGCTATGAATCTTTGTTGTCTGTTATGATGACGTTCCTACCTCTTGCCTGGTCTTTGTACTGAAATATTGTCATCATCACAGGTGAACCCTGATATGGTTCCGGAGTTTGAAAATGCTGGCCTTCAGTTTGTTGGCAAAGATGATACTGGAAAGAGGATGGAGGTCTGACTTGAACTGAGACTTGCTTGAGCAATTTTTAATTTCGTGAAATTTCTCTTAATAAACTTGTTATTTTCTAGATTATTGAAATACCCAATCACCGATATTTTGTTGGTGCCCAATTCCATCCGGAGTTCAAGTCAAGACCTTCAAAGCCTTCTCCCCTATTTGTGGGTAAGATGCTATCTGAGAAACTTTATATTTGTTAATTTTGAATAAACATTTATGCTGTCTTCATATTTGTGAAATAAGTCCTCCCAAGAAACATATGGAAAATCCTCATTTACGTTTCTGCAGGACTTGTTGCGGCCGCATCTGGGCAGTTGGACAGGGTCCTGCAAGACTGCTGCAATGGTCATCCGGTTCCAGCTAAACATCTTCTAAGCAATGGCTCGTACACTTCTGCAGTTCACCAAAATGGGCATCCAAAGAAGCTTGCCAATGGTCTTTCAAATGGAACATACTATGCCAATGGCAATGGTGTGCATGCTTAGAGCATCAGCGGAGGGCCCCAAGGATTTGCAACTGTTTGCTTCAATTTTGCAGTTCCTGTTGCATCAGTTTTGTCGTGGCTGGCTTAACTATCATCATGGTTGCTCGAGGAAGAAAAAGTTCTTGCCCTCGATGCGGACTGTCTGCAGGGGATAGTGCTCGTTCGGTGGTTTTTAGTGAAGGAACCGAGCTGGATCTCTTTGAAGGCGCGAGATAGTGGTATCCATGTTCATCTCTACCCTCTTCTCTAAAGCAAATAGAGCAGGTTTGGGTCAGAAGAGTTTTTATGCTGTATATCTGAAAGAAAGGCTGAATGTTTTGGTTGCTTTATAGATTTTCAGTGAGTTCTAAAGTTGAAGCTGAGAATGCACTTAAATGGAAGCGTGAGTTTCAGACATTAGGCAGTCTGTATTTGGATATTGGACAGTTTTTTGTGCTCTTGCGCAAATAAGTTAATGCTCGTGACTTTCTGTTGTGCTTTGTTAATCTTCCATCTTGAGTGCTTGATTTTTAATTTTTTTTGGGAGCCACTAGGAACATTACCTGTGCTCTCCTAGTACCTTTTTTTTTCAACATTTTCAGATAGAAATGTTTTTTTAAAAAAAAAACATGCTCCGACGTTGTTCCGTCTATCATTCCGCTGTTAGATTTTGAATTGACGACCCGTATCACTTGAACAACTCTTCGGCGATAGCTTCATCCCATCTTTCTCGTCTAACTCCAGTTCTCCACCACACAGCAGGTGCCGCCGTTTTGTTTGCATGGCTCGCCCCAGCTATGCCGTTCACGGGAGTGCCATCAGCCCGTAACTCGAGGCCGGCGATAGGGCAAAAACTGCAACGATTCAGAGTCGACAAGGGCGTTCGAAAATTCCTGCAATTTTGAAATACAGTGGTACTAGTGGTACGGTGAGGAATGCAGTGCTAATGTTGCCTAATTTTTTAGTCTGTCCTTGTTCCGCTTAGTTGGTATCCCTGTTGTCTGGATGAAGTTCTGCCGGTACTGTGTTTGCCAACATTTTCATCTCGATTCGAAGTACTTTCAGATTGCACGTTTTGCCAGTCTGCCATATTCATAGATACAATATTCTCCGGAGATCAACACAATGAAAGAATAAATGTGTAAATAAGCTGAATATATACCCATATGCTTGTGGGCACAATCCATCTCTTACTTAGTATCCACCGCGTATAGTTCAAAACAAACAACTTCGTAACAAGTTAATTTTCATCATGGAAACAGGTCATGAATACTATGTTTGAAGTCAAAACTCAAAACCAACTCATCTATAAAAAGAATTCAAATCCAACTGCCATCGGAACGCAAAGCACACGAGCAACAAAATTTCAGCCTATCCAAATCTGCTTAGGTACCTATTCTAATTTCTACATACGCCCAATGGCATGCCAGCCAGTGTTCATAAACAAATTATACAGACTTACAGAAGATAAAGGAATCGTCATCTTAGGGAGAATCCTACAAGTCATGCTCTGGGTGAAGTCTGTTCGGGCAAAATCTGTCCTGAAGATGGATCAAGATAGAGTTGTGCAAACCAGTCATCTCTTCCAGCTCATCGACCTGTTACTACACAAAAATAGGCTCGTGTTATTTAATGCACTACAAAAGTTTACTCGCAAAAAAAATGTACTACAAAAGATAAAATTCAATTCCACAAAACTGCAAAATATTGCTCATGCTTATCCTGTTTTGAAAGAACTGAACATATATGAGGTTTTACTGATTTATGATAAGATGCAAGTTTAGGTATACTGCTAGTTTGCAAAGGGAAACAGTGAAAACAAGCTGCATTCTAATGGATCAAGAAATTTGAAGAAGAATCTACTACTGAAAATGCATGGCCTCAATTTTTCCCAAAAAAAAGAGCATGGCCTCATATAGTGCGATTCTTTTTCCTCCCAATTTCGAACAATTCATCCATGCAACTCTTAAATTGCATGTAAATGCAGACAATTTATATCAAAGAAATGGTATGAACTACGAAATTCTGGTGTGAAGACTGAGGAACCCCTCATCAATTCCAACACTGCAACAATCCGATACAAATGTCACTTCAGAGAGCCATTTGACCAATTGTATGTGCACTCATCTATCGATCATGGCTTGCAACAATGTTTTAGTTAATTATCTCTTCTGCATGGCAACACTCATTGGTTATTGGTACTGAATGTGATTGTGTGAATAACTATTATCAATACAAATTGGGTAATGCCAGTCTCAACTGAATTTCTTTAAGTTACAGATTCGTTTTTTGAAAGACCTCTAAGTTACATATTCGTTAGCACTAAATGTTGCCATCAATTCTATGGCAACAATATATGGAAGTTGAAAATCTCACCTTTGCATCCAACACAGTGAAGCACCAACAATGCATTGTTCTTCCTCCTGAAAGGATCAGGGTTCCCACTCCGAAAGAAGTTTGTCGACCAGCTCCACAACCTTGCTCGTCTCCGGCAGCCGCATCGCCTCCTCCAGCGCCCACGCCTCCTCGATCCTGGCGTCCTGCAGCATCGCGTCCCGCACCGCCTCCCGCAGCTCAGGCGAGGGCTGCAACCCGTCCGCGGCCATCTCCCTGAGCGCGGCGAGCGCGCCCCTGGGGTCCTCGAGGCGGCAAAACCCCGCGACGGCGGCGGCGTAGGTGGCGGCGTCGGGCCGGCGAGGGGAGTCCGGGCGGCAGAGCCACCGCAGCACGGAGGCCGCGTCGCGCGCGCGGCGCTGGGAGAGGAGGCTGTCGAGCAGCGGCGACGCCAGCGGGAGCGGCGAGGGGCGCGCCGGGTGGTGGCGGAGCGCGGTGAGGAGCGCGAAGGCAGCGGAGAGGGTCGGGAGCGAGGCGAGGTGCGCGGCGAGGTCTGGGAGAGGGAGGCGCTGTATGGAGCCCGGGAGGAGGAGCGCGGCGGAGAGGAGGCGCCCCGCGGCGGGGACGTGGCCCGCGGAGAGGAGCCGCGGGAGGAGAGCGGAGATGGTGCCGAGCTCGGACGGGGAGAGCGGTCCGGGCTGGGGCTTGGATGGCGGCGGCGCGGCGGTGCAGATGCCGCGAAGAACGCGCGGGAGGGCGCCGCCGAGCGGCGGCGCGAGGCGGGGAAGCATCGTGTTCTGGGCGACTGGGCCTGGCTCGGGGCCTCGGGGGCTGGTTCGGGGAAGGGAATGGTACAGGCCGTGTGGGCGGCCGTCAGATGGACGAGCCACGTCTCAGATTGAGCAGAGGACGGAAAAAACAATCAGAGAAGCTCGTCACTCGCAGATCAAAAGCACGGTGTTATTTGAACGCCAGTCCGGGCCCAGATAGCTCCGGACCTTCTTTCTACAAACACTTCTGGCCCACCTTGCGACCTGAAATCGTGTGCCTGTTCCGCGCCTTCTACGATAACCAGCTTGATCTCGATGGCCTGAACCGTGCCCATCTGTTTCTGATCCCAAAAAAGGAGGGAGTTCGCCCTGCCGATGACTTCCGGCCTATTTCCCTGCAAAACTGCCCCCATGAAGCTCTTCTCCAAAGCTATGTCCAACCGCCTGCGCACGGCGATCCCCCTCCTTATTGATCACAACCAAACTTGTTTCATTCATGGGCGCACCATCGTTGAGAACTTCGTTTACGCTGCTGACCTTCTAAGCTGCTGCCACAAGAGAGGACTCCCCACTGCCGTGCTGGATTTCAAGAAAGCATTTGACTCTGTCGCCTGGGACAGTCTCGACTGCATTCTGGCTGCTCGGGGCTTCGACACTAGATGGAGGACATGGGTTTCAAACATCCTTTCCAGTGGGAAAACTGCTGTTATGCTCAATGGCGGTTGTCCTGGGAGATGGATCACCTGCCGTCGCGGGCTCCGCCAGGGCTTATCTATTCATCATTGTTCCTGATGTTCTCCAGCGACTCATCCAGAGAGAGGCGTCACATGGCCGGCTGGCACATCCTCTTGATCCCACCCTTCCTTGCCCTGTTCTCCAATGCGCGAACAACACCTTAATTCTTGTCCGAGGAGATCTCCAGTCTGTGACTAACCTAAAGAACATCCTTGACAACTTCTCACTCGCCACTGGCCTCCACATAAATTTTCACAAATCCACTTTCGTCCCTATGCACATCACTGATGACGTTGCTAACAGTATGGCCTCGGTTCTGGGATGCCCTTTAGCTTCCTTCCCTCAAACTTATCTTGGGCTCCTGCTCTCCCCTCACAAGCTTCGACCATATGATTACCAACCTCTGATTGATTCCTTTGACCGCTACCGAGTCTCGGGTTGGAAGGCGCGGCTACTCAGTACTGGAGGCAGAATCACCCTAGTCAATGCAGTTCTCAGTAGTCTGCCTTTTAACCTGCTAGCTAAAACTGTTAGAGAAATCCTTGATGCTAGACGCCGTTCCTTTCTTTGGACCGGAACCGACTCTAGCACTGGCTGTCAATGCCTCCTCGCTAGGCAACGCGTCTGCCGCTCGAAAGAGCAAGGCGGTCTGGGTGTGAAGAATATGGAAGAACAAAACCATTGTCTGCTCCTTAAACTCATCCACAAACTTCACGACGCCACCTCTCTCCCTTGGAAAAACCGGTACCTTTCTCACTCGTCCGGTGGCCTCAGCAACATCCTTGATGGATCTTTCCTTGATCGTCTCGTTCAGGTAGAACTCCCTCGGTACCGTGCCCTGACGAAAGTGATTGTTGGTGACGGACACCGTACTGCCATTTGGCTTGACCGCTGGATTTTCAATGATACTCTAGCGGAAACTTTTCTAGCTCTTTTCTCTCACTGTATCCGCCCTCACGCCACTGTCTCTACTGTTTTGAGCGCGCCCCTTGCTACCCAATTGCGCCCTCACCTCTCAACGGTCGCTGCTTCTGAACACCGCATTCTTTCTGATTGCCTCCTCGCGATCACCCTCCATGCCACTCCTGACTGCCGCCTTCTTTCCAATGATAAAGCTTTCTCTGGTAGTGGCGCCTACCAACTACTCCACCAAAACAACCCAGCGGCCCCTGATGCTTATCGCCTGTGGAAAACCAAGCTTCCCACGAAAGTCAAGTTCTTCGGTTGGCTACTTCACCTTGGTAGATTAAATACCAGAGCTCTCCTTCTCCACAAAAATATTAGGACATTGGAAGAATTGTACTGTGAACTTTGCCATGGTGTGCCTGAAACAGCTGAGCATATTTTCTCAGCTTGCCCTGTCGCGAATGAAGTATGGTGTAGGATCATCATCTTGGTCCACGCTGAGAACCTAGCAATTCCATGGGTTATGGGAGTGGAGCTTCCCCTCCCTGATCAGGTTCGCATGGATGTGATGGTGCTTCTTCTTCAGCAACTTTGAAAGGCTCGGAACACCCTCATCTTCAACCAGTAGACGTCAACTTCAGCCGATGTTATTAGAACTTGTTGTGATCTAGATTACTGGGCATGTCACTGCGGACACCTTGTTGGTGGTTACAAAATGCCCAAATAGTAGAGGGTGGCTATAGAACACGGCACTTGTCCAAAGAGCTTCTAGGGGACTGAGTGGCTAGAATGTTGTGTCTTAGACAAGCCTAGGGCTCGCCCATTTATAGCCTTGGGAAACCAAACCTTTTTGGGTAGAAAACTCTTCTACCCCCAGTACGGCCCCTCCCACCCATGGCACCCTTTTTTAGGGGCACTCTGGTCTTATACCTTTGCTCTCTGCGGTACGGAGGGTTTCCGTACCTAGGGTGGACGTGGTGGTCTTGTATGGGGACCTTCCGTACTGGAGGTGGGGTCGGTACAACAAACCCGCCCTTAGGGCTAACGCACGCCTAGCCCAACTGTACCCGTGAGCCTTGCGGAAGCTGATGGTGGGGTCTCGTCCACCTCGCCAATCGTTTCCGGGTAGGGGGACCTCCGACCCTCTCGGGAGTGCTCTGGCATCTTGCGTGTACCTTCCCTGTGTATGCGCCCTTGCCTGCTATCTGGGACTTTCGGGTAGAGAGAGATGGGAGGGGGGGGAGGGAGAGAGCCCCATCTGTCCGCATCCGGATGAGCCCTAGTAGATTCGGGATTCTTTCGGATCACACGGTCCCTTGGGCTTGTGACCCGTGGCGATTCCCCAACAACAGCCCTTTCCCGGTGAGCGCCGAGAGTTAGCTCGCGGTGGTCACCAGGACCTCTCCGGCCAGGCGTCTCCAGGCTGGATTCCTAGGCCACTGGGGAGGAAAGGTCCAAGGAAAAGAAAGGTATGGGAACGAGTCCTTGCTATCTCGAGACCTGTGATCTTGGGGTGCGGGTTTGGACCTTCACGGTGAGGTGGGAGAAACTTCTTAGGTCCAAGGCGGGCAACACGGACACCAAAGTGGGAGTCGAGGGGCTGCTCGTACTGCGAGCCCGAGGGGTCGTGGCGTGTGAGGCATTCATTGTGGCGTAGGGAGATGTATGTCCCCCTCTTGTTGGCTACTTGAGAACGTGGTCTGGCTCGGCTGCCTTGCGGGCCGCGCCCGTCCCACCCCGCCCTCTTAGCTATAAATTTGACCCTCCCCTTTTTCTTACCGGGTCCTTAGACTTTTGACCGCACTCGCATTTCCCTCTGTTGCCGCTAGTTTTCAGGACAGTCTCTGTAACACCTGGTGTTTTGATAATCAAAGATGACAAAGGAAGGTTGAGGGTGAAATGTGGAGAAAAGGAAAGAGATTGACTGGAAGTCAAATTCAAGTCGAATTTGACCAACAAATTGAATTTTGGAATTTAAATTTGGAAAAATTAGGCAAAAATATGAAATGGAGGCTTGAGAGTGTTTAGAACTTCAGGGATTAAAATTGGAGACTAATCCTAGGCCTAAACCCCTCAAGAAAAGCAATTGAAAAACAAAAATCAGGTAAGTAGTGTTCACTATCCGAAAATAGGAATTTCAGAAAAACAATGCAAGTATCCAACTTGGAAGTTGATTTCTGCCAAACTTTCCAAGTAAGTGGACAAAGGCAACTACACAGCAATAGAGTATGATCTTTGGACAAGTATGATAGGGTGTTGTTGATCAGTAATAGTGAAGGAATCAAATTCAAATTGAGGCTCAAAGTCAGCACTCTGGCAATATCGGCTTAACTACTGAAACTGCATTTTTCTCTAAGTCTGAAACAGCAGCAAGTGGCTATGTTTGGAGCAAGATTCAGAGAGATGTAGTGCGAGAGGTATAGGTGTTTATGAGCAAAATGGAACCCCTGTTAGTTGTAGAGCATGAATGGTTAGTGTTTGGGCTATGTGGAATGAGTTTAAGCCACTGAAAACGAATCAAAAGAAGGGCAAATGGCCATGAATAGGGCCTGTCGAACTGAATCAGAAGTTCAGAGCATTTTAGTTGCCCGAGAGAAAAATTCAAAATTGTCAACCTTGGGATGTTTATCTCGGGTAGAAGTTTATATATGAATTAAAGAACTCGAGTTTATCTCCAACTTTGCTTAAGAGGCCCTTGGACCATCCGATACAAAATCTACCGTGCTGGAGGACTGAAGTTCTGGAGTAATAGAAAGAAAGAGGGAAAGAAAAACAAAGCGGCAGAAACGTGTCACCGCCGGCAGCTTCGCCCGTCAGCCAGCTCAACGCCTAAGGCCACCTCCTCACAAGGCAAGCCTACGACTAGGCCATGGTGTCGTTCATGCGCACGGTGAAAACTTCATATATTTACTCCTCCCGCCGCCGCGCTCATCTGTTTCACTGCGCCGCCATTTTTACCGCAGCAAGCACGCTCCTGCCGCCAGGCGAAATTCCACCGCCACCCCGCCTCCCACGTCGATTCCTTTCGCCCACACCTCTGCTAACACCTTGCCAACAGCCGTGCCTACTTGTTGCCCCACTTCTCCGCCGGCGAGCTCCTAGCTATCGCCGTTTCCACCCGGCGCCGCCAAACCTCCTGCTCACGGTGAGCTTCTCCTTGCCACCTATCTTTCTTCGGGTGTTCTGTCCTAAGTAGGTTCGTAGGTCACTAGGAAGCTGTAGGGGTAGTTGGAGGACCGAGTTGTGCCGTTGCCGTGCTTGGCCACAGCCGGCCGTCGGTCAAGCCGCCCGCCGCCGTGGAGAGGGTAGCTCCGGCCGTCTCTTGAGAAGCCGCTGCCGCCTACGGGTGCGCTGTGGCTTGGGGATGCTTCCCCAGCCCGGCCCCGTTGCCGGTGGGGCACCGGCCGTCGAGCCGCGCCGCCCCCTGCCGCGCTCTTTTTTGGCGCAAGGAAAGAGAAGGTGCTGGTGCCAGGGGCCTCGCACGTCAGAGGTAGAGGGGGAAAAAGAAGGAGGGCGTGCGGCTGAGTTTGGGCCGTAGAGAGATCACGGGCCGAGGCGCAGCGGAAGCCCAGGGAAAGTTGGGCCGGTTCAACAAGCCGAGCGTCGGTGGGAGAAAAGAAAAAGAAAAAGTGGGCCGTTGGGCTGGCAGAAGAATAGGAGAGAAGGGAAGGGAGGTAGCGTCGGCCCAGTAGGCCGGTAGTGTTAGGAGTAGGCCGACGAGTAAGGAGAAAACGCGAGTGAGAGAGGGTAGAGTGGGAGCGAGTAAGAAAAGTTGGGCCGGGGGTTTTTGGATAAAATTTAGGTTTTCCTTTATTAGATTAATAGATTAAATTCGTGTATCACCATTTAAATCATAGAAATTTCTAGGAGTATCCAAAATTAGTGAAACCAATTTTGTTAGGATTGTTTTATTTTCCTTTATGCATTAAAATTCTTATACCTTAGGGAAAATAATAAAAACTTAGGTATTTTTTTAATGCCTTTTCATTAAGGTATTTAAATAAATACTTAACCTTTATGAAATGCATAAAATATGGAATAATGTTTTCATATTCAGAAATTATTATTAACCCATAGGAGTTAGGACTAGAAAATATTTATAATATTTTTTAAAAATAAAAGAAAAAGCCTAAGGTAGAATTAGTAAAGAAAATAAAAATGATGGGTTAATCTTTTCAGGTTTTTGTGTGTTGGCTTGCAACTTTATCATGATAAATTGTGTAGTCACTTGTTGGTTTGCAATTTTATCATGAAGGAAAGTTGTATAGTCTTGTATTCAAAAAGTTGCATCACTAACCCATGCATATGTTATATCGTAGACATCGAAGCACCTGAAGAGGAATTCTTGGATTTATCAGAAGGACCTTCGGAGTTTGAGGAGATCATTGAATTGATCCCCTGTGAAGCCAGCCCATCAGATAGTGCTAACATTTTTATAGATCAAGGCAAGCCCCGGTGCATTTATACCTATCTACTTTGGAGTTATTATTTCATGTGTCCAATTAATGGTTAGTTCCTATATGAATGCATTAAGCCTAGGAATTGATTGAAACCCATTCTTGTGCATGATCTTACCTTGTTTTAAGGACATCTTTTCCACTTGTTCAATAATTAGTAAGTAACCCAAGCTTAGCTATGCTTAGATGCTCAAAGTAACTTGGTTACCGAACCTTAAGGTAAAATGTTGGGTCATACATGCTAGATATGGAAAGATAGCTTGGAATCTTGAAAGTCGACAGAAGCTAGAGATGTTAGTTCTGTCTGCTAGATTAATTTGGTTAAGGCTCGATCGTTGTCTTAACCTTTGATCAAGTGATTGTCACCTGTTTGCTTACTGGGTATGGGACCAGTAAAGCCTGGTAGGTTAGTAGACTCTCTGATCGGGAATATTTCGTACCCGAGCTTGACGTGCTGGAGATTAGCAGGGGCGTAGCCTGAAACTCACATGGAGATCGGGCCAGACGTGGGGTCCCATGTGGGGGTGCATCCCTGGGTTCAGGTAGTCTTATTCCCAATCTTTGGGTATGCTAATCAAAAGGTCGTTATGTACGACCCGGACAGTTGTACATAGTTGGTAATCAGGGTGGTCTCCTGCAGGATGTAAATTGATCCGGATCGCCGCGATTCTCGGTTATGAATGCACTTGATCACTGTTGAGCATCGTAGTATAAATCTCATAAATGCAATATCTTTTCGATATAATTCGTTGTATGACTTAATTTTTCCTACTGTTTGCAAAAGTATCTCTTTGTCATCATCTAGATTGGTTAGGTAATAACTTAATTGAATTAAAAGATAAAGTTAAGGTCTCACTTTTAGTAAGCTCTTTTGACAAAAGGTGAGTCAGCCAGTACACTAAGCAGCTATCATGTAGTTGAGAAAAGCTATTATATTGGTTAGTCGGGTAAGCCTTGCTGAGTACCCCGTACTCAGGGTTATCCCTTGTTGCTGTTTCAGAGCCACAGCAGGAGTCCGCAGAGGAGGAAGCCCCGAAAAACTAGGGTATTGTTACGAGTCTCGTAATACCCTAGAAGTAAAACTTAAATGTTTATCTCTCACCTGGACTAGTTTATGTTTTAAACTCCTAGAACCCCTCTAACCTACACTGTTAAGTTTATTTCAAACTATGTTCTGTAATAATTTGTACCCTTGTATATATGTAAAAATGTAATATTTGTTGATGCTTTCCCATCGTGGAAGCGATCCTGGTATATGGCTATGAGACATGACGCGGATCTTTCGAGGAGTCCTAGGGACACTCGACGGACTACTGGGCTTATGCTGTTTTAAGTGCATTTCGGATAATTGCTGTTCCGACAGGGATTTGGCGCATTTAAACCAGTTTAAGTTGGACGGTTCCGCCACAGTCTCTTCCCCGTTTCCCGACATGACTCCCCCTTCAGAGGCTGAGGCTCCAAAGACGAAGAAAACGAAGACGGAGCGCCTGATGACCTAAGAGCTCCCTTGAAGCCTGGTTGACAACGATCTTCTCGATGTCATGGTGGAGCGGGGGCTCGTTTCGGACTGGAGGCTTGTTTGCCCTCTCGGATCAGAGAGGGTCCACACCCTGAAGCCTAATGAGATGGTGGTGTTCATTGAGAAGTACGAGTGCGGGTTTCGTTTCCCGTGTTCGGACATCTTCTCTTCCGTGCTGGCCCACTACAAACTTGAGATCCAGCACATCTCCCTCCACTCCTTGGTGCACCTCAGCATCTTCGAGTAGGCGTTCTGGGTGGAAGGCGCTATCCCCTCCACCCGTACCTTCACCCACCTTCACGCCGCCTTCGTCTGTCGGAAGTTCCACATCTTCAAAGGTGTGAAGAAAGAGGTGTGCTGTGGCCAGGTCTTCTTCCATCCCCGAGACCAAGCTGTAGCCCTGGTCAAGGCGTAAATGGACCGATGGAAGACCACTTGGTTGTCCTGATGGTTCTACTAGGAGGTCACGTCCTCTTCTCAAATGAGGTCCACCTGCCAGAAATCGAAGTTCGTGTCCCTTCCCTCCTTCACCATTGATGACAGCCTCCGCACTCGAATTGCGAGATGTTTCACGTTGCGGGACCTTGCCAAGGAATTTCTCGTGGGAGGGATTTGGCCCTTGGCCAGAGGATGGAAGTTTCCTGCGGTCGGCGATGGCCAAATTACCTTCGTAGTGGGCTGGGACCCGTAGGTGAATTCTTACTTTCGGAAGAGGTTTAAGTGGACCCTTCCTGGTGAGTGCCCGTCTTTTGTGCTCCAGGAGTTGCTGCAGCTCTACGTTGACCCCCAAGTGCTCATCCCTGCAGACCTGACTCTAGAGGAGGTGGAGGAAAAAGTGATTGAGATACTGGGCCCCTACCTACTTTTGGAGCACAACGCCTAGGCCTCGCTGGTGTTGGGCCCGCGGGTGAACCAGATCCTCACCATTAGGGGCATGGCGACTCCGGAGAAGCCTCTGAAGGGGCAGAGGGGTTGCCCGAGGTGCGAGCACAGTGTCGCACGATCAGGTTGGGGGCATGGTTCCTTCCTCTCACTGCACGGAAGAGGTGCGGGGCGAAGAGGGGGAGTCAGAAGAGGAGGCGCACGCCGAGGAGTCCTCCCGCGGCACTCCTTCTCCTAGACCTACGGGGATGGACCCCCGGCTCCAGGCTGCCCCCCTTCGCACCACTCCTCCGGTATCGCATGCAAGCGGATAGGGCTCCACCTCCCGTGAGCCCCATCCTTCGTTCCGAGTCCCGAGGCAAAGCCCCGAGTTTAGCAGTGATGATGAGGAGGAGGAGTTCTGTAAGCTGTTTGATTCCCCAATGCTGGCTATGCTGTCTCCGCTTCTTCAATGGATGGTTGAATGGGTACTCTCGCTGTCACCTGCAGGGGATGCTGATCCATCTGCCGTGGAGGAGGAGAGGGCAATCGGCTCCGACGAGGAGACGGGCGGTGACGATGGGGAGGGAAGAAGCCCCGTTCCTAAAGATGTTTCGGCCCCCTGCCCGGGCTGGGGGAAGGATCTGTTCTACGCTCCATCCACGGGGTAGGGCTGGTCATTTTGGAGGATCTGATGGGACACCCAGGTCCTCGAAAAGGGTTGGCCTCCATGGCATCGGGGCTTTGACTTCACACCCTCCAGGGACTGACCCGGGACCTCTCGGTCGAGGAGGTGCATGAGGTGTTGGCTGCCTTAGGCGTGCAGGTATGATCTTTTGCCACCTCTTCTCTCTTCAGTGCTCATCCCCCCTCTTTTCCTTACCTCCTCGGATACACGCTCCTTTCAGGTGTCCGTATTGGTGCAGGTGGCCTTCGCAGCCTCCTCTGCTTCCCAAGAGAGTGCCGTCGAGACCCGCGTGCGGGAGTTGGAGGTGACACTGGTAGAGGCCCATGAGGTGAAGAAAAAGGCCGCGGAGAAGGCTTCATTAGCTGAGGCGGCTCAAGGTGCGGCCCTCCAGGACTTAGTTGCAGACAAGTCCACTCGAGAGGAGGCGGACCGGAGAGCAGCGACGGTCTTGGAGCAACTCCGCCAGGGGGCTCTGGGGGCTTGGTCTGCTGTGAAGGGGATGAGCGAGGCTCTTCCCTCAATCGGCATCAACGTCGGTCCTCTATTGCACGACCGGGGGGATCTCGCGGAGAGCATTGGCTAGCTCTACCGCGCAATCAAGAGCATCGTCCCCGGAGCCACCGGTTTCACCAACATTTGCGCCCAGACCTCTTGGCGGGTGGCCGTCCTGGCGATTCACAAAGCCGGGTGCGAACATCTCCGAGCCGCGAAGGAGAGGATATGAGACCTGCCCGATGATGCGGTAGCCTTCCTCGAGCAGATCCGGGCCGTGAAGTCCCTACCAAAGGCCCTCGGGGAGTACTGGCTGAGCCGTGGGAGCGAACTAGCCCGCGTCCTAACCATGACGGAGGCCCAGGCCATTTCCATGGCCGTCGTAGGGGTGAGCCCCAGCCGATATGCGTGCATAGCAGGGAGTGAGGGCCTTCGGAGCGATCCCTCGGTTTGAACTCTTCCCTAGCCAGCCCCTTGGTGCCCGAGGCTCTCTCCGGGTGTTTATTTTTGTTGGCCTGGGCTTCTTTTGATGGTTTCCCTTAGCTTTTGTGCGAGCTCCCGCTTTGTAAAAAATTATCGGAAAACCCAGCCTCCGGCCCGGCACCCTTTCAGGGTTAATGAATGAAAGAAGGTTGGCATCTTCCTTACCATTATTCTTCATGATTTTGTTTTGTCCTTCCACCAAGGTGTTGTCAGAAGGTTCCTTCCATGAGGGGGCTTCCTCCCACCCCTGAGAAACACCACGCTCCAAGAAAGGATTCCCCAATCATTCAGAAATCCGGGCAGCAGCCATTCCGAATGTTTTCCCGGAGGCTTTCCTTCACCGCGGGGTGTTGGTTAGGGGCTCCTTCTTGTGGGATTGGTCGGAGTGGTTGGAGAGGCAGACGTTTCAACCTAATCGCAAGCATCACCCCGAAGAAGACTTTTCCAAATTTGTCAAAGAATGCGGCCACCTTTCAGACCAGTTGAAGCCTGACTGGCTTCCACGCTTATGGCCCCCTTTGGGGGGCCTGGATTCTTCCGGATCCATTGTTGGAGGTATGCCCTAGAGGCAATCATAGAGATGATGATATTCCATTTGTATCTATGATTTGTATATTGTGTTCATTGAATATCCATTAAAGGCTACTTGAATTGATTTGCAATTATGTGAATTGTATGTGAAACTCTTTACTTGTATGGTTATTCTAAAGTTATCCCTAGTCGGAGTTCATGTGAGGACACACATGAATATTAGACTAGCACATGTATTAGTTGATGACTATGTTTCACAAGTCATGGACATGGAGATGTTGAACTAATAATGTGGACACATGTGGAGACATGTGCTAGGACTGACCTAACACAAGAAGTAGTTCTCTCTTTAAACAACATATACGCTTTGTCCTTAGACCTGAGATTGTCGCATGTATTCTAGATGTGGATCGACCTACTTAGGGGCTATCAAACGCTACGCCGTAACAGGGTAGTTATAAAGGTAGCTTTCGAGTTTGTCAAGAAGCATGCTATGAGACATGGTCAATCAAGATGGGATTTGGCCCTCTCTAATTGAGAGTGATATCTCTGGGCCCCTCGAGTGATCGGATCCGAAAATGCATGACCATGCTACGTACGGTTAAAATTTAACCTACAAAGGGATTCCGAATCACAGGATCGAGAAAGAGCGGTCGGCTTGAAGCTAGACCAAATATCGTGAGGCAAAGGGAATAGCATGTATATTATGTTGTGATGGTTCGTCTGATATGATCTTCGTGTGCGTATAGGAGTTGGCACGTCTTGCTAGAGGCCGCTACCGACTATTGGGCCGAGTAGGAGTACTCGGGCCATGTCTATACGTATCCGAACCCATAGGGTGACACACTTAAGGGGCTGGAAGCCCAATTCAGATCTGATCCGAGTTGGATTAGGTTTAGAAGTACTAATGGGCCTCGGACCCAGAGGCCCGTTAGGAACCTCTATAAATAGAGGGGTGGGGGCGCCCTAGGGTTTACACCTTTTTGGCAAAACACACCTGCCGCGCCTCCCACGCCCTCGCCTGTTGCAACTCGCGGATCTAGCAGTCCGGCTTGCGACGCTTCCTCCCTACACGTGTGGATACCTTGGAGGTGTTGCGCCTGCAGCACTTGGACGAGCCGCCGACGAGCCACGACGAGCCGACGACGAGCCGCGGCACCGGGGGCGATCTTGCTGCACGTGGACGAGCTGCTGAGGAGCTGCTGAACGTTGACGTGATCGACTACGTTGATCGACTACGTACGACTACGTGATCGTCTTCACTGCACTGACGCATATCTACATCTTCCGCACCAGTAGTGCGTCGAGTGGTAATCCCGTGATCCTTATACGGCAGTTCTTCCTGATTTTACGCGGTAGAAATTTTGATTTGCGCTAGTGTAGCCTACCTCGTATCCCAACATCCATTCCCGCGGCTTCCCCGGTAGGAGATGTTAGATGGGGTGCGTCTGTTAGTGGGGGCCACGACGGGCCCTCCTCGTCCCCTTCGTTAAGAGCAGAGAGTCTTTCCGCCAGGGATTCTTCCGATCGGGAGGTGTAATTCTTTTCCCTTCTTACTGTGATCAGTAAAGAATAGCTATGTATATTTTCCACCTTGCAAAACTCTTCGGCTCCATTCCGAGTCTATGTTGTGTTCAGATGTGGAGCCCGGAGTAGGGGTGTGTCCTCCTAGTCCTCCCCCTCCCTTAGAGTCGGGAGGGAGCCGAAAAAAATGTATTTGCCCTTATACAACAGTTACCTTACAACTGCTGCTCCTGTCCAAGCTAGGTGTGGTTTCTCCATTTCGGAGGGGCACCGTGCGACTCAGCCCTCAGTCGCTCCGTGCGACTCATCAGAAAGCATCACTTCTGGAAATCGAGAGGGCATGCAGTGCTACACCGGCGCTCGAGGGCCTCAGCCCTTAGCTGCTCTGTCCGACTCGTTGGAATGCATCACTTCTAGAGAGGAACGGCGAGGATGAGCCAAAGGAAGTATTTCTGGTTCTTCGGATCAGCACACTGGAGCTGGTACATGTTGGGGGCTCCCGGCAGCCTAGCGGTGAGCCAAAAGACACCGCTAGTACACCGCGAGCGCCTCGGAGACGTAGTACACTAGGGCCATGCTCCTCCCTCCCATTACAGGAGACCTGTTCCACCATGACCGCGCTGTGTAGAGCAGGAGCGGGGCCTCTGGGGTGGGACTCGTGAGCATCTTCGGATGTTCCAGGTATACCTTGAGCTCGTGGAAGGCTTGCAGCTGCTCCTCTGTCCAGCGGAAAGGGTCAGAGCCTCTCAGCACCTTGAAGAAGGGGAGGCTCCTTTCTGCTGAGCTTGCGATGAAATGGCTCAGGGTCGCGAGCCATCCCGCCATGTGCTGTGCTTCTCACACATTGCTCAGGGGCACCATCTCCCCGGATGGCTCGAATCTTATGGGGTTCGCTTCAATCCTCCGTTGGGAGATGAGGTAGCCCATAAGCTTTCCGGAGCGCACCCCAAATGTGCACTTCTCCGGGTTGAGTCGGAGGCTCGTCCTTTGTAGGTTGGTGAAGGTCTCCCATAGGTCGGGGAGGTGGTCTTGCTCATTCTTGCTTTTGACGACGATGTCGTCAATGTAGGCCTCCAGATTCCTTCCTACCTGGGCATCGAACACCAGCTGCACCAGGCGCGCGAAGTTTGCCCTGGCATTCTGGAGACCGAAAGGCATCCGCACAAAAATAATATATCCCTAACAGGGTGATGCAGCCGATCCCAGGCTCATCGTCTTCCGCCATCCATACCTGATGGTAACCGAAGCAAACGTCTAGGAAACTGAGCCTCTCATTTCCAGAGGTGGAGTCCACGATTTGGTTGATGCGAGATAGTGGGAAATCATCCTTCGGGCACATCTTGTTGAGGTTGGTGTAAGTCCACACACATTTACCATTTGTCATTATTGTTCTTCACCAGAACCGGGTTGGCAAGCCATTCTATGTGGATGACTTCCAGGATCACGTTCGCATCGAGTAGCTTGTGCACCTTCACGCGTGCCGCCTCCTTCCACTCCATCGACATCTTTTGCGCCTTCTGTTTGCGGGGTTTCTTCTTCGGGTCAATGTTCAGGTGGTGCTCTATGAGATTCTGGTCGACGCCTTGGAGATCGGAGGGGGTCCAGGCGAACACGTCCTCATTCTCCCGGAGGAAAGGGAGGAGGGCGAACTCCATCTGCTCCGGGAGGTCAGCTGCCAGCTGCACCATCTTCTCCAGCTGTTCAGAGCGGAGCGCCACGGTCTTTGTTTTCCCCTCAGAGCAGGCCCTCAGGACGTAGCGGGTGGACGAGCCCCCCCCCCTCGCTATCTTCCGGTCGCGCCATGGCCAATTCATTAACCTCCCGCTGCCCTAGGGCACACCCGATCTAAATGAACTGGGCCAACTTTTGGTCTCCCAGCACTTTGATGGTCCCTCTTGGCCCAAGCATTTTCAAGCATAGGAAACCGTGATGTGGAACGGCGTAGGAGGCGTTGAGCAGGTGCCTCCCGAATATGGCGTTGTACTGGTATGGCACGTCCACCACGTCGAAAGAAATGTCCTCCGTGCGGGCGTAGTCACCATGGCCAAAGGACACCGGTAGCTGGATCTGGCCCAGGGCCTCGATCGCCTGTCCCCCGAAACCACACAGAGGGGTCCCAGCGCGAATGAGCTGGGTGTGGGAAAGCCCCATTTGATCGAAGGTCGAGGCGAAGAGGAGGTCTGCCGAACTCCGTCCATCGATGAGGATGCGTTGGACTTCCACCCCAATGATGTTGGCTGAGATGACGAAGGCGTATGCGTGAGGGTAAAATGGCGCATTGCAATCCTATCCTCCAAAGGTGATCAGGACAGTGGCGTAGTAGGGGAGGGGGGACGACGGCATTGAGGTCACGTGGTGGACCTCCCGGATGTACTCGCGCGCTCTGTCGCTTGGAGTCCAAGGAGAGGGTGGATCCCCCGGAGATTGGGAGGACCACGCGGTGAGATACCACCACGTGCTGTACGTCCCGCATTGGAGCCTCTTGCTTCGGGGCTGGTAGGGGGATCTGCGGCTGCCCCGGCGGCGGCGGCATCCCGTATGCCACTATGTGCGGCCATGATTGGGCGTGGTGTGGGATCATTGGAGAGGGCGCGCTGATCCAACCCATGGGCGGAGGTGGTGCCACGTGCATGACAGGCCTCCCCTGAGCGGAAGCCTTTCGGACAGATGCGGCTACCTTTGCTTTGGCAGCGTCAATGGAGGGACACTCCCGGATGGTGTGCCCCCCGTCCCCCAATGTTCATGGATGATGCAGTGTGGTTCCGACAAGTCCCCGTAACGAGTCTGGCCTAGTCCCATTCAGGGCTTGGCACCCCGGGAGCCGGTAGAGGGCTTCCGGGTGTTAGAAGCCCTCTCCCGCTTCCACTCTCCTTGGGGTTCTTCCCTTCCTCAGGAGGCCTCCACTGTCTGGACCTCCCGTTACGGGTGGCGGGGGTGGTTTCACCACTTGTGTTGTTCTTTCCTTTCCTGAGGGCGTTCCGAGAGGGGATCATGATGCCTCCTCTCCGGTTTCTTGGGATGGCCCTCCATTGGGGGCTTCCACTGTGCCTCATGGAGCTCGTCATCCTCCGCTCACGGGTATTACTCCATCTTGCGCATCAGCTCGGACACAGTCTGGGGAGGGTGCCGAGAGAAGCGTGACCTGAGGGAAACGTGCCGCAGCCCCTCCTGGGCGGCATCGATGATGGTTCTCTCACTCAGGCCATTGGTCTGGCACTTCACGTTGATGAAGCTTTGGAGCGTCTCCGTCCTCCCTTGCTTGACAGCGAAGAGGTGCCCCGACATGATGGGGTCGTCGTAGTTTCCCTGGAAGTTCTCAGCATAGCCTCCTGCAACTGCTCCAAGGAGATCTTTTCAGCTTCGAGAGTGGTGTACCAAGTATGGGCGATGCCCGTCACAGCCATCACAAAGCTCTTGGCCATAATGGCTTTGTCGCCTCCGACCGATTGGATTGCGGCCTCGAAACTCCTGACGAAAGCCTTGGGGTCAGTCTTTCCATCGTAGGGGGAAATCTGCGGCATCTTGAATCCCCATGGCTAGCTGATGGCCTGGAGGCCTGGGGACAGGGGGGACTTAGGGTCGTAAAGGGTACTCCTTCGGATGTGGCCGTCGGACACGACCCGGCTGGAGGGATGCTCCGGCTCGCCCACGCTCCCTTTTCCTGACGCGTCCTGGAAAGCTTTGGCTGCCTAGAAGGCTTCTAGCTCTTTCTGGAGCTCCCTAGCCCGTCGCATGGCATCAGCTCTCCTGCGCAAGTATTCTTCCTCCTTGGCCCGAGCCTCTTTGTTGATGGCCTCCCGGCTGGCTGTCTCCCTTTGCTCGCTCTCCCTTCGAGCCTGTTCCCAGCTGGGCCTGCAGGTCATCCGCCTCCGCTTCAGCTTCCCATGTCAATCGCTCCTCCCGGGAGCCGGCTCCTTCGAGACTGGAGGCATCTCCGGTCTCCTCTTCTCAGGCTGGCAGGTCCTCCCCAGCTTTCGGGTCGTCATCGTTGATGCCCGCCAGCTCCTCATCACCTCCAAGGTTGACCCCTTCGAGTCAGCCCCGGTGGCTGCCCCGCCCTCCGGACTGCTGTCTCGGAGGGGTCGTTGGTTGTCATGGGGAGGGGATCCACTAGAGGATCGGAGGCTCCCTTCCTCTTCCATCACTGCGGCGCCATGTGGCTTCTCAGTCACTTGATGTCCCCACGGATGGCGCCAATTGTTGGTGGTTACAAAATGCCCAAACAGTAGAGGGTGGCTCTAGAACACGGCACTTGTCCAAAGAGCTTCTAGGGGACTAAGTAGCTAGAATGTTGTGTCTTAGACGAGCCCAGGGCTTGCCAATTTATAGCCTTGGGAAATCGAACTTTGTTGGGTAGGAGACCCTTCTACCCTCGATACAGCCCCTCCCACCCTTGGCGCCCCCCTTTTAGGGGCACTCTGGTCTTATACCTTTGCCTTTTGTGGTACGGAGGGTTTTCGTAACTAGGGCGGATGTGGCGGCCTTGTACGGGGACCTTCCGTACTAAAGGTGGGGTCGGTACAACAAACCCACCTTAGGGCTGACGCACGCCTGGCCCAACCGTACTCGTGGGCCTTGCTGAAGTTGATGGTTGGGTCCCATCCATCTCGCCAATCGTTTCTGGGTCGGGGGATCTCCGGCCCTCTCGGGAGTCCTCCGGCATCCTGCGCGTACCTTCCCTGAGTATGCATCCTTCCATGCTATCTGGGACTTCCGGGTGAAGAGAGAGGGGGAGAGCCCCATCTGTTCGCGTCCGGATAGGCCCCGGTAGATTCGGGGTTCTTACGGATCGCACGGTCCCTTGAACCCGTAACCCATGGTCGATTCCCCAACACACCTAAAGCCTCGCGTTCATGTTTGGCGAGACTTCTCCTGTCGGTTTTGTAATTTTCTCTTTAGCCCGCCGCTTGGCTGAGCTCGCTGTAATCTCATCCTAGAATGCCAGGATCATCCATCGTATCAAATGCCACATTGCTTCGTCAATATAAGCAGTAGGTGGGATCTTCCCCCGATATTGGTCAAAAAAAAAGTTTATGGTGAAATTTGAAGATCAAGTCAAAATTTAAGGGGGTGATGTGGAGTTTTCCGTTGAGATTATGTCCATTTTATCGTTTGGCTGAAATTGGGAATAGTGGATGGCAGTTTGAAGCATTTCGCAATATTTGCTTATTATGATAAAGTTAACAATTTGGCAAAGTTTACTACTCGGAACGAAATTTTGCTCGAGGTACTCGATTCCAGGGCACAGAAACATCAGGTGCTCAACACAAGTGTCTGCTGGTCACTCCCAAAATTGCAGCGGGGCACTTCACAATTCGAAATTCTATAAGCACGAACATGCCAGCATCGGAATGCATCAATAGGACTATTCAGGAACAACGAAATCAAGCGTTTGATCGTATCGGTAAGATACGGCGCTGGAGGTGCTACTGAACGAGCAAAATTTTTCAGAACACCAAAGAGGATAAACAAGTAACTAAGACTCGAGTGGTTCTTGTAATCTGTCAATTCGCTTATTCGACTGATCTGCCTTTCTAAACCAAATTCGCCACCGGTTTTGGAGCCTCGCCAGTTACCACCAACGCTGCCACCAAGCAGCTCACGCCGCGGCCGTCGTCGGCACCGGCTGCTCGTCGGCGCCGTCTTCCTCGCCGTCATCCTCCTTGCCAGAGGCCGGCAGCCCGGCTGCCTCCTCGAGCTCCCTCCACGGCCCGTCGAACTGCTCGGGGAACTTCTTGCGAAGGCCGACCACCACCCTTCTCGCCGCGCGCCCTTTGCCGGCGCCCTTGAGCCCGAGCACCAGCAAGCGCACCGTGCCGAGGTCGATCACCTTCCGGCGCTTCACCCCCTCGTAGAACACGTCCTCCGCCTCCGACCACCGCTCCGCGCCGCACAGCGCGCCCACCACGCACGTGTACGTCGCGCAGTTCGGCGCCACGCCCTCCACCTCCCCGGCCTCCATGCCGCGGTACACCTCCACGGCCTCATCCACCCTCCTGTGCCGCGCCATCGCCCGCACCAGCGCATTGTAGGAGACGACGTCCGGCGCGAGCCCGGCCTCCTCGCGCATCACGCGGATCAGCTCCCTGACCTCGTCGACGGTGCCGTTGGCGGACTTGTAGGTGATCCGGGAGTTGTAGGCGGCGGCGTCGGGGGCGATGCCGTGGTCCTGCACCATAGCGCGCCACAGCTCCTCGGCACGGTGCGGGAGGCGCTGCTTGTAGAAGGAGTCGATGAGGGCGGTGAAGAGCTGGAGCGACGGCGGCGCCCCCGACGACGGCTCCCGGAGGAGGTGGAGCGCGGAGTCGGCGCCGGAGGTGAGGCAGAGGGACTTGGCGAGGATGCTGTCCGTGGAGGCGTCCCGCGGGACGGAGGCGTGCGCGGCGAGGATGGATGGCACGAGCCCCGCCAGCCGGCGGCGGCGGAGGAGCGGGCCGAGGACCGCGTTGAGGTGCGCGGCGGTGGGAGACGCCACGGTGCAGAGCAGCGCGGAGGCGCGGTCGGGGAGGCCGACGTATGAGTGGGCGGAGAGCGCGGCGACGGTGTGGGAGGGGAGCAGCGGCGCGAGGGGTCGCGTCGATATCGGCGAGGCGACCCGCGCGGCGAGCGGCGAAGCTGGGCGATAGGTACTGGAAGCTCGGTTTTCTCAGCGGCCGCGGCGGCGGTGGAGAGGAGCCGGCGGCGGGCGGCGGAGAAGGTTGCGGCGGCCATGGTTGCGGAAGTGCGGAACTGGAGAGAATCGATCGCTCCCTAGGGTTTAGAGGACTTATCTGCTAGTTTCCAGGCTTCTTTGCGGGTTGGGCCCTTAGGGAGAAAACGAATTTGGAGAGGTAGGCCCAAAAACTTCTTTTGCGGTTCTTTTGCGGGTTGGGCCCTTTGGGAGAAAACGAATTTGGAGAGGTAGGCCCAAATTTCTGCTGGGCCTACATTTACATGTAATTGCTTGGAACAACAGTACTGTAGCAAATCAATATACATGTTAGGATATGAACCGTAACTCTCAGAGAGAGGATGGCACTAGGAAGAGTTGGGGCAATTTTCTGGGTTTTCTTTCCACAATACCATGTCCAACCAAGGGTTGGGGATACATATTTATAGCTGGCCAACCAGCCAAGCATCAAGGCATATGCTAGTCTAAGATGCCTTTTTGATGTTATCCTATTTAGTCTAAGATGCCTAGGACTGTCCTACTCTAAAAGTAGTCAACAAAAGTGGTGCTGCAGCCCCACTGTCCTCCAGTCAACAAAACAGCTGCAGCCCCTCAAGGACAGCAGCACAAGGGCTAGCCAAGCAGCTGCGGCCCCACAAAGACCACAGGGACCAGCTGCAGCCCCACAAGGACTGCAGCCCCACAAGGACAACAAGGACCAGCAACAAGACTTTATCCAGCATCATTCTCCCCCTAAGTCTTGTGCGTCGTCTTGTGGGAAGGTTGGACCATCCCGGTCCTGGAACAGAGCTCAAGGAACTTGATCCTCCCAAGGGGCTTAGTGAGTAGGTCCGCAAGCTGATCCTTGGTGTTGATGTAGCTCGCCTTGATGCTTCCTTCCTCCAAGCAGCCTCGGATGAAGTGGTACTTCACCCGGATGTGCTTGCTCCGCTCATGGAAAACGGGGTTCTTTGCTAGGGCCAGAGCGGACTTGCTATCCACCCTGAGCTCCACCGCTCTAGTGTCTCTGTCAAGGAGATCACCGAGCAGTCGGGCAAGCCAAAGCGCCTGAGTCGAAGCAGTGGAGGCCGCTATGTACTCGGCCTCGCAGCTGGACAGCGCCACCACCTGCTGCTTGATCGACTGCCAGCTAACGAGGCACTTGCCGAGGAAGAAGAGAATCCCCCTCGTGCTTTTGCTGGTGTCGATGTCGCCAGCGTGGTTGCTGTCGCTGTACCCGACGAAGTGTGCCGTCCCGGGACACCTCGGGTAGAAGAGACCGTGGTCGAGGGTCCCCGCCATGTAGCGGACGATCCTCTTCACGGCCTGCTGGTGCTCCATCGTCGGTCGTTGTATGAACCGACTGACGTAGCCGACGGAGAATGCCAAGTCCAGCCGTGTGTGGGCGAGATAGCGAAGGTTCCCCACAAGATGCCGGTACTGCGTAGCGTCTACCTCCTCCGTCGTGCTGTCGCGGCTCAGCTTCAGCCTCTCCTCCATCGGAGTGAGAGCTGGGTTGCAGTCGGTGAGCTCGGCTAGCTCCACGACGCGCTTGGCGTAGGCGGTCTGTCGAAGCGTGATCCCGGAATCATCCTGGTGCACCTCGATCCCCAGGTAGAAGGAGAGAGGCCCCAGGTCACTCATTTGGAAGGTGGCCTTCATTTCTTCCTTGAACGCCACCACCTCCGCATCCTTGGTGCCGGTGATCACCAAGTCGTCGACATAGACACCCACCAGCAGGGCATTTTCTCCATTGCCCCGCTGGTAGATGGCCACCTCGTGCGGGCTTTGCTCGAAGCCCATCCCTTTGAGCGTGGAATCCAACTTGGCATTCCACGCCCTTAGAGCCTGCCGCAGGCCATAGAGGGCCTTGCGCAAGCGCAGCACCTTGCCCTCCTTGCCAGGGATCGCAAAACCTGGCGGCTGGTGTACGTAGACCTCCTCCTTCAAGTCGCCGTTAAGAAACGCCGACTTGACGTCCATGTGATGAACGCGCCAGCCTTCCTGGGCAACCAGCGCAAGGAGGAGTCGCACGGACTCCATCCGTGCCATGGGGGCGAAAGCATCGTCGAAGTTGATCCCCTCTTGCTGCACGAACCCGCGTGCCACCAAGCGAGCCTTGTGCTTGACGATGGCACCGGCTTCATCCCTCTTCAGCTTGAACACCCGCTTAAGGGTGATCGTGCGGTGACCACGAGGGAGGTCAGCAAGCTCCCAGGTGCGGTTGTTCTCAACCGCGTCCATCTCCGACTGCATCGCAGCGTGCCATGCCGCGTGTCTCTCAGCCTCCGCGAAAGACTGAGGTTCGCCATCGTCACATGCAAGGTGCAACTGTGCCTCCAGGTCACGAGGCACCAGTCCCAGCACCGGCTGGTCGCCGAGGAGGTCTTCCATCATACGGTATTGCAACTACTCGCCGTTGTGGTACGCGTCGATGCGCTCCTCGTCATGAGAGAGTGGAGTAGCGAACTCTATTGGGCTGTGCTCGACATGAGCTGGTGTCGGGGTAGACGTGCCCAGAGGAGTGGCCGTCGGTGCTGGAGTACTTGGCGTCGCCGGCTGTGGTGGTGCCGGCGAGAAGCTCGTCGCAGCCGAAGTCGCGACTGGAGAGCGTGGCGCTACCGGAGTAGCAGGCGTTGGAGTCGGTGGAGGTTCGGGGACCGGGGTAGGCACGCTCGATGAAGAAGAGCTGCCTACTCCCCCATCTCCCTCGAAGTGGACGTACTCGACAGTGAAGTCGTCGTACGTCGGAGTCGAACCGTTGTCCACGGCCTTGTCCCACGCCCATCCTCACCCTTCGTCGAACACAACATCACGCGCTGTGCGCACACGCTGTGTCTCCGGGTCGAGAATGCGGTAGGCCTTCGAACCCTCCGCGTAGCCAATGAACACTCCTGGAATGCTCCTGTTGTCAAGCTTGCCGATGTGGCCAAGCTCCTTGGCAAACGCGAGGCAGCCGAAGACTCGCAGGTGGGACACCGCCGGCTTGCGCCCATGCCAAGCCTCGTATGGCGTCCTACCGTCAAGCGCCTTGGTGGGCGAGCGGTTGAGGATATAGATAGCCGTTACCACCGCCTCTCCCCAGAGAACAGTCGGCATCCCCTCTGCTTAAGGAGGGCCCGAGTCATTCCCACAACCGTCTGGTTGTGCCGCTCGACGACACCGTTCTGCTGTGGGCTGTAAGGCGCGGAGTAGTGGCGCTGAATCCCCTCATCCACGCAGTACGACGCGAATTCAGCCGCCGTGAATTCGCCACCATTGTCGGTGCGCAGCACGCGCAGCTTGCGGCCGTACTCTGCCTCCGCAGCAGCCTGCGTGCGCCTGATGACGGCCGCAGCCTCCCCCTTGCTGCCGAGGACCATCACCCACATGTAGCGGGAGAGGTTCTCAACGAGCAACAAGAAGTAGCGTCGTCCTCTGGGTGTGGCCGGTGTCACCGGGCCACACAAGTCCCCGTGCACGAGCTCGAGCCGCTCCTTGGCTCGGAAGCTCGCCTGCTGGGGAAAGGGGAGCCGCCTCTGCTTTGTCAACACACAAACATCGCAGAAATGCTCCACATGATCGAGACATGGCAGGCCTCGCACCATCTCCTTGGCACTGAGCCGCTTCAGGGCCTCGAAATGAAGGTGCCCGAAGCGCTCGTGCCACTGCCACGCCTTGTCGTCCCGACGAGCAGCGAGGCAGAAGGGTTGTGCCACCTGCACATTGAGGATGTAGAGACCATTTGCGCCTCTGGTTACCTTGGCAAGAATTCGACGACGGCGGTCCCAAATCCTCATGACTCCGTCGTCGATCACCACGCGCGAACCGTTCTCTTCCAGCTGTCCCAGGCTGATGATAGAGTTCCTCAGCACGGGGATGTAGTACACTCCGGTGAGCAGCCTGTGCTCTCCAGACTCGACGGTGAAGATGACGGAGCCGACGCCCTTGATCTCGACGCCGGAGGCATCCCCAAACTTGACGGTGCCTCGGATGCTAGAGTCAAGCTCGGTGAAGAACTCTCGCCGACCAGTCATGTGTTGGGTAGCGCTAGTGTCGAGGCACCACCCCTCAGTCCTATCGTTGCTGGAGCCGTCGACGAGGAAGGCGTGTGCCCTCAGCTCGTCAAGGTGGAGGAGAACCGCTACAGCCGATGCCGCTGGAGTTAGCTCGATGCTTACATGTGCCAGGAGCAGAGCCGGCTCCTCCTCCTCCGCTAGTGCGACGTGAGCCTAGCCGCGTCTTGACTGTCGACAGTCCTTGGCCCAATGGCCAAGCCTACCACAGTTGCGGCACGTGTCGTCTCGTGGCGGCCTATGCTCGCCGGTGGCACCGCCCTGGGCGCCTCCTCGCGCGCCGCTAGCACCACCCTGGGCGCCTCCTCGCGCGCCGCCCTCGGCACCTCACCGCGCCTTGGGCACCTTGCGTGGCTTGCCGCGCCTGCGGCCGCCTGTCGAGGAAGAAGGCTCCCCCTTCTTCCGATCACCCTGGCAGGCCTCCCACTGCTCCTGAGTGAAATGGAGCTTCCCGCCAATGATGACAGGCCCTGAGGGAGGCTGTGACTCATCGCTGTCGACGACCTTGAGGCGACCTATCGCCTCCTCGATCGACATCCTGGAGAGGTCCAGCAGAGACTCGATCGAGCGAGCGATCTGCTTGTACTTCTCAGGTACGCAGCGGAGGAGCTTCTCGACAGCTCTCTCCTCGCCGTAGGTGTCATCGCCGTACTGCACCATCTTCTGCAACAGAGTGTTGAGACGGAGATCAAAGTCATCAACGTCCTTACCTGGCTTGAAGGCCAGGTTCTCCCACTCCTTGCGAAGTACCTGCAGTGTGGACTTGCGGGCGCGATCGCTGCCGATGCGTGTCGCAGCGACGGTGTCCCAAGCCTCCTTGGCAGTCCACTTCTAGGAAAGCGAGAACTGCATCTCGGGCGGGACTGTAGTGATGAGGGCGTCCAACGCCCGTCGATCCTTATCGTAGTCGACATCACCGTACCGGACTGCCTCCCACATGTGCCGCACCTAGAGCCTCACCCTCATCACCGCGGCCCACTCGACGTAGTTGGTCTTGGTGAGGGTAGGCCACCCACCACCGGGGCCGACTTCCCTGGCAACAGCATGGGCCCCGTGGCGACCATGACGGCGGTCCGGAGAGGGAGAGCCACGCTGCCTGTAAGGGCCGCACTCTCCGTCGCCCGGCCGCCGCGCCACCGATCGAACTCCATCTCCGCTTTCAGCTGGGCAGCCCTCTCCCGCAATCCCTGGACCTCTAGTGCGAGGTCGATGTGCGGGTCGCCCTGGAAGTCGTGGTCACCATGTCCGCCAGGAACACGATCGTCGCGCGCGCCCCCGCCTGGAGCGCCGCCGGCGCGTGCACGCCTGTCTGGGCTGCCGCCGCCGCGCCCGCGGGGGTGCTCGGCTGCCCACTGCGCCACCCGTTCCTGTGCCGCCTCCCTTGCTAGCACGAGCTCTACATCGGTACCGCCATCGGCAGAGGTAGCGCTGCTGATGCTACCGCCACGTAGAGTCTCGAGCTCCGCTGCCGCCGCACGTGCGGCATCTGCCGCGGCCGCCGCTTCCGCTTCCGCCCTTGCTGCAGCCAGCTCTGCCGCCGCCGCAACGGTCTCCGCCACCACTCGGGTACGCTCCTCTGCCGCAGCGAGCTCGGCCTCCTGCCGACGCCGTGCGCTCAAGGCGACCGAGTGCTGAGATTGTCCTGCGGACATAGCGCGCCACCGGGGGGCTGCGTGGGGAAGAGGCTGCTTCCGACGAGCTGCCGCTCGTCTGCGTAGAGGGAGAGGAGTGAGCAGGGACAGCCGGTGCTTCTCCTACCGGCTGGGGACGAAAGGTGGCTGGGGAGGGTTGTGAGTAGGAGATGTTCAAGCTACAGGATAGTACGACTCTGATACCAGTTGTTAGGATCTGAACTGTAACTCTCATCGAGAGGATGGCACTAGGAAGAGTTGGGGCAATTTTCTGGGTTTTCTTTCCACAGTACCATGTCCAACCAAGGGTTGGGGATACATATTTATAGCTGGCCAAGTAGCCAACCAGCCAAGCATCAAGGCATATGCTAGTCTAAGATGTCTTTTTGATGTTGTCCTATTTAGTCTAAGATGCCTAGGACTATCCTACCCTAAAAATAGTCAACAAAAGTGGTGCTGCAGCAAGCATATGTTGCAGCCCCACTGTCCTCCAGTCAACAAAACAGCTGTAGCCCCTCAAGGACAGCAGCACAAGGGCTAGCCAAGCAGCTGCAGCCCCACAAGGACTGCAGCCCCACAAAGACCAGCTGCAGCTCCACATGGACCACAAGGACCAACAACAAGACTTATCCAGCATCAATACACTCACAAGTCACAAGGTCGTTTAACTAGTGGCTAAGATAGTAACTCGGTAAGGTTCACATCATACATGTTGATAAGTATGACAAAAAAAAAAGGACAGCTTAAACAAGGAGTCCTGAGGCTGTCATCAACTCTTTATGATGCAACCAGATGAATAAATGATTGTGCTATGAAAAGAGTACGAACAAATTGGCGCTTGCCCAGATAATGAGGGCAAGCAGGAGAAACAGACCGAGTCAGACCGGTCAAACAAAACAAATTGATTGTATAAGAA
The DNA here is from genome assembly GCF_000263155.2 of Setaria italica. Taxonomy (NCBI): domain Eukaryota; kingdom Viridiplantae; phylum Streptophyta; class Magnoliopsida; order Poales; family Poaceae; genus Setaria; species Setaria italica. The sequence continues at coordinate 28,840,958 of NC_028454.1, read as the reverse complement.
AACCGTTGGTAAAACACACTGTCCTACAGTCAAGGTAACATGCAATATCTTGACAGGTTTCATGCAGATGAAACAAACAAATAGAACAAGGCTGGCTCAGCAAGCAAACCAGATCCTGAATTATCTCATGTAAGAGACATTATTGTTCTTTGGCAAATTCTAGCTGTTTCCAAGTGCAAAACGGTGAATGAAGGCAGACACTGCATTACAGAAACTAGCACTACGCTGTAGCACTAGTCTCTTCTTTCCTCTTGCGGGCCCACCTTGGGCTAACCTCGATGAGCCGATGTGGCATAAGCTGCCGCTCCTTTCTAGTTAGCTTCTTGTAGTTGCTCACCCTGAGTTTGGCAATCTTTCCCTCTTCCTCGGCTGTAGCTTCTCTAACCACCACTGTCAATCTACACCTTGGTCGCACCATAACACCACAGCTCCCCTTGGCATGGTAAGACAGCCTCTTCAGGTAAAGTCCCTTTTCCACAAAGGCCTACTCTGCAGTTTTGAAAGGTTACAGGAAAGTACTTAGTTTATAATAAATATAGGGGATGGCACATGCTTTGTTTAAAAACCTTACCAACAATAAGCTTATCAGGATCCAATCCGTGGTTGTGGGCTGCATTTGCACGAGCAGAATGGATCACCTGCAGTAATTAGTACGATATAATACTGATGAAAGACGACTTTGGTCATTCTGACACTACGTACCAAGGGAAGCAGTTGAGCAGTCAAACGTTCACTAAAGAGGACCTGGTAAACAGTTTTGGCAACCCTTTTTAACTGTCACTTGCAGCTGCAACAAGGCATCTTCCACACACATACCTCGGATCAGCTTTGCTACTAGATTCACCTTCTTTGGGCTCTAAAACAGCCAAAAAGCTTAAGAAAATCAGAGATAAAAACATCTCTTAATGATATAAATTACAGTAAAAGTAACATGCGGTGTATCAATTGATGAAATTTGTGCAACCTCCTTCTCTGTTACCATATATGCTTAGTACTATTGTCAAGTGTTTTTAGTAATTCAAATTGAACCGAAGTTAAGCCATTAGTGCAGCTTCTAGAAACAGACACTCAGCAACATAGAATCAGCAACTTGCATCCCTGTGACCATTGAAAGGCTCGGGACAAAATGTTTTTGTTGTTGATGATGACATAACCACTGATACCTCATGAAGCCATATTTAGCTATTTCAAAGAACACAAAGTCTAAATGCAGCAAATTTATGATATTTTCCACATTAATAGATATGCCATCAGCAATATACTCACATAGCCAATAAATAGTTTCATGGAAAGATATAACTAGTACTACAGTGTTGTTACCTATTTGATATCTTTTTTATGGCTTGGACCTTTAGTCGCTTAACCACATCCCCCTTTTTGTCAATTTCTTCAGCGTCACCCAGTTGAGGTGTCAAAGGAGAAGAAATAGGAACCATAGCATCATCTGCAAGCAGTTCCTTGTAGTTGATATTCCCTGCAACTAAATGCCAAGTCCATATAAATAGTTAGCTAGAAACTTAATACAAAATGACAATGTAATTTTTGCCCCATACATAGAACATGCAGGAGATGCAAGCGAAGTGATGGGAATACCAATATGACACCCACCACATAACTGAACAATGACAAAAGTATTTTGTTAAGCATTTTCTGCTGGTATCAAACGGAAATGATTGCAAAGTTCAAATTAATTCTTATATAAAAGACATCTGGCTGCACCAGAAAGAGAAACACACATCCTTTAGTATGGCTGTTCCTTTCTTATTATCCTTACAAAATATATAGTCATAACCATATAAAGCAACATGAGACAAGTGAATTACAGCATTGCGGATCAGCTGATGTAAGTTTACTGGAATACTCCTTGAGGCAAAGGCTTGTACCCTGAATAAATTTGCACATTGACCTGCACTAATGCAACATAGTTAAGATTAGCTAAAAAATATTTCTGAACAAAGACGCATACTAAGGCCCTGTTTGGCACGGCTCCACTCCTAAACTCCAGCAACTCTATCAAAAAATTCAGCCAAACACCCCAACTCCAAAACTCTATGGAGTTGCCAACTCCATGGAGCTGTAGTGCAAATGGAGGTGGAGTTTTGGAGCACCTCTTTTGCTGCTCCAGAAACCTCTCTGTTGAACCTTCTCGTGGAGTTGGTCGGTAATTACCCACCAATGCCACTGGTTACACAAAAAAACGTTTCATTCTATCCTCCCTTCTATTCTCCCGAGCCCCACTCGCCGCCAGAGCCTTGCCCGTCGCCGCCCCCGTGGCCGGCCGGCCCCGCCGCCTGTCGTCGCCCGTCGCCCGTCGCCGCCCGCCGCCGCGCCCGTCGCCGCCCGCCGCCGCCCGTCGCCGCGCCCGTTGCCCGTCGCCGCCCGCCGCCCGTCTTCGCCCGTCGCCACCCGCCGCCCGTCGTTGCCGGCCGCCCGTCGCCGCCCGCCGCCCGTCGTCGCCCGTCGCCACCCACCCCGCCGCCTGTCGTCGCCCGTCGCCACCCGCCGCCCCGTCGCTACCCACCCTGCCGCTCGTGGAGGGTCTCCCGTGTGCGGCACAGTGCAGTGGAAAAAGGGGAAGAAGAAGATGGGATAGAGAGGATGACAAGTGGGGCCTTAATTGGGGGGCAACAATGGCAATCCACACTGAAATCGATCTTTTTTTGGAGCTGAGAGCACCCATCTAGCCAAACACCTCATTTTTGTTCTGGAGTTTTGGAGCGGAGCTGGCTCCACGTGGAGTTCTGGAGTGGAGCAGCTCCACCCAGAGTTGGAGCCATGCCAAACAGAGCCTAAGAAACTGTGAAATAAGCCAGCACTAGTACTTGATGGATAGATTGGAATAACATTTCACTTCTCGTGGAGAGATCGGTACCATTTGAAGCTATAAGGGTCATAGCACCCATATCAAATGGTGAAATAAGGACAAAGTTTATTTCAAAGCATCAACAATCCGAACAACAACTGACTAAATAAACAGAATCCGAAGGGGGAAAGCCTGATCCTTTGATATAGTTATTATCAGCCCAAACAGACACTATTAGCATCTTCAAATTACAGCAAGCCTAAGTTGCCGAGGGTTCAGATCGAAGCTAGGGTGGTATGAATACAAGAACATCATGAAGCACTAGAGTTAGAGGGAAATCACGCGCGCACCAAAACCGGACGGAGCATTTTCGCTGCTGCTACAGATGGCTGTGAGTACACCGCCATCGCGCCTCCCCACCGTCTTCGACGCCGCGCTAAGCCGACGAAGAACGGCGCGAGCACCAGCCACCCGCCAGCCTGCCATGCCCGATGATCGCCACGGGCCTCCGCGCCGCCGCCGCCGCCGCCGCCGCCTATCGAGTGAGAAAGGGAGAAGGAAGGTCACAAGAGGATGAGGACGGGATCCCGGTTGAGTTGGGCCCGTTGGCCGTTGCTTGTGTAGTTCTGTGGCCGGGTGGGCTCCTGCGGTGGGCCGAGCAAAGTTGCATGGCCTAAAATCTTCGGTGTGACTGTGTTTTTCTTTCAGCAGCTTTATCAAAAAAAAAACCATGAAGCTTCGGCCGTATTAGTAAAATAAGTAGTGCATAATATTTCAAATACCATTCATATATCCTATCATAAATCATGGATCAACGATGTGAGACTGAACAGCACTAAAGTTCACTTTTGACTCTATATCTAAATAAGATCATACTAACAACACTAAAATGCACTTTTAACCAATATAACCAAATAACCAGTGGCACCTACAGCTACTCTAGCTTGATTTTGTTTCTTATACCCGATCTTACCAGTACGCGGGCATGATTTTGTACCCACACCTATACCCATCAGTGCGGAACCTCTTGGTGCATACAACCACGGATCCAATTGTCATCCTTTGTACTTGCATCCATTGTTGGTCAATCTTCCACCGAGAAATTTTCTTGAAGTTTTATATTAGCGCAAACTCAAGAATCCTAAAATCTTAATGACGTGGTTGGCAAGCAACGTGAAAAGATATTAAAAATTAAAGGTGCAGATGAGGGAATAGTCCAAATATCTTGTTTGGTTTCCGATGAAATTAAGATTGAGAGTTTAAAGGAGGATTCTAATCCTCTATTTAGTCGTGTGTTTGAGAATGGAAATTATACCATATAAGTTAGGATGAATGGTCATCTTTCACTTAAATCATGATACCCTTCCAATTACCACTTCAGTAAGTTATTAGTGGGAATTGTCACTCTAAACTTCCACTTGTTCTTTGTCCCACCAAACAAACGAATAGATTTCTAGGTTTGTATAAAACTTTAATCCTCTCTCAACAATTATCTTAGAGAGCATCTGGTAACCACTTGGAAAGAGAGGAGGGAAATTATGGATATTAGTTGATAGAGAGAATTAAGGTGAGACTTTGATTTTTTAGTCCCAAACTCTTATTTGTTTGTGAAGGGAATTAAAATTGGGAGTTTAAAGAAGCAATATATATCCAATATTTTGTGACGGTAGTAGGAGTTTTGGTGAGGGTTGGGAAGAAGGTGGGTATGAAAGTTCAGAGGGTCAACTACCACCCATCATTTCGTTGGAGAAATGATAATTGGTTGGGGAATGTGTTTTGAGTGAAAGATAAATGCATTTGCATTTGCATTGCTTATTATGATATACGCTATAATTTTCCGATTTATAAACAAACTCCCATCCCATTCTCCTACTTACCTCCAACCAAACAACATTAATCAAATGATTCTACTCAGTTGGAGCAGACGAAGTAAAAAATGCATTCACAAAATTTAATATGATAAAAAAAGTTAAGAAAATGTTTTATTTAGTGAAAACCGCAGTAAATTACCGAGGGACGCCGGAATGCCGGATTGGGGTGATTGTGAGAAGAGAAAAACGGAAAGGAGCAGAACAGTTTTCGTGTGAGTGCTGAGTGCGTCTGCGTGCCTGCGCAAGCGCGAGCCTGATAAAGGCTTTCCACTCTCAGGGGCAGAGCGGCGCCTCCCTCCCCACACCGCGGCGCGAGAGGAAACCCTAGCCGCCCGTGATGTCGGACCCCCTCTACCCGTACTCCCGCGGCGCCTTGCCGGGCGGCGACGGCGCGCTGCCGCCGCCGCGGTACTCAGACCTTGAGGTCGACCTCATCGCGGCCCGTTACACCGGCACCCCGCCGCCCTACCCCTCCTCCGCCGACGTCAGCGCCTTCGATTCGCACGTCGGCGCTTTCGACTATGGCGTCGGTGCCTTCGACTCGCACGTCGGCGCTTTCGACTCTGGCGTGGGCGCCTTCGACTCGCACGTTGGCGCCTTCGACTCGCACGTTGGCGCCTTCGACTCGCACATCGGCGCCTTCGACTCGCGCGTTGGTGCTTTCGATTCGCGCTTCGGTGCGAGGCGATCCGCGGAAGGTGAGAGCTGCCATCTCCCCTGTTTCGGTTGGTGTAAGGCGTTTCCCAGTGTGCTCATCGGACAATGCTGGCCGATGTACGGGAGGGGCGTGGGCGATTTGTTTCCTGGTCGTGGTTACCGTGGTGTATGAACGTATGGCTGCTTTGTTAATCTGAAACTTACTACTGTAGTACGAATGTACGATGATCCATTGACCATTGGCAGTGGCATTTGGAGCATATGTTGGTAGGCTGTATATAAGTTATGGATCCTATGAATTATCGGTCAGGTGTTGTTAGCGTTAATGTAGCTCGTACTGATCTACTAAATATATAAAGTAATTACCAACAGTATATTATGCTTCGTGGAATTGCGAGGGTACATGAAACTTACATTGAAACACAGCAGAGAATAGAGAACGGCAGTAACTGCACAATTTAGTATCAGCAGTGCCATTACCTTCGACTTATATATACTGCTTGTCTCATAGCCTTATAGCCTCTCAGGTGTTGGGTTGTTTGAAAGTATTTATGTAAATGTTGTGTAGATTGTAGTTTCATGGATCTAAAGGGTCCTTTGCGAATGATCTGAGCAATTAAGGACAAGAGGATCACCAGCCTAGTTCTCTGAAGGTGCTTGAGTCGCGAAGCTTCTAAAGGAGTTCCAAAGTAGGCTGAGATCAGTTTTGTTTGCATTGAACTTTGTTTTAGTTTTGTCCTTTTCAAACATCTGACTATCTGAGACCTTTGTGTATGGAATAAGCTTAGAACAACAATGGTAATAATATTCGAACAGGGAAGAGCCTTGGTAATGCTAGGTAGTAACTGTACCAGAAAACAGAATACTGCGAGTTCAGACCTTTGGTCATGTGATTTTGAATCTAGTTTAGACCTTTGGGCGTGTGATTTTGAATTTGAAAAAGCTATCACATTTTTTCTATTGAATAAATCCAGGCCAATTTTGAGGTTAGCTACCAGCTATAAACGTACTTGATTATTGCTATTCTACTGTAACGAAACATAACAAGTTACACTATTGGAGTACTTCTAAAGTGAGTGATACCAAGAGGTTCTCAGACATAGCATTAGATCTAGGATTTTCCCTTATACTAGTATTACTTTTACATTGGATAGCTATGCTTTCATTCATGTAAGTACTTTGTGATTATTTTCAGTATATGGTTGCCTAATACAGATGGCTTATAAAGTTCTTTTGTATATGTACTATAGCTCTCTATCATCAATCTTTTATGGGAAGTCATAGTACTGTTGCCCAGAATGAGGCTTTATATTCACCAAATACTATGGCTAAACGCCCTAGGCTCGAAAGCAGCCTTCCTATATATCCACAACGACCAAGGGAAAAGGACTGTGCCTTCTATATGAGGACCAGAACCTGTAAGTATGGAGAGGCCTGCAAATTTGACCATCCACAATGGGTTCCAGAGGGTGGGGTTCCAAACTGGAAAGAGGTGACTATCTGTCATTATTATTTGTAGCAATCTATATATTTTATTATTTCAAATGTTAATTCTGGTATGTTTTTTTCGTGGTGCGTATCTTTACGGCTCTATCGTTTGAGAAAAAAAAAATCTTTATGGCTTTATCCATGTTATTTGCAAAACCATGCTTGCATTACTGTTAGTTGGGAATTAGGTATGGCCACATGAATAGAAGGTTACACAGGTAGCTGGCCTCTATTTCTGCATTGAAGTGTTAAACAGATGCATTGCAACAACACATTTTTTTTATAAAACAAACTAGATCATCTAGCTGCACTTTGCAGGGTAGCCATTCAATCATGGTCGAGAGAGCTCACGAGGATTTTCAAGATATTTTTTTTATAAAACAAGATAGATCATCTAGCTGCACCTGGCAGGGTAGCCTCTCGATGGTCGAGAGGGCCCGCGTGGATTTTCAAGATTTATTTTCTCTTAGCAAAGAATTTTTCACATAGACTCATAGAGTTGTTACCAATCCCTTGTGAGTAGTAGTATGCAAAGTGGGAACATATGGTTGGTAAAATACTTGGTTTGGATTTTTATGCACAATCATGAAAGCTGCAAAAGTGACTAAAGTATCCCCAAGTCAGCATTTATAGAATAGCATTGAAGCACCGCTCTTTGACGCATGGTCCCCAACTCGTAGTTTTTTGAAATATTGTACAGTGTTTGTTACTGAATATATATACTCTATACATTGCTTATTTTCTACAGTAATCTAGGTTGAGATTGAAGTAATGCCTACGCCAATGCTATGCCACTAGCAAATGTTTACTAATCAACAATCTAAGGATGCATTTGGTGCTGTGCTTGTCTTTAAGTTAACTTCCATTTCACTTTTTTTTTGTATATTGAGCTATTCGCGTTCTCTCTCCCTCTCTAGTACTGTTGTTGGTGACCTGTACGGCGAAGAAGCCAAGTTCTTACCATAGTTCAGTCAAGCCTACTTCTGTGTAGGCTTGTCCATATTTTGATTTATAATGTTCTATTTTTAAAAAGGAAAAAAGAACTTTTGTCCCTCTATTCTCTTCGACAAAAGGAGATGTCTCTGTTTAATTCACGAATAAAAAGATTAATATAGTTTGTATCATGTTCTGAAATTCCTCACTTGAGTGTGTGGTGTGCCTGTGTATGATTGTGTGCGTGTGTATGTACTCTTCCTTGCGGAGGGGTACATATAATCTGTCCAATGCTCTCTTTCTTTAATACGGAGATATGCTGCTCTTCTGGATGTTCTAGAAAAATAAAATAAACTTGCCAAAAACAGTGAGAGTGGGCAGGGGTGGGAGGGAAGGAGAAGAGAGAAAGACCGGCCAGGAAATCTTTACTCAGCAGGGCCAATCGACCTATGTTTCCCCTGTCCCTGCCGGCTTCAGTGGTCGTCGATTTGGATGGGGCAGTGGCGATGCTTGATCTGGACAGGGACGGTGGCAGGAGTTGTTATAGGCATGGCAGATTTGCTACAGCTCCCTCTCTCTGTGTTCGATTGCTGCTGGCGACACGCTATAGCGTCGTTGCTGCTAGCAATTTGCCCAATTGGGATGGGTGGATCGCAAGGCTTGGATTATCTCTTTCTCAGAATAGGTGCATGAGTTAGGATTCTTAGAAAGGGTGGTGGGCTGGACTAGTTTAGGAAAGCCCAGTCTTCCCTCTATTTTCTATATTAATTTTCTTTTCTCTTGACAAGTGAGCATGTGTACCATCATGTATGGAATCTCCTTGCCTAAGCACCTTATTGCTGTAAGAGCCATGGTACACTACTCCTACCATGTGTATTCCTCCAACTCCATGTTGCTGTTTTATTTCCTTCTGAATTGCATGCCTTGGCTTTATTCCTCACCATTGTGCTGCAGAACATTGACTCAAAATCATTACATGCCATCCATTGTCTTTTTGTCACTTTTGGTTCAACATGACCTGGTTCCAGTCTATGCATTTATTCTAGCTTCATCATGCTGGACAAGTGACTCCTTGTGCATTTGCATCTGCACTACAAAGCTGCGTGCCTGTGCCTTGCTCTCACTACTACAATTCTTGCTGTCGCTTCCATTAAACAATGTTTAACTAATACTTAATCAGCTGAAGTGCTGATAAACATTGACAAAAGCAACTATTTATGTGGGGGCATGCCTAGTAGCTAAAAACAGTCGCACTTTCATGGGAATGCTGTTTCTGGAGTCACTTTTTGAAATTTCCTTGACTATTACTTGGTTTCCCTTTCCATATTTATTTGGTGCCTTCTGGAATAATCACCATAATTTTATGTAATTGTGCCTTCTGTCTTGTAATCCTCTGAATGATTTTTTTCCTGGATTACTTTTGCAGGTCCCAAACGTTGAAGATTATTATCCTGAGCGACCAGGGGAACCTGATTGTCCTGTAAGCAATTCATATTCTTGTTTTAGAATCTGTTTGATTTGATATTCATAATATTGTTCTTGACTTTGCAGTATCTCGTGAAGTCTAATACATGTAGATTTAAATCCAGATGCAAGTTCAACCATCCAAAGGAAAAGGTGAATGCACTAGAGGCTGGAACAGACAATGAAGTAAGTTAATTATTTTTGTTGACTAGCCTATTAGATTTTTTTAATCCTCCATGATGAAGTCTCAATGACTCTGCTTTCCTGAAATACAGCATTCTCTAATCGCCGATAGCGCCATCTTACCAGTGAGGCCTTCTGAGCCTGTTTGTTCCGTAAGATCTACCTTTGCATCTTTTATTATCATCAATTATCTTTATTGTTTTCATTGTGCAATGCTTAAGTGTCCTTCATTTCAGTTCTATGCAAAAACAGGCAAATGCAAATTTGGTGCAAATTGCAAGTTCAATCACCCAATGCCATCCGTGATTGCAAAGGAAACCATATATACAGCAACAACTGATGCAGCAGCACACATTGGTGCAGCTGATGATCTGGTTCCAGCAAAGATGCATGCACCAACTGCCCCATCTGAGGCACATAACCCAAAGGGGCTTCCTATAAGACCAGTATGTGTTTACCAAGTGGTGTTTTACTTTAGCTAGAGCAGTAAACTTTATTTCTGTACCTGTCTTATGGTGGCACTAGATACAGTAAGTTCCGGTTTTATTCATGTTTTTCATTTGGAAACCGTATCAATAAGTCTGTTGCAAAATATGCAGTAAAGTAACAAGGTAAAACATGCTCTATGCCTACTGGAGATTCTGTCGGTAATCCAGGCTCGGTTTAGAGGTTTTGATGAGTGCAAATTGTTATCTCTCTACAACTCTCCTTGTTCTTAGTTCTCTCAAAGTACCGTCTGCTAGAGTATCTTTTCACATGTCACTAAACTAAAGTTTAATACTACATTTTACATTGACTACCCAAGTAGCTTGTATTGCTTAATACCTCTTCTCCCATATTGCAGGGTGAAGTGGACTGCTCGTTTTATATGAAGACAGGCAGGTACCTTCTTCTCCAACAGGATCACTAATTCACCATCTTAGTTGCCTTTGCCTCTTCCGAATAAAAGTTTGGAGGGATCTGACTGTTTTTCCTGCTGTGCTTTTACAGCTGCAAATATGGTTCTATTTGTCGCTTCAACCATCCTTATCGGCCAGGTTCATTTTTTTCATAACTAATCATTTGCTCAAGTTAAGCTATGGGTCATTTTGTTCTGTTTTTGTTGTGTTACTGTCGGGAGGATAGAGAAAAACCATGAGGAGCTCACTCTAATCAATGTCATAACTTAGCCTGCAATGTATTGGCTTGACCCTGTTGAACAGAAGCCTTGCCATGTACAGATCATGCTGAAAGCAAAAGCTTGCACTGACATTAAGTTAGAGGTTCTAGAAAGTCTTAATAGTATAGAAAAGACAGAACCGGAACTTCTGATATTATATGTTCTGTTGTGAGGTTATGATAAAAACACATGAAGTTATGCTAGGAACACTTCAAAATTTTGCTTAAGTGTCTGTTACTCATTAGCTTAGGTTTTGTGGACACTGACAGTCTCTTGCGGTTGTGGCCATTTTCATCTAGCTGCTTTTGGTTGTCATGATAAAACATCTTGACCTTATACCACAAAATTTCAGACAGCGATTACAAGATAATTTTTCATTCCATTTTCGATGTTTAGACTGGTACTTATCAACTTCAATGTCACAGCAGCATTAGTGCTTCAATTGCATGGCATCCAATTTTGATGCAACTTTTTACACATCTGGAATCGTTGTTATACCCTTTTTTTTTTCTGATATTGTTTTGTGCCATGCACAGTTGTGGATATAGCATTGATAGCTCCACTGGTTCAAACTACTCTTCCTACTCCAGCACCCATTATCTCGGCGCCGATGTTAAACCCGGCTACAAATGTTCTGCAAAGCTTTGATTTTCATGTGACTCATGTGCCGGTAAGTGTAGACTAAGAATCTAAAAATGGCAAAGTGGTGCTGTATGTTCCATACAGGGCTACTGTATAGCCTATAAGAATCTAAAAATGACCTAGTGCAGACTAAGATATGCTTTCTTTTTGTAAAACACAGATTGAACCTGTGCCAATATATCCTCAGAGACCTGGAGAGACTGTTTGTGATGTATGTGGCATGACCATCTCCTTAAATGTCTAATTCAGTTCATCTATGTGCTTGATTTATTGTGCTTATTTGAGCTTTTTGTCCTTTTCTCATTTTGGTGTATTGCAGTTTTACATGAAGACAGGATTTTGCAAGTATTCTCAGAAATGCAAGTTTCACCATCCTATGAACCGCTCTGAACCTGGTGCCAACGGAAACTGGGATCCTGAGCAGCCTGTGACACTTACTCTTGCTGGCCTTCCAAGGAGAGAGGTAACGTTGCTAGACTATATTACAGCATCAATTGTTGTGACCTCTATGTTCATTCTCACCGGAAAGAAAGCTTTTGTGTTGTACGCTGGTTCTCAGCTGGGACTTCTAATGTTAACTCAAACTGACGCTTCACTGGTGCCTACGCAGGGCGCCGAGGCCTGTGCCTTCTACATGAGGTCTGGCACGTGCAGGTATGGCGCGCACTGCAAGTTCGACCACCCTCCCCCACAGGAGGCTATTGCCAAGCTGCAGGCAGCCGGAAAAGAAGATGAGGAGAAGAAAGAAGGTGAAGCAAAGGAAGGGAGCGTCGTCCCGTGATTGCCACCTGCCTCGGACTTGTAATACATAGCGAAACGCGCTGTCGGGTTGATGGTTGTCTGGGTCTTGATGGGCTTCTGAGCTGTGAAGTTTGAGTACCACCGGAAGAAGAGTCTATCGGAGCAGTGCTGGTGGTGCTAGCGAGTTACCTTCGTTTGTTGCCGTAGATAACAGTAACCTGGCACATAATGGTCATGTTGCCATATTGCAGCAACGCATTCTTTGGCTTTGCCACTACGCACCTGTGCTTCGTTGTACGCATTGCCCGGCCGTACGTAACTTCGCATTGAAGAGCATTCTTTGGCTCTGCCTGAGTATGAGGGCACTGTAGCTGCATTGCAGAGATGGTGAGGGCCGGACCTGGAGCTGCCAGAGGCCAGATCGATGCCATGCCGAGGTGCCCAGCGCACTCACACCGTGCTGCGCGTCTCGTACACGCGTAGGGCGGCCGTGTCCGGTTGGCTCCATGTGGCGCTCTGAAGGCTGCACGGCTGAGTAGGGTAATGGCCTGATGATGGGCAGGAGGCGGCTCAGAATGCGCTGCGGTCAAAATTAAATCGGCAGCAGCCCGCTGGGTTTTGCCTGATTGTCGCGTCCTCCGCTGGGTGTGGCGCCTGCTGTTGCCACTGTGTGCTTCGTCACATCTCGCTTGCTCAGGCTGGTCCTTGATCCTAAAGGCCACTGCATTTCTGCCAAAAGGATGCAGCAATACCCTCATCCATCTGAATCGAGAGCGTCTGTAATGCTTTGAATCAATCTCATTAACCTACAACTACAAAATTCAAGATCAGTTTCACATTAACTGCCTTTGGTTTCAAGTTTCCCAAATCGTGTATGTAGCAGTAGCATTTTTCTCAAGACATGATTCGTTCCGATATTAGGGGAGTGCTAACGGTAAATTCTTGTGTCCAAATATTAGGGGAGTGCAAGTGCAACTTAGGTGAAAACACATCATTTGAGAAGGGCGGAAACACATCGTTTGAGAAGGGTGGAAACGCCAAGAATACTGAAAAATTTTCAGATTAAATTAAACAAAAGTAATCTTTGAAAGGAAAAAAAGAATAAAGCATTGTTACAGCTGTATGCGGTGTCATGTTGTTTATCCGTGTGAAGTTTCAAAAGAAAACTGGATCCCACATGGGACATAAGAAAAAGAAGAGACAAATTCAAACTCATAAGAAAAAGAAGAGACAAATTCAAACTATAGCACTCAGACGGCATTGTTTACATCTTTAATAGCCTACATACTTCATCGAATATCTTTTAATTGGATCTTAATAGCCCACATGCTTCATCGAATATCTTTTAATTGGTGTTTTCGACCTGAGGTGCAACCTTCCAAATGATGGTTTGCATCGCTTACCGTTCTACTACTGACCAGTTCAGGTTTCAACGAAACGCACGAAGCAGTAACAAAGGCTACTGGTACATGGGGCACAAGAAAACACACGCTTGCTTTAAAAATTGAGAGCTGCTTATTGGCGCATCAAATGTGAACCCTGGGGATTTATAACATTTTTACATGGCTCCAGACAATATGGGTCAACGAAAAATACTGTATGACAACAATGCACGTTGATGTGGGAGGTTAGCATGGATGGAGCAAACCGAGCCACATTAAATGAAACCGTCTATTGAGAACAGACCCCAAAACCACTGAAACAAACATTGGCTGGAGCAGCCTTTTTTCTGCTTCGGTTGCCAAATACACCCCCAAGATTATACACACATGGGCAAATATATCATAGCCAGACTCGCTTGGACCTTCTTAGTGTAACGCCAATCATTTACACATTTCACCTCTTCATTGGGAACCTGCAGGTTTTCAGTTCAGTTAATAATGAACAAACAGTAACATAGACACATGCAAAACAGAAAGTCAGAAACCAAACGTCCAAATTTCTTCTCTATTCCATACACCATAAACATGAACAACTGAACTCTAAATTCCAAGCAAATTCTGCAAATAGTTGATTTTCCAAATTACAATAACCTTTGAGTAATAAACGGCCAAATGAAAATGGAGGCAAACTAATGTGGACTCAATAAGTTTTTTCATACACAGGACAACTTATATGAAACTAGGTTCCCAGCCCATTAGAACTTTCAAACTTTACAATCAACAATGGGTCAGACAAAATTGGCATTTCAATTCTAAGGAGCATTAGTAATATTGGACAACTGGATGGATATAATTTCTCCATTAAGCATATGCCTCTTTATTTGAGAAGTCCATCAAACAGAGAACTGTCATGCACATGTTTCCAGCATTCAACTTGCCTCATCAGAACTGCTGACCTCTCTTTCTCAGGCCAGTATCCTAACAGCATTATTTCAAAAACTATCCTAACAGCAACTGTAAAGTACTAGATGGTTTCATTGTACAGTACTCCAAGTGACAGAACATTCCTACCATCCTAATGCATTAGGATATCTTTGGAGCTACAACAGCAACTGAACAATCAAAGATTTATAAAATATTCAAGGAATAAACACAGCGTAAGTATATTTAACAACTAGCTACTTTATGCACATTTCGACATCAGACCATTAACAAAGTAGTACCATTGATCAATATACAACCGGTTGACCACTTTGCATAGCTAACAGGTAGTGGTGAAACAATCCCGTGAAAGCAACAAGAGGTAGAAATGGATCAAACACTAACCTGATCACAACGCCATTTCAGCTTGCAGTGCAGCAAGCTCATCATCTTCAGCTGTAGCTTTCTGTGGAGCAGGGCGAGCTGGTTGCTTGGTAGGGACATGCACTGGATGCACAGGAGGAGCTGCAACAGGCTCCAGAAGCTGAGATTCCAACTCTGCTCCCTCCAGTTCTTCAAGTTCCGCTTCCAGTTCATCCTGTAAGTTTTTTGGTGCAATAGGTGATAAGTACATCAGAGAAAACAATGTGATGCAATGTTGTAAAATTAAATGATTATAGTGAATTACCTCATCAAAATCAGCAGAAGCTCCAAGAGGAGCTGATAAAGCATCTTGAATTTGTTTCATGTTTTCTGTCTGTTCATTAATTTCATCCATAGTCTTGTCAACATCATCAATATTTCTGCAGGGGCATGGTAAATAATCATTTAGATACCTTCAACGATTATGTGGGAAAACCCTCAAATAGACTCAAAACTAATACTAACGTTGCTTTTTGCATTGCTTTCATAGCTGCAGCTCCAGTCCTCAATGCATCGACAGTCTCTGTTGTAGCTTTAGCTGCTTCTAACATGATCATCTGTATAAGGTGTTATATAGTTAGCACACATAATATATAGTAAACAAAAGTTCCAAATGTTTGAATAGGACTATTAACCTGATCATGGATTCTCAACTGGAAATTTCCAAGCTGCTCAATTTGTTGCTCATAAAGTTTTTTCCTCTTCAAGGACTGGATAGCAGCTGTTAAGAGCAAGAATTATTCGCATTAGCACAATCTTCTATAAATCTAGTTTTCATCGCATAAAAAAGGAAGTTAGTGACATTTTAATATAATCAATAATAGTTTAAATGAAAGCAAAATAATAAGAAGTAAAAGATACAGTGAATATAAGCTGTATTGGCTAATAATAAGATGCATATCATGAGGTCTGTGAATAAAAATGGTGAAGATTGATCCAGAAATAATGCTATATGCAAATTGCATACTATGTACCTCAAGTACAATGCAGGTACATACAAACCTAAATTTGATTTGATAGAACGCAATTCAACATGATGACACGATCATATTAACAACAATAAGCATAAAACTGTGTCCAAAGGAATACACACATTTGTTGATCCAATGTATATGCACCAAAAGAAATTTATTTTGATACTTTTTAAGTTTACAGCACAACACATGTACAGAGCAAATTTAGGTGCACTAACGAAAGTATATATTACAAATGGCAATACGATGATTTGACTCATACCTCTTTTATTCTTTGCTTTCGAGAATTCCTTGGCCCTCTCTAGCTCGGCAGCCGCTTTTTTCTCCAGCACCTTTTCTTTCTTCTCCAGCATATCGAGAGTCTGAATATAGATAAAGTCAGCTTTTAGAACCTCTAATTCACTATTGTATAGGCATTAAGATCTGCCATATTGTCAGTTAGTGCAATAGTTGGCTAAACATATAAAGACCTAAAGACCCCTATCCCTTCCTAAGAGGTAAATGTTAGAAGTTGTGTCGCAAATACATTGAAACAAAGAATGATCAACCTATCATGGAGTCGATCATATACAAAATGAACCTTAACAATTCAATACAAAATGAAGGATACTCTTAGGTTACAATCATATGTAGGCTACCGTAATTACGAAAAAAATGATCAATACACATATGAAAGCAATCGGATGTCATGGAATAGAAGGAAAAAAAGGTCACCTCATTTAACTTGTCCAGAGTGGCCAACGCATTAGAGTTGGCCTGCTCCTTGGGCTTCCCAAAGATCCTGTTGAACATGGACATGGCTGCGCTCGCAACCGAAACTCAAAACACCTGCGAGGCAAAGCAACAGCGGGCAACATGACATCATTCACAGGCCAATTCGAGAAACTCAGAAGTAGCAACAGCGAGCACCACCCGACTAAAGTGATAAAGCGTGAGCGCGCACCCGGGGGCCCCCGACACTATGCTACCCCGACGCGCGAAAACCCCTAGTGTGGAAGCGGGCGCGATCCGAGCAGAGAACGCGGACCAATCGATCGCGATGAACTAATCCAGATATAAGGGCGCGCGCGCGGATCGCCAGTCCACCCCTCTACTCTCAAATCGCGGGGCGGCAACGATCTGAGCGTGGTGGATCTAGCCGGAGAGGGAGGAGAGAGAGCGAGGAGGCTTACCGGATTCGACGCCGGCGGAAGCGGCGGCGGCGGCGGCCACTGGATTGGGCGGGCGCGACTCGAGAGGGGACAGGAGGAATCTGGTTGGAAGGCGGCTCTGGGTGGGGTGAGTTGGGATCGATGGGGAAGATTTGGTCTAGGTTTTTGATGATTGGGGGAGGGGAAGGAGGAGGAGACGAGTTGGAGTTGGATGGAGACGACCGCGTACGCACACAACCGCGGAAGGTGACCGGGCGAAGCAAACGGAAACACGGTTGCCGTTGGGATTTTTTTTTTCTGTTTTTCTTTTTCCGTCTCTGAGTCTGAGATGGATTTTGGATTGGGCGGGCCCGTTTTGGGCTGTAAATAGTCGTGTGTGTAGGTAGATTGAGCGATGGGCCCAAATTTTTTCTTCAAATGTAACTTCTGAAAAAGGTAGTGATGGAGTTTTTCTTGCTGTTGCAATTTTTTTTTAAAAAATATCAATCAAAGATTCGATCCTACGCTCGTCGCCACCTCGGTCCCCTCTTCCGTCCCTCCGGCGGCCTCGTCGGTAGGTTGATGAGTGGGGACCTATCTTCTTCACAGATCTAGTCTTATCTTTTTTTCTTTTAGGGTTGATTCTCTAGCAATATTGTCGAGGTGGTGGCGACGATGACGTTGTGGAATAAGGTCTCTCTGGCCTCTTCCTACCTCGACGATGTCCGATCCGATGAAGGGCCAGTGAGAGTTGGTTCTGCCAGATCTGTAGGTTCTCTCCAGATTTTTGCAGTTGGTGTGTCAATCAGGAGATGCAGTTGGTTGTCTTTTGTTATGGCGACTTCGACCTTTTATTTCGGTTTGTTTTGCGACAAGATCCGATTTCTTCAACCCTCTGTTTTGGTGGTGATGGATTGCAAGCATGCGTTGCTTGGGGTGTTCCCCCAACCGATGTTTTTTTTTCCAATGGTTTCAAGATCTCGTTGTTAGCAGCGAGTGGTTTTTTAGTCTTCAAAGCCTTGTGTGGCGATGGCGTTCGCAGGTGTCCCTTTCTCCTGTTGTCTTTCCAGTGCATTTTTCAAGCTCCGATGGACGACAAACAATCGAAGGAAGAAGACAATCAGAAAGCTCTTCAATGTAATTTTATTTTTCAGAGGTCGTTTTGTGTCAAGTTGTCCTTCATTTGCGTCACCTTTTGTCACCTTTTGTTTTCCATGATATAAATCAGATATGAGGCACCGTTACGGTGTCTTTCGAAAAAAAATCATGTTGTTTAGACTTTAAGTAGCCTTTATTATCCTATATAAAGGTGTCCCATAGGCGCAGAACATACATTTGTTCACGGGATTGTCTAGCTAACAAGGTTGGTTTCGTTTCAATTCAGTCAAAATTTTCATATCGTTTTTGCGTGAGGAGGAAATTAAAGGGTGAAAACATTTGTTTTCAAACAGTTTTTCAAGAGAAAAGGATGACTAAAAATACAAAGCTGCTCTCCTCGCAACTACTATGCATTGGTCAACTGCTCAATCAAATTTCTAGTGGTCAATCTCTCTTGCGTAACAATTGGAGATTGATTCTGCAAAGAGAAGAAGAGAAAAAGAAACACATATTGTGTTGTTGTTGCAGGCCAACACCAGCGATGAAGTGGATTGCCAGCTAGGTTAGAGAGGAGAGATTTTGGGTTCTAGCGGCTTTTTCATTTCTCATATCTGAATTTCACGGTGGGTGACAACCTCTATGGAAGGTAGTGGTCGAAGCAAGGTGGCAAGGTGCTGCTAGCGACGAGCTTGGTTGGGATAGGGGTGGCGAGGCAAGAGGGCACCTCATAACATGGAGGCAGGGGCAATGGATAGGTGAGAGATTGAACGAGGGTCCAACTTAGATGTGCCTTTGTCATATCTAAGAAAGAAGTCAGTAGATTTTGATATAACGTTTAACCATCGTATACAGTCCTCTTCATTTTTGCCTATGTAGACTATCAAAGATGTGTCTTTTATTACCTTAAAAAAAGATGTGTCTTTTATTAACCAGTTAATAATACTTTCCCAACTTAAGTTATTGTTGTCTTTGTTTAACGTGGCTGATTCGGTTTGTTTCTCTTAAGAAATGGCATTCAATTTAATTGCCATGCTAAGTTTATGTGCACAAGCGCTTTTGAGGATTCACTCTCAAAATATTTTGATCTTTTATTTTCGTTGTCTTTTTGAATAAACCGGCCTCGTTGCATACTTGCACAACTTTGCTCAGCAAGGGGAATCTCTTCATCATGAACCAATTGAACAAGGAAATACATACTGTCGTATGCTAGCTTTTGAAATCTGAACAGATAGAAAGAAAGTAAATATTCTACTAGTCGAAAGGGGCGACAAAACATACTCCACAATATCTACGGAATCACCCACAATGACATTAGCAAAAAGAAAAAACAAACATGCAACTTAGCACCAAAAGTGCAACAGAACGAACAATAATGATTCATTCAGCTCACAACGACACAGGCTAAGTGGGGTAAAAAAGAATAAGATCGCAAATCCTAGAGTAGGAATGTAGTATCCAGAAATGACTCGCCAATGCAACAAAAGGAAAATGTAGCCTTAGTTCAAGAAAAATTAGCCGTTAACAGTAGAAAATTCGTTTCCAAAAGGCACTTGTATGATACCGTGTGACTACCTTCGACAGCAACAGTCTTTACCAGAAAACACTTGCGTATCAAAAAATAGCAGGTGGCCCACGCAAATAGCGCGGGTAACTTGCTTTTCTATATCAATATTAGGCGTTTTATTTCAAAATAAAAGAATGTAAGTAGTTGTGTTTAGTCGTCTTATTGTTTGACAAACTTGAATTCAAAAGAAAAAGGAATACTTTATTAAGAGATGTTTTTTATCTGCTGAAGCAATAAAAAATTTATATGCTTTTAACATAATATATTTTTATATTCTTTATGGCAATGTACATTTTTGTTCGTGAGTGTTTGTTACAATTGTAGATTATTCTTATATATTTTTTGGATGAATGGTTCAATTTATACCACCAAAAGTAATAATTAGAATTTAATTTTGTGTTTGAATGTAAACACTAATGAGATATGGATGTATTCTCGTTAGTTCTTATCATATCCAAATATCCTCTCTTTTCTTTGTTCACTAATCACATGTTTCTATAGCCCATACATAAATGATTCCATATGGTCTTATAACTGCTACACCTTTTCACACATGAACTTTGCCTTCAAGTCAACAAATTTTTTGTTGTAGCTAGCCAAGTATAGCCTTATCATTTGTGCTCATCCCTCTCTTTCCTACTTCCGCTCCTATGGAGCTTTGCCATGGGAAAACCCATCCAAATGGGCTCATAGTGCTCTGCCTCTCTTCTATTCTATATTTTGCTTGCACACTTGTTCTTCGGATGCTGATACGCTAACTCCTTCATGACAATCCACTCGGGATGTCACCTATGTTGATCTTAATTTTCTTCTCTTTATTTCTTTTGATCATAATTATTCCAGTATGTGTTAAGCTGTGTTTCTCCATGGTGTCCCCACCATGCAGTTGTTATGTCTTCTTCTGCATCATAGCAGCTCTATGTTCTTTTTAAATAAGGATTTTTCTTAAAGTTACTCATATCTCTAAATGCCATCATCGTTGGTACCTCAAATCGCAGTAACTCATCAGATGGCTGACGTACACCCATCGCTCTACCTCTACCACATTTGTTAATGTATGAACAGACGCTCCACTTTTTGTTTCCACCGGTGACAACACAATCTTCCTTATGTGTTGTGCAAGAAGGTTGGGTTCTACTTCATCTGCCGATCACCTAATAACGTGTTGCTTAGCTTCAATAATGTTAGAAGAATAGCCTAGAATTTCTATTTCTCCATGGTGGTGACCAACCCTTAGCTTCCACATTTTTCTCTATGCTTGTTTCTCCCAGTACACTTTGGGGCTATGTGGAATTTCTACTCTCGTTACCAAATATAGGCATCTAGCTATATCTATCTATGTTTCTCATCTTGGCATCCATGCATGTGGATGTGATTGCATATTAACTCTCCAATTTCTCATCTCCACGATACCATCAGCTTCCACATCTTGTCTCGCTTGTACATGATGACACCTCCTAAGCCCTACCACACATTAGCCCTCTCGCTCTCGCTGCCCTCCATCTCCTCTCCAATCTTCGAACCGCCACCTTGCAGCTAGTGCTATCGCCTCAAGTTGCTCCACCAGCAAATCAACAACGCTATTGTTAGATCCAACTCATGCGCTCTCTGTGTCCCATTGTCACACTATCCCCCAATTATTAGCAATAATTATGATCACTCTGTGGGTTTTTATGACCACTAGGCCTACGCGGGTGCAAATTTTCCCTTCATAGTTTGGCTCTAACTAGTAGGCCTACTCGCCAATGGCCAACTGAAAGTGCATCTAGGCCCCTAAGTGGGTTTTGGTGAATTGAATGACAAAACGATTAAAGGACTAACTTGTTGCCTAAGATTGTGAGCAGGTTTATATTATTATACTCATGTTGTAATATTAACTCATCAAGTGAATGGGTATCATATGGTCACAATGAAGGTAGCAAGCAAGTATGTGATCCCTTGAAGACAAATAAAAGAACAACAACAAGCAAGAGTTGAATGAAGCTTGGGGATGAGTTTCATAGGTTGATCTATAACTCTCCAAGCAACTTGATGGCTTGTCTTACCAAGAGAAAAGGGGTCATCAAGAAAAGTATGAAATATTCATAAGAAGGAAATTGCAAGACTTCACGAGGACATGCTAAAAGACACGAGCATATGATCTATTCATTGGTCTTATTAGTGGATGCTTGCAAGTCATGAGAGATTCTTCATCAACTTAGATCAAGCATTTGAAGAGAATTTCAAATGAGATTTCATTTGTTGATGTCAAAAGCAATGCTAAACTTAATGTGGCAAGAATGGGTAAAGAAATCAAATGAGGTACTAGAGACGAGGGACTAAGCAAGCTTTGGATAAGTGATGGCTTGTGCCATGTGCATATTGCTAGGGTGAAGTAGCTAGTATCCGGGGGATTTCGAGGTATCATTTCTAGGCCTTACCGAGGGAAGCAATGCAACGCATCTAATCTACCATGATTGATGAAATGGAGTGACTTAAGATTCCGAGCACACTTTATCATGGACAAAGGAGAGTCTCAAGTCACTAGATCAAGTTGGATGTGCTCAAGTTGAAGGTTAGGTTGAAAGCCCTCAAGTATCTAAAGATCAAAGTTGTGGCGGAACCACCTCGGATTAGCTTGATTAAGCAAGGTTAAGCCGCCTAACATGCGACACTCCTGCCTAAACCGAGCTAACACGAAGCGCCGTCGGATTTCATCCGATTTAACCACTTAAACAGGATCGAGTCTAGCAAACCCACACGAAGGTGAGTGGTTACAGAGAATACAACAAGTCCACTGAGTTAAACAAGTTTTAACCATTTTAGTTCAACCATAAAGTCCAACATCAGAGTTTTACAAAATTCCAAAGAACAACAGAGAAAACACTAGCGGAAGACTTCGTCGGGGTCGGATGTCCTGGGTGAGGCCAGCCAGAACATCACTGAGTCCTCTCCTCGCCGTCCGAGGAGGGGTCCCACTCGACCGTCCAGCCTGGCGGGAGCTGGGGCGGCCAAGCACCAACCAGAGAGGGGTCGGACGCAGCAACTTCACCTGAAAACAGAAGCCACAACAAGGCTGAGCTACTAAGCTCAACAAGACTTAACCGATAGGAGTAAGGACTACTCCTCCTTCTAGACATGCAAGGCTTCTTGGCTGAGGGGTTTATTTGCCAAAAGCACTAAGTAACCCTATTTCAGTTTTTAGCTCAGGTTCTATGTTCATTTACCAGTCTAGGTTGTGCGGCCTATTCTAAGCATTCATAGAGCCAAACAAGATGTGTAGATATAACAACAACATTACCATCATCAGATTCCTCATTTACTCAGGGTGACATAGCGATCAAGCAATCTCAAACTGTGAGAGGCAGACGAATCGATTCGAGTTCTTTAACCATGCATGGTGAACCTAGCCTCACGGCATCCGCGCACCCGGAGGTCGCTTCCTGTGTCGGCCTTCCCCATCAATCCCCTAACCCGTGTCGGGCCCATTTCCTTTGGTGCAAGGTTCCACAGACCCGGCCTCTGCCGTCCTGTGACCACACATTGCCACCACGTGCGACAACCAGCAGGGGAAACTCCGTTCCAAGAACAATGGGGCGACCGCTCACGTCTAGGTTCAATCCGGTACTAGGCTTCCTCATCCCATACTAAGTATGAGGCTAGTACTTTCAAACACTTGATCACGAACACCACCACTGTCGGGCCTTAGCAAGATTTCATAGACAGACGGGGCAACCATCCGACCACCAAAGAGTTACCCAAAACCCTACCCCGTCCATCGTCCTTATAGTTATAACAGGAGAGTAAACATGCAACTCCTATAACTCGCGAGTGACAGGAAATCACTCGGCTTTTACCGTTTTCCTAGTTAAGCAATGCAGCTACTCGGTCCAACAGCTAGTGCTCAGATCACTGGGATGACTACGCTATGCATCTAGGGTTTCACACAACTCCTATACGTAAAATGCACAAGCATGATACAGAAGGCATGCGCAAGTCTGGTAAAACACATAGGACTTTCATGCAACCGGGGCTTGCCTTCAAGCAAGGAGGACGGGAACTGCTCGACTTCGGGGCTAACTTCGGCTTCGGAGGGTAGGAGCTCGGCTACAGCTTCTTCTTTTGGCGCCGGGTGAAGCTCGTAGAAACCGTCGGCGAGGTGCAGCTCTACACGAATGCAATGCAAGGGTTAGCTTAGACGGTTAGTTCAACAGCAACACTGGCTCGCCTGAGCCCAAAAACTTGCGACAAGGAGCAGGAGGTGATGGTGGTTCGAGAGCTGATGATGATCAAAAGGTAAGGGTAGGAAGGAACTAGTGGTCTGATCCTTGAACTAGAGGATGTGACAAACTAGGGGTCCTTAGACGCAAGCGCTGAAGGGTTCCCAAGTTTTACATGCACCCTCGAGTTGAAGAAAAAGATCACAGCCAAGCCCTCGGGCGAGGCGGATAAGGATTGGCAGAACAGACAGGGTCAGACGAGACAGAACTGGGGTCGGGCGGATAGGAGGGGTCGGGCGAGGCGGACTGGGGGTCGGCAACTCACCTTCTTCCTGAAAGGAAAATGTAGGGTCGGGAAGGAGCAGACTTGGGCGGAGGGACTAAAGCTTTGAGCAAGGGCTAAGACTGGCGATGCTCCGGCGGCGGCACTGCTTCTTGCGGATCACAAGAGAGCTCTTACGCAGCACGGAGGAGCAAGCTGCTGGGTGACTTGGAGGAACTGAGAGGGAACTGGGAGAAGAACTTTTCAAGAACTGGGTGGGTGGCGCTAGGAGCTTGAGCAGGGAGCTAGAGAAAGCTTAAGGCAACAGAGGCGGAGGGAACACTGGCGACGGGGGCATTCCTTTTATAGCTGCTGGAGCAGAGGAACGGAAACGGTGCGGAGAGAGAGAAGGGGAGCGGCGCGAAGGCCGGGGAGAAGCAATGGAGTGCTCTGCCGTGGCGGCGATTGAGCAAACAGGGTGGTGCTGCAGAACTCCGGGGGTGACGCCAGCGATCATTGCGTTCTGCCGTCAGGGCGGCGTAGGAGCGGGTAGACTGGTGGTTGGGATTTGGCGGAAAGCGGGCGTCGTCGTGCGGAAGAGGTGATAGAAGCGACCGGTTTAACGGCGCTAGAATCGAGGGCGCACAGGTGAGAAGACAGGCGGACGCGGGTGCGGGGGAGAGCGCGGAACAACAGATTGTCGGGCGGCGTCTGACAGAGCGGGGAAAGGAACTGTCGCGGCCGCGGTCGGGGTTGGCGATGGAGGAATCGTCGTGTAGCAATGACCGGGCGGCGCAACTGTGGCTGAAAGGGACGGAAAAGACGGGCGACATCGGGCTCTGGGGTCGGGATCTGGTGGCGTGATGATGGGCGCGGGAGGCGAGGCTCTGCAGAAATGGGTGCAGAGGGCTTCCGCTGCTATTGGGGAAAAGGGGCGCGGGAACCCACTCTGTTGCTTACCAGAGACAAAACTGAGCGGCAGGCGTCGGAGAAGACGAGCCACGCGGCAGGAAGACTCTGGGGCGGCCATGGAACTCGAGTGCGGCTGGCGCGGGGGATCTGGAAAAGATCTCGCGGGTCCACCGGTGGATAGATCGGACGGTTGAGAAAGATCAGCAGAATCCGACGGTGGGCTGAGCTCGCCGGGGTCGGAAAAGGAGCGAGGCGGGAAGGGGTCGGATCCAGGGGTCGGGACCGGTGGAAAAACTGAGCACTCAGGCACGGTTAAGCAAGACAGATAACTAAGGTCAAGGGCTCTGATCAAGATTAACTGGGAAGGTTTAGGGGTCGGTCGTTACAGCCTACCCCTCTTAAAAAGAATCTCGTCCCGAGATTCAAAGATCAAGGGGTGTGCTGTTCTTACCTCCTTGGTGGGACAGAAACCCTGGGAAACGCTTGTCCAGATATTCGTCCGTTTCCCATGTTGCTTCATCTTTGGTGTGGTTTCTCCAAAGGATCTTGTACATCTTTACCACTTGGCGTCGGGTGTGCCTTTCCTTTTGGTCAAGAACTCGATCTGGGTACTCGGCGTAGGTCAGGTCGTGCTCTACTTGAAGTTGTTCTTGCTCTAAGATCTCTGTTGGAACTCGGACATATTTCTTCAGTTGAGACACATGGAATACATCATGTATGGCTGATAGCTGTTCTGGGAGTTGGATCCGGTAAGCAACGGGTCCACATCTCTCCACAATCTCATAGGGGCCAACATAGCGGGGTGCTAACTTGCCTTTTATTCCAAACCGCTGCACTCGTTTGGTTGGGGAAACTCGAAGGTACACGTGATCACCAAGGTCAAACTGCAGGGGTGTTCTCCGTCGGTCGGAGTAACTCTTTTGTCGAGATTGGGCAGCCTTGAGATTTGCTTGAATTACCTTCACTTGCTCTTCAGCTTCTGCCACTAAGTCAGGGCCATAAGCCTGTCTCTCTCCTGGTTGGGACCAGTTCAAGGGTGTCCTGCATCTCCGGCCATATAGGGACTCAAACGGTGCCATCTTCGAACTGGCCTGGTAACTGTTATTGTAGGAGAATTCTGCTAAGGGCAGGCACTTGTCCCAGCTTTTATTATAGTGGATAACACAGGCTCTTAGCATGTCTTCAAGGATCTGGTTGACTCTCTCGGTTTGGCCATCGGTTTGAGGATGATACGTTGAGCTTCGGATGAGCTTGGTGCCCATAGATGCTTGTAATTGCTCCCAAAAACGGGCCACAAACTGAACTCCTCGATCAGAGATGATGGTCTTGGGTACACCATGTAGGGAAACGATACGATCGAGGTACAACTCTACATATTGCTTGACTGTGTAGGTGGTATGAACAGGAAGGAAATGTGCCGTCTTGGTCAGACGATCCACTATAACCCAGATGGAATCATACCGTTGAGTTGTAAGGGGTAATCCAACTATGAAATCCATGCTGATGTCTTCCCATTTCCAAGAGGGAATAGGTAGCGGCTGCAAGGTTCCTGCTACCTTCAAATGACTGGCCTTGACACGTTGACAGGTGTCACATTCTGAAACATAACGAGCTATCTCTGGTTTCATTCCACTCCACCAAAAGGTTTGACGAAGATCATGGTACATCTTATTGCTGCCAGGATGGATCGAGAACTTGGAGAGATGAGCTTCATCTAGGATTTGCTTCCTCAACTCGGGGTCGGCGGGCACTACTAGTCGGTTTCCATAATACACACCTCCCGTTTCGTCCTGACGGAATTGCTTATATCCTTCATCCTTTACTGAGATCTTACTGATGATCCGTTTTATTTCTTTATCCTCAACTTGTGCGGACCGAATTTGGTCCTCCAAAACTGAGTCAAGGATGATGTGACCAAGGGTTCCATGAGGAATAATCTCCAAACTTAGTTTTCCCATCTCGTGACACAGGGTTTTGGTGAAGGCTGTTGACAACAAGCAGTTGCAATGGGATTTGCGGCTGAGGGCATCGGCTACTACATTGGCCTTGCCAGGATGGTAGTGCACTTCCAACTCATAATCCCTTATCAACTCCAGCCATCTTCTCTGACGCATGTTGAGGTCGGCTTGAGTGAAGATGTACTTGAGGCTCTTGTGGTCGGTGTAGATGTTGCAGTGAGCTCCCATTAGGTAGTGCGTCCATATCTTCAAGGCATGTATCACTGCTGCCAACTCAAGGTCATGGGTCGGGTAGTTTAGCTCATGAGGTCGTAACGCACGTGAGGCATAGGCAATGACTCGGCTGTCTTGCATAAGAACACATCCGAGTCCAGTGCCAGAGGCGTCACAGTATACGTCATACGGCCTAGAGGGGTCGGGTTGAGCCAAAACTGGGGCGGTGGTCAGCAAGTGCTTCAGGGTCTTGAAGGCCTCTTCACACTTGGTGTCCCACACAAATTTGACCTCCTTCTTCAGCAACTCGGTCATCGGCTTAGCTATCTTGGAGAAATCCGGTATGAAACGCCGATAGTAACCTGCAAGTCCATGGAAACTCCTGATCTGGTGTACTGAGGTAGGAGACTTCCATTCCATGACTTTTTGTACCTTGCTGGGATCCACGGCGATACCGTCTTTGGAGATAGTGTGTCCCAGAAACTTGACGCTATCTAACCAAAACTCACACTTGGAGAACTTAGCATAGAGCTGGTGATCTCTCAGCCGTTGGAGAACTATATGAAGATGGTTGGCATGCTCTTCCTCGTTCTTCGAGTACACTAGGATATCATCAATGAACACCACGACAAACTTGTCCAGCTCGGGCATAAACACCGAGTTCATAAGGTACATGAAATAGGCGGGTGCATTGGTGAGTCCAAAGGATATGACTAGGTACTCGTACAGTCCATATCTGGTAGAGAAGGCTGTCTTGGGTATGTCGCAAGGTTGAATCTTTATTTGGTGATAACCCGAACGAAGATCGATCTTGGAGAACACTTTTGCTCCGGCTAACTGATCGAACAAGACATCAATGCGTGGCAGTGGGTACTTGTTCTTGACTGTTACCGCATTGAGGGGTCGGTAATCCACACACATCCGTAAACTGCCGTCTTTCTTCTTCACAAACAGGGCGGGGCAACCCCAAGACGATGTACTGGGTCGAATGAAGCCCTTTTCCAACAGATCATGCAACTGGGTCTTCAACACGGCTAACTCAGCGGGTGGCATCCGATAGGGTCTCTTAGATATCAGGGCTGTGCCAGGAATCAACTCTATGGAAAACTCCACTTCTCTATCAAGGGGCATACCCGGCAAATCTTCTGGAAACACATCAGGGTACTCGCAGATAACAGGGAGGTCTTCTAGACGGGCTCCCAAGAGAGGGTAAGCACAAGGAGTCGAAGACTCAGGATGGGTCAAAGATAGGGTAGAACTGCCATGGAAGGGTGAGCTGATGTAAAGAGATCGGGCTGATGTATCTAGAACAACATGATGTCGGGCCATCCAATCCATGCCAAGGATGACATCTAGGCCTTCTAGGTCAAGGATGATAAGGTTTTCCTTGAAGAGGGTGGGACCTAGCTGGAGAGGTATAAGAATAACGACCTGATCCGACGTTATCCTTCCTCCAGGAGTGGCGATCACATAGGGTTCCTTAGTGTGACCGACACTTAGCCCACATCTTTCCCTTGCCTTACTCCCGATAAAGCTATGAGAGGCTCCCGAATCAAACAACACAACAACAGCTTGATTTAAAACAAGGAAAGTACCCGTCATTACTGGCGCACCTTCGGGGAGTTCGGTCAAGCTGGTGTAGTTGAGTCGGCCTTGTCGGACTTGTACCTTGGGCCTCCTTCCTCTGGCTGCCATGGGGTTCTGACCTTGCTGCTGATTCTTGTTCCTGGGGCAGTCCTTTGCAAAATGTCCTTCATTGCCACAGGTAAAACACCGATTACTGGCTGCCGGGCGAGGTGGCGTCGGCAGGGTCGGCCGGGGCACTTGCGGCTGGAAGCCTGGAAAACGAGACGTTGTTGCCGGTGGGGGTCGGGTGATCCATTTCCCTGACTGCTGGGGTCGGTCAGGGGCTTGTGGAGGGATCATCCGGAACCTTCGAGTCGGCGGGCTCGGAAATGCCACAGAGGCTTTCCTCTTCTGGTCGGCCTTGAGAGCTTGCATGCAGTCCTCCTAAGAGATGGCCAGGTTGACCAACTCGTTATAGGTGTCCACCCTGATGGGGTTCAGCCTTTCCCTGAGCTCCAAGCTCAGTCCTCGGCGGAACCTGTCCCGCTTCTTCTCGTCGGTGTCCGCATGATAGCCAGCATAACGGCATAGGTCATTGAACGCTTGGGCGTAATGCAGCACATCCCGAGTTCCTTGGGTGAGGGCCAGAAACTCGTTGAGCTTGCGCTCCAGGAGACCTTCGGGAATGTGATGCGCCTTAAACGCCGTCTTGAACTCGTTCCAGCTGACCACGTGGCCAGCAGGCAGCATGGCATGGTAGTGGTCCCACCAAAGCCGTGCGGATCCACGCAGCTGCTGAGCTGCAAACCGCGCCTTGTTGTTGTCGGGGCATGGAGCGGTGAGGAGCTCGAACTTGGATTCGATCGTACGAACCCATGCATCAGCGTCGAGCGGTTCTTGTGTCTTTTGGAACAGCGGGGGCTGTGTCCCCAGAAAGTCCTCATACCGCGCGATATGCGGCTGCTGCTGTGCTCTTCCACCCTGTGGCTGTTACTGTTGTCCCTGCACCAGATGCCTTAGCAGCTCGGTTTGAGTTGCTAGGATTGCCTCCAATGGCGATAGGGGCGGGGGCGGGGGAAGATCCTGTCGCTGATTACTACCACTGGGCACAGATCCAGACCTAGTGCGGTGCGCCATCTACAAGAGTTAACGCCCCATTAAATTCATAACCTTAGGTGTACTCCAGCAAATGGAACGTATGAATTAAATCCCTTAATGCGACTCTTGCCAATGGTGCATCACACGTCCTCATAGAGGAAGCACATTCCTCCCATTCTCAGCATAGATAACCTCTACTTGACCTGGTACTCCACTTCAGGCAACACATGCCACATACAGACTCCTAGGATCTGATCCACTCAAACCAAGGGGTCGGACACGGTCCGTACTTGAAAAAGGGTCGGACGAGGCGGAGACTGCCTCAAAGGTCGGCGCACTCTGGCTCGCGAACTAGGGTCGGCCAACTGAACAGGCTCCCCGAAAACAGCATAGGGTTACGGCGCAACTTACTCAACCCTAGCATCCACACCATACGAGAGGAGAAAACTATGCACCGGGGTTAACTTTATACACAACGATGTTTCAACACAGGGGGTACTCAACTCAAGGCTAACCTATTACAGCTTTTCCAAAATCTAGGCTGCCAAGGAGTACAGCAAAAAGAAAGAAGGTTCCCTGAGAACCCTTAAGCTACCAATGGACACTATGAGTTGGAGAAGGGGCGCCATCTTCTTCTATGTCCATGCTGGACGCTCCCTCATCTTCCTCAGGGTCCTCCTGAGCTTCGAGCTGCATGTTGAGGGCATGCATATCCTCGAGCTCGGCTTGGTGCTCCTCCAGGTGGGCATTGGCGACTGCTAGCTCCATTTCCACCTCCATCTTTTCCTCCGAGAGCTCTATCATGCCGTCCACGAGGTCGGCGACTTCTCCTTCTAGCTCAGAGCTCCGATCTTGCATATCGTGGATCTGGATACCACGCTGGATCAGCTGGTAGGTTTGGCCTACCATGTCTCTTCTTGCTGCCTGGAGGTAACCGTGGGTATCTGCAGCCGTACAGGCGAAGAGGGTCATGGCTCTTCCTTGAAGCTCTATCAACCTGTAGAGGGCGGCCATGCACCGGATGTTGGTGGAGATGGTGACCATAGCACAGGTGGTGGCCAACACCTCGATGTTTCCAACGCGGTCAAGCCAGGCTGGGTCCAGCCGACTCCTGACGGGGAAAAGACCGATCGGGTCCAGCGTGATCTCCACGGGGTGCAACTGACAGAACTGGGTGAGCAACTGAAGGGCGGCGGATTCCCATGTGTCTTCCGGAGCGAGACCATAGGCTATTATGCCAAGAGAGGGCCAGTCAGGCCGTGCAAGGGGAGGTGGTACCAACGCTTGCACCTGGCACGTCTGAATGCCCTGTTCCATATATAACCGCCCGGCATACAAGGGCGGGGACTGATACCCAAACCACTTCAGCGTATCCCACAAAATCCCGGGAAACCCCTCGAAATGCAGGCACATTGACTGGAAGGTACCGTCCGCTCCAAAAACAACATGTCCAGGAACAGCCATCTGGAACCAAGAAAACCGAAAACCACGTGAGATAGATCCAAGGATCAGGGGTCGGATAGAAAAGCAGACGGGTTTCACCGAGAGCAACTAAGAGAAACTAGAAATCCTTAGATCAAAAGAACTCTTTCGGACAGGGTTGCTGCTGAGAAAAGGGACCGTACAACCTTTTTTAGATATGACGCATGCACAGCCTACCGTACTCTTAACCAAAAACAACGG
The DNA here is from genome assembly GCF_000263155.2 of Setaria italica. NCBI lineage: Eukaryota > Viridiplantae > Streptophyta > Magnoliopsida > Poales > Poaceae > Setaria > Setaria italica. The sequence goes on along the minus strand of NC_028454.1, from coordinate 28,809,634 downwards.
CCTGAACTTTGGGTCTTACGCGGTCAGCGCCGGTGACAAGGCAACCATACGTCTCTCCCTATAATATCTAGTCGGTTCTAGCAACGTCTCCTAACGAACGCGATTAGCAACCTGCAGAAAAACACCACACACGAACCTTTCGGGCCAGCACCCACGAAAGCGTTCCCAATCATTACCGCTTACTATAGAAACGGCACCCATGCGTTTAAGGCTGCATGGACAGCACTCAACCGTGGAAATAGGCTCCCTTTGAATGGATCCGTATAACCCTTCGCATACTCGCGATGCGGGATCGGCACACGTATGACAAACGTGGCGAAACAACCGTGCCGATAGGTTCGTTGGAATCGAACCGTACCAACCTTCGTATGGAACACATACAGAACCTGCGCACGTGTAATAGACGTGGGCGAAAACAACCGCGAAGATAGGGTCCTTTGAATGGAGCTCCCTATCAACCCTCGCATACTCGTGATGCGGAACCCGGCACACGTATGATAGACGTGGCGAAGTGCTGGAAGAGTTAGCAACATAACCAAGTACTTATTAGTCACCTAAAACAACCCCAAAATCCCCTAGGGCCTCTCGCACTAAGTCATCCTTAACGATCGTACGAGGTTTTCAAAAGTTTCCTGCAACTTTTATCCTTTTCAAAGAAGTGTTTAGGGCTCATTGGGTTCTCTGAATGCTAAACCCGGCTCTGATACCAGCTGTGGTGGAACCACCTCGGATTAGCTTGATTAAGCAAGGTTAAGCCGCCTAACATGCAACACTCCTGCCTAAACCGAGCTAACACGAAGCGCCGTCGGATTTCATCCGATTTAACCACTTAAACAGGATCGAGTCTAGCAAACCCACACGAAGGTGAGTGGTTACAGAGAATACAACAAGTCCACTGAGTTAAACAAGTTTTAACCATTTTAGTTCAACCATAAAGTCCAACATCAGAGTTTTACAAAATTCCAAAGAACAACAGAGAAAACACTAGCGGAAGACTTCGTCGGGGTCGGATGTCCTGGGTGAGGCCAGCCAGAACATCACTGAGTCCTCTCCTCGCCGTCCGAGGAGGGGTCCCACTCGACCGTCCAGCCTGGCGGGAGCTGGGGCGGCCAAGCACCAACCAGAGAGGGGTCGGACGCAGCAACTTCACCTGAAAACAGAAGCCACAACAAGGCTGAGCTACTAAGCTCAACAAGACTTAACCGATAGGAGTAAGGACTACTCCTCCTTCTAGACATGCAAGGCTTCTTGGCTGAGGGGTTTATTTGCCAAAAGCACTAAGTAACCCTATTTCAGTTTTTAGCTCAGGTTCTATGTTCATTTACCAGTCTAGGTTGTGCGGCCTATTCTAAGCATTCATAGAGCCAAACAAGATGTGTAGATATAACAACAACATTACCATCATCAGATTCCTCATTTACTCAGGGTGACATAGCGATCAAGCAATCTCAAACTGTGAGAGGCAGACGAATCGATTCGAGTTCTTTAACCATGCATGGTGAACCTAGCCTCACGGCATCCGCGCACCCGGAGGTCGCTTCCTGTGTCGGCCTTCCCCATCAATCCCCTAACCCGTGTCGGGCCCATTTCCTTTGGTGCAAGGTTCCACAGACCCGGCCTCTGCCGTCCTGTGACCACACATTGCCACCACGTGCGACAACCAGCAGGGGAAACTCCGTTCCAAGAACAATGGGGCGACCGCTCACGTCTAGGTTCAATCCGGTACTAGGCTTCCTCATCCCATACTAAGTATGAGGCTAGTACTTTCAAACACTTGATCACGAACACCACCACTGTCGGGCCTTAGCAAGATTTCATAGACAGACGGGGCAACCATCCGACCACCAAAGAGTTACCCAAAACCCTGCCCCGTCCATCGTCCTTATAGTTATAACAAGAGAGTAAACATGCAACTCCTATAACTCGCGAGTGACAGGAAATCACTCGGCTTTTACCATTTTCCTAGTTAAGCAATGTAGCTACTCGGTCCAACAGCTAGTGCTCAGATCACTGGGATGACTACGCTATGCATCTAGGGTTTCACACAACTCCTATACGTAAAATGCACAAGCATGATACAGAAGGCATGCGCAAGTCTGGTAAAACACATAGGACTTTCATGCAACCGGGGCTTGCCTTCAAGCAAGGAGGACGAGAACTGCTCGACTTCGGGGCTAACTTCGGCTTCGGAGGGTAGGAGCTCGGCTACAGCTTCTTCTTTTGGCGCCGGGTGAAGCTCGTAGAAACCGTCGGCGAGGTGCAGCTCTACACGAATGCAATGCAAGGGTTAGCTTAGACGGTTAGTTCAACAGCAACACTGGCTCGCCTGAGCCCAGAAACTTGCGACAAGGAGCAGGAGGTGATGGTGGTTCGAGAGCTGATGATGATCAAAAGGTAAGGGTAGGAAGGAACTAGTGGTCTGATCCTTGAACTAGAGGATGTGAGAAACTAGGGGTCCTTAGACGCAAGCGCTGAAGGGTTCCCAAGTTTTACATGCACCCTCGAGTTGAAGAAAAAGATCACAGCCAAGCCCTCGGGCGAGGCGGATAAGGATCGGCAGAACAGACAGGGTCAGACGAGACGGAACTGGGGTCGGGCGGATAGGAGGGGTCGGGCGAGGCGGACTGGGGTCGGCAACTCACCTTCTTCCTGAAAGGAAAATGTAGGGTCGGGAAGGAGCAGACTTGGGCGGAGGGACTAAAGCTTTGAGCAAGGGCTAAGACTGGCGATGCTCCGGCGGCGGCGCTGCTTCTTGCGGATCACAAGAGAGCTCTTACGCAGCACGGAGGAGCAAGCTGCTGGGTGACTTGGAGGAATTGAGAGGGAACTGGGAGAAGAACTTTTCAAGAACTGGGTGGGTGGCGCTAGGAGCTTGAGCAGGGAGCTAGAGAAAGCTTAAGGCAACAGAGGCGGAGGGAACACCGGCGACGGGGGCATTCCTTTTATAGCTGCTGGAGCAGAGGAACGGAAACGATGCGGAGAGAGAGAAGGGGAGCGGCACGAAGGCCGGGGAGAAGCAATGGAGTGCTCTGCCGTGGCGGCGATTGAGCAAACAGGGTGGTGCTGCAGAACTCCGGGGGTGACGCCAGCGATCATTGCGTTCTGCCGTCAGGGCGGCGTAGGAGCGGGTAGACTGGTGGTTGGGATTTGGCGGAAAGCGGGCGTCGTCGTGCGGAAGAGGTGATAGAAGCGACCGGTTTAACGGCGCTAGAATCGAGGGCGCACAGGTGAGAAGACAGGCGGACGCGGGTGCGGGGGAGAGCGCGGAACAACAGATTGTCGGGCGGCGTCTGACAGAGCGGGGAAAGGAACTGTCGCGGCCGCGGTCGGGGTTGGCGATGGAGGAATCGTCGTGTAGCAATGACCGGGCGGCGCAACTGTGGCTGAAAGGGACGGAAAAGACGGGCGACATCGGGCTCTGGGGCCGGGATCTGGTGGCGTGATGATGGGCGCGGGAGGCGAGGCTCTGCAGAAATGGGTGCAGAGGGCTTCCGCTGCTATTGGGGAAAAGGGGCGCGGGAACCCACTTTGTTGCTTACCAGAGACAAAACTGAGCGGCAGGCGTCGGAGAAGACGAGCCACGCGGCAGGAAGACTCTGGGGCGGCCATGGAACTCGAGTGCGGCTGGCGCGGGGGATCTGGAAAAGATCTCGCGGGTCCACCGGTGGATAGATCGGACGGTTGAGAAAGATCAGCAGAATCCGACGGTGGGCTGAGCTCGCCGGGGTCGGAAAAGGAGCGAGGCGGGAAGGGGTCGGATCCAGGGGTCGGGACCGGCGGAAAAACTGAGCACTCAGGCACGGTTAAGCAAGACAGATAACTAAGGTCAAGGGCTCTGATCAAGATTAACTGGGAAGGTTTAGGGGTCGGTCGTTACAAAAGTATGGCAAGAATAAAGACTTAGAAGCTCAAGTGGATGTTATGGTATTTATATTTACCCTTGAGTATAGGTATGCCGTACTATCAAGAGGGATGCAACATTAGCTAATTGACAACACCAAAAGTGCTCTTAATTGACCTATGTGAGTTTTACCCTGAGAGATATCCCTGAGTGAATTAAAAGATTCCAAATTTTCCTTTTAAGGGATGGCTTTTGATCCGTAGACCAGGAAGTAGGCAATTGCCCTATAGGCTTACACGGCTGGGTGCGAAGCCTCTAAAGGGCATTGGGTAGTTCCTTGAGCCACTTGCCCCCTTTGGTGTTTCCAATGTCGTGTAATCTTTTCTTGAGAGTCTCCAGTAACATCTTGTTGGCATGCTTAACCTGGCCGGTTGCCTGCAGACGAGCAAAAGAGACATACTGGACGTCGATCCCGCTACTCTCGCAATATTTCTAGAACTCGTGATTGTTGAAATTGGAGCCCAGGTCTAGGATAATGCGGTTCGGGAAGTCGTATCAATGGACAATTTCATTGAGGAAGTCGAGTACCCTATCTGCCTTGGGGCAGGTCACTGGTTTTACCTCGATCCACTTGGTAAACTTGTCGATCGCCACCAGTACTCAGTTAAATCCTCCAGGCGCTGTAGGCAGTGGGGCAATCATGTCTAGCCCCCAGCATGCGAAGGGCCAAGAGGGTGGTATTGTGATCAGCTTGTAGGCAGGGACGTGTTGTTGCTTGGCGAAGAATTAACACCCTTGGCATTAGCGAACTAGTTCCTCGGCGTCAACGAGAGCTATAGGCCAATAGGATCCTGCTCTGAAAGTTTTACCCATGATCGTTCGTGAGGATGCGTGATTGCTGCAGATGCCCTTGTGGATTTCCTCCAGAATGTCCTTGCCATCTTGTTATGAGACGCACTTCATGAGTACTCCAGATGACACGCCTCTTCTGTAGAGCTTGTCTCTGACTAGAATATAATTCTTGCCACGCATGAGACTTGCTCTGCTTCTGATTTGTCTGGAGGTAACTTGTGCTCTTTGATGTAGTCGATGAAGGGTGTCCTCCAGTCTACATCGATCATCATAACCTCTCGGTCTGGTGCATCTTGACCTCGATCAATGGTGTATACATGACCTGGTTCTGGTTTTTCAACCACAATCGCCGTGCTGACGACATTAGTAGTAGCAGTGATGTAGAGCATCAAGTCTTCATTGAGATTTGGCGCCGTGAGGACTGGTAGCTTTGATAAGAACTCCTTTAACTGTTGCAAGACTTGATCTATCTCCTCGGTCCACTAGAATTTGTATTGCCGCTTGAGTAGTTTGAAGAAGGGTAGTCCCTGTTCTCCAAGCCTTGAGATTACATCGGTGACTAATGAAGCGTGCAAAATGGTGATGGCGGAGATTTTCTCGGGGTTACCTTCAATCCCTCGATGACTGATGATGAACTTGAGTAGTTTTCTGAAGGGTACACTAAAAACGCACTTTGTTGGGCTTAATTTGCACCAGAAATCTCGCAAGCTTGCGAAGGTTTCTTCTAAATCCGCAATCAAGTCGTTGAGATTTCTGGTATTTACGACCACATCATTCACGTACACCTCTACATTGCGGTGTTGTTATTTTTTAAAGCACTCCTGGATTGCCCGTTGATAGGTAGCGCATGCGTTCTTCAACTTGAAGGATATTGTTGTGTAGCAAAAGGCTTCCTATGGGTTGATGACCGCGGTCTTGATTTGATCTTCTTTCTTAAGAACTATCTGGTGATACCCCGAGTAGAAATCGAGAAAACAGAGTAGGGCGTATCTAGCTATCGAGTCGATGACTTGATCAATCCTAGGGAGCCCGAAGGGATCCTTTAGACAGTGCTTGTTGAGATCTGTGTAGTTGACACACATCTTTCACTCGTTGTTATTTTTCTTTCGCACCAAGACAGGATTGGCTAGCCACTCTGGATGATAGACTTCCTTTATGAAGCCCATCGCGAATAGTTTGGCCAACTTCTTTTTTATTGCTTCTCTTTTGTCTTGGGCTAATTGACGTAGTCGTTGTCGTTTTGCTATAACTTTAGGATCCACATTCAGTGAGTGCTCGATCAACTCCTTGGGTACCCCCGGCATATCTGATGGCTTCCACATGAAGATGTCTTGGTTGGCCCAGAGGAAGCTGACAAGAACGGCTACCTATTTAGGATCCAGACCTGAGCCAATCACGGTTGTCTTGGAGCTGTCGCAAGTCTCAAGGTCAATGGCTTTGATGTCGACTTCACTTCCCGGCTTGACCTTGGTTGCCTCTGACTTCTTTTGTGGGATCTCGAGTTCTGATGGAGATAGCTTCTTGGAAGCGGCGAAGATTTGCATCATGGAATTTGGCACTTGAGTAGTCGCTACTAGCTCCACAACTTCTGTGTCACAATCGTATGATCTCTTCAAGTCTTTGCATAGAGAGAGTACTCACTTGGGTCCCAGCATTTTGAGTACTAGGTACATGTAATGTGAGATGGCTATGAATTTGGCCAATGCAGGTCTTCTGAGGATAGCATGATAGGATGTTTCAAAATTTGCCACCTCGAAATGGATGTACTCTGTCCGGTAGTGTTCTTTGGTTCCGAAGGTAACTGCCAAAACCACCTGACCAAGGGGTACAACCATGTTGCCTGAGACAATCCCGTAAAATGTTGAGACCCATCTTCCTCAATGTCTTGGTGAAGAGTACGTTGACACCGCTACCGCGATCGATGAGTACTTTGGTGAGTCTAGAACCTACGACTACTGGGTCCAGGACGAGAGGGTACCATCCTGGGTCTGAGAAACTAGTCCACTGGTCTTTCCTGAAGAAGGTGATTGGCACCTCGGACTATTTAAGGAATGTAGGTGTCGCTGATTCGATGCACATGATCTCTCGGAGCGCTAGTTTCTAAGACCGCTTAGTAGCAATACCCGGTGTGCCGCCGAAGATGACATTGACGGTGTTGGACGGGTTCTGGAATTTGCCGTTGTCGTCATTGTCTTCGTCTTCCTTGGCCTTACCCTTGTCCTTTGTTTCAGAAGGTTTCGGAAGATCTTTTGTGACTCTGCGCAGACTGTAGCAATCCATCGCAGAGTGCTCATGATACGGGTGCCATGGGCACTGCTTCTTCAGGAGCTCGCTGAACGGAGTCCTTTCTTGATTCCTGCTGCCTTTCTTGAATAACTGGGACATTGCCACGATAGTATTGTCTGGCTTTCTCTTGCGATTCTGACCTCCCGAGTAGTTATTACGGTTGTCATTGTTGGGATGATCATTGCGGTTCTTATCATTGCGTTGGCCATTACTTTGATTGTTGTTGTTCTGGCTCTTGTTGTGACTAAACTCAAACCTCTCGATCTTCTTGTCTTCTTCATCTTCCCACGCTTGTATCATGATCTTAAGAGATTTGATATCTTTGAGGCATCTCCTACCAAAATCTTGGAACATCCGGCAGTCATAGAGACCATTCTGGAAGCAATCTATGGCATCGCGCTCTGTGATGTCCATGATTGTGGCCTTCTTGTCGAAGAATCAATGTAGGTAACTGCGTAGGGTCTCGCCTTGTTGCTGTTTGACTTGAGACAAGTCGATCCTATTACCAACACGCTGCATTACCTCTGCGAAGTTGTTGGTGAACGCCACCTTGAGATCCTTCCACGTGTCGATGGAGTTCTTGTCTAATGACTCGAGCCACGTGAGTGGCGCTGCCTCCATGCAGATGGAAAAATAGATGACCTTGGTGTCATCGTTTCCTCCAACTGCTTGTACTGACAATGAGTAGCACCGCAGCCATTGGACTGGGATCTGCTTGCCATCATACTTGGTGATACCCGGAGGTTTCAATTTTTCGGAGAGAACTATCCTCCTTACTCCTCTCGAGAAGGTGGGAAACCCGTTAGAATCCTCTCCCGGGTACTCGACTTCTTCTTCACGCTCACGGTGGCACCCGTCAATAACTGTACGAGCGTCACGAGTGGCATTGATCTTTTAACGGAGATCCCGTACAGGGCCTTCAGGCTCTGGGTTGAGCCCACGGTGGCTACGGCCTCCCGAGGGTTCCGCCCGACTACCCTCTGCTCCAGCTTGACTTGGTCTAGCGCCTCCAATTTGACTTGGTTTGGATGGAGCGCGTCTATGGCTACTGATATGCTAGGATGGGGTGTGAGGAACTGAATGTATTGGATTTTCCTGATCGAGTTTTTCGTATGCGCGCTCCGCCAGTTCAGCCAGTTGTCTTGTGTACTTGTTGTCATTGTCAAGATTTGCGGATCAAGACTTAGACTAGTAAATTTGTTTTATGCGCGTAAGGCTTCGGATGGTGGCGTGGGAGACACGGGGTTAGACTGGTTCGGGCGAAGGAACACCCTACGTCCAGTATCGAGAGCTGCTCGTGTTACCCACGCGGGGTTCTGTAGTAGGGGTTACAGGAATGCGAGAGAGGGAGCTGACCCCCGGTCTCTTGAGAGTGCGTTGGTGCTCTAAGTGGGTGCGAGTGTCTTCTGCTTGCTTGAGATAGAGTCCCCCGTCTCAGGACCCCCGGTCCCCCTTTTATAGCGCAAGGAGGAGCTCGAAGTTACAGATGAGCCAGGCATAAGGAGAAGTAAAAAGAGATAAGCTAAGTAAAATATGACATAAGGAGAGGGACCCAGGGCCGCTGCTCCTCGCTCCGGCCTCCGATCTTTGTCAGCGCGGCTGTCGAGGGGAGGTGATTTCTTCCAGATCCTGTCGTCGATCTCCCCGGTCACCGTTGCTGCTGAGCACGATGATGATGTTCAGCCTTGGCATCTGTGTCCGCTGGAGAGGATGGCCGATTCCGTTACCCCGCTGATCACCCGTTAGACGCGGACGTCGCATCCCTGTCATCGGAAGCGCGGGACGCGAGAACGAGCGGAACGCCCTCCTGTGCTGTTCGGCGCGGGCCATGAGTATCCTATGACAAATCAGAGTGAGCCGCGGCCACTGCAGCTCGCGCCGCACGGTCGCGCATGGATATTAATGACAAGTTACACTAGGGGCGCCACCCCCTTTCTGCATGCCAGGGCCGCGGCGCATTTATGGTGAGGCCGATAGGGGGACCCACGAGATCAGCACCCTGATCCTCCGATCTGCGCCTGCGGCGGATATTCGTCTTGTGGACCCAAATGAATTCGACCCCCGCACCCTGGGTCGGGCGAGGCGGAGTTTTGTGGCGGGGGCCGGGCGCTCCTGACCTCGGTCCCCTGGGTCAGGCGAGGCGGAGTTTAGTCTCCAAGGGGTCGGGAACGTCCGACCCCGAGACTCCGGGTCGGGCGAGGCGGAACGTGGTCTCTCCTTCCCATATTGGGCCGACGGCAATCTTGCCATCTTAGGTGGGCCTGGGCCTTTACGTTTCGTTGATTCCATGGGCTAGAGGAGATCGTTAATATTTCCCCTCAACACTTGTCCAGCGGCATTGCCCGGGTCATAAGATCAATGGATGCGACGGTGGCGAGAGGAGTACAGTGTTGACGCGATTGAACTGCTTCAAATGCATGATCATGGTTCATAATTGGCAAGTTGGCTGCAAGGCAGCAGTGACACTCTACTCTTGCAACGTTCCTTGCTCGTCGTCGAGTTCTTTGAGCTTCAGTTTCTTCTCCGACTATGTTGGCTGTGAGTTCATCCTGCAAGACATCATCTGGACGGCGTTCATGCTGCAGATTTCTCTCTGGTTGCTCTTCATCCTCGCCTTCTCGCGCAGCGACAAGGGAGAAGAGTTCCCACTCCAGAGAATAGCTTCCCGAACTTGACGTGATGACCTCTATGGAGCCGTCTTCTTCATAGATACGTGACAGAGGAGTTCCCTCCTAGTAGGGGGTATCAAGGTAGGCGACAAGGCGTGACTCGTCATCCTTGGCAAGAGCAAGTGGCTTCATGTCAGGCCAGTAGACGGATCTACCTTGAGGAGTTGAGATAATCACCAAGCCTTGTTATGGACCTGATAATGGAGTCTCCTTGTCTGGATCCGAGTAGTAGTCGAGGTTCTTGATCAAATCCGAGTTGAATTATGATCTGGACAGAGTAGCTTGGTAGGCAGCACCCATGTTTCAGAGTCCGAACGGGAATCGACTTGGGTTGAAGTCCGATTTGCACGATGGCTTAAATGCCAACTCGTGAGAACCAGTCCGACTAGTGGGAGAAGTCAAGTTGTACTCAGACTCATCCCCCAGCCTTTGTGTCGTTGTCAAGAATTACGAGTCAAGACAACGGCGAGTGAATTTATTTTTATGCGCGTAAGGCTCGAATGGTTTGCACGAGAGGACACGGGGTTAGACTAGTTCGGGCAGGAATAGCCCTACGTCCAGTATAAGAGGCAGCTCGTGTTACTCGTGCAGAGTTTGTAGTAGGGGTTACAAACGGGCGAGAGGGGGAAGCTGGTCCCAAGTCTCTTGGGTGTGCACTGATGCTCGTCTGGAGGGATGGTGAGTTGGGCGTTTTGGGTTGCTCGAGAGCGGTCCCTGTCTCGGGCTTCCTGGTCCTCCTTTTATAGCGCAAGGAAGACACAGGAGTTACAATTGAGCCAGGAGTCAGGAGGAGTAAAAGAGATAACCAAGTAAAGTAAAGTAAAGCACAGGGAGAAGGACCGAGTCCTCGGGGTCGCCGCCTTCGCCAACTGTCTTTGTCTCCTATCAGCATGACCGCCGGAGGGGGATGGTTGTCGTTGAGCCCTGTAGACGACCCTCCGGTTGGCCGCTGTAGTCGAGCGTGCGAGGTATACGCGGCGTTCGACTGCTGTAGCCATGCATGATGATGATGATGACCGGCCGCTGCAGCTGTGCACGTCGTGGGGGACGGTCGGCCTCTATAGCCTCGCGTGCTGACCGGGAGGCGCGGCTACACGCCTCTGCCGTTAGGCCGAGCGGGAGACCGGGCGGCGCTCCTTCGTTTGTTAGGCAGCATGGGCAATGAGTGCCCTATGGCGAACGTCACAGTGGAAAGTTAGGACGTTGCAGCTGTAGCCCCATGCGGTCGTGGCTACAGTGTACCACCCAAAAACTATGGTGGGTCACGTCGAGGAGCGCGGGCGCCTTTCTGCGCGTCAGAGCCGCGCTTCGGGTAGGCGCCCCACGGGTCGCATTTATGGCGAGATCGGTGGGGGCTCACGAGATCTGCACCCTCATCTGCTGGTCCGCACCCACCCTCGAGCGAGGCGAAGTGGGCCCAGATGTGTCCGACCCCTAGCGCCTGTGTAATAAGTGCCATTTGAGGTATTAAAGTAACTGTGAGAATTTAGAAAGAAATCTAAAATAAAAAGAAAAGAAATTGGCAAAAAGATCAAATTCGGCCAAATTTTGACCGAAATTTGAATTTCAAATTTGAAATTCAGAAAAATTTGTCCAACATGTGGAATACAAGTGTGAGATTATTTGGAAGTAAGGAATCAAAAATTTGGAGCTAAATTGGTGCCAAATATCACAAAAGAATCAGAGAAAGAAAAAGAAAAAGAGAAATGCTGTTTACTGTTCACCGTCCGAAAACAGCAATCCAGAAAAAAACAGCAGCAGAGTCTGTTTTCAAAATTAATTTCTAGAGAATTTTTCAACTAAGTGCACCAGGACAACTATACCATATTGAAGTGTGAACTTTGGGCTACAAGATTTGGGTGTTGTTGGCCAGGATCAGTAACAGGAAGGAAGTCAAATTCCAGCCCAAAGTCAGCACAAAACCACAAGTTAACTGAAACTCTGAATTTTGACTAAGTCTGAATAGCAGCAAGGCATCAACTTGGAGCTCGAATTCAGAGCAATGTAGCTAAAGGGAGGTACTTGTTCATGAGCAAAATGGAACATTGGGACATAGTAGGACATGTTTAGGAAGAAGTTGGATTGGAAAAACAAGGTTTAGGCCACTGAATTGGGTTAACAATTGAGATCGACACCACTGTCGATAGCTGACGAACTGAATCTCTGATTCAGTCAAATTCAGAATCAATTCGAGCAACATCTCCAAAATTCCACTGGTTTGATGATTATCTCGGGATGGAGCTAAAATAAAAGATGGAGGATTTGAGTTTATCTGTAACTTTCTTTAAGCATCTGCGCGCCGTCGGATCAAAGATCAACCACGACACGGTTCTGAAGGTCACGGGCGGTGACAGGGCTCCAGATGTGTCGCCGCCGCCGTCGTCGGTCGACCGCCAGGGCAACTAGCTAGGCCACCTCCTCACCACGCAAGCCTACGGGTAGGCCACGGTGTCGTCCATGCGCGGGGTTAAACGCTTGAATGTTTACTGCTCCCGCGCCACCGTTTCACTGCCTCCCCTTTTTACCGCCGCCCGCTCTCCTCTGTCAAGCATCATCGCCGAGCAAAATTCCGCCGCCACCTCTCGTCTCCCGTCGATTCCTCTCGCCCACTCCTCCACAGACACCCTAGCTACACCCTGGGCCAGTCGTTGTCCCACATCCTTGCCAGAGTAGCCGTGCTCGCCGCCGCTTCTGTCCGCCGCCATCGCGCCGCCCGCTCACGGTGAGAACCATCTTGCGCTACTTCTCTTCTGTCTTGAGTAGTCATAGTCGAATCTCTAGTGTCCTAGGATGGAGTAGAGGTAGTTGTTTGAGTCGGATAAGCTGTTGTCGTAAGAAGCCACGGCCGGCCGAAGGAGTCGCCGCCTGTCGCCGTGGAGGGGATGGCTCCGGCCATCTTCTGGGGAGCTGTTGCCGCGCACGGAGTCGTGTAGGTGTAGAGATGGTGTCGTCACCTAGTCCCGCCGTCGGGAGGGCGCCGGCCGGCAAGCCGCGCCGCCCCCTGTCACGAACGCGTCTTGGCGGGAGGTAGAAGAAAGCGCTAGGCGCTCGGGCCCGCGCGTCAGAGTCGACGGAGGGAGGAAGCAGGCAGGCCGAGCGCGCGGTCGGTGGCAGGCCGGCGCGTCGGAGGCCCAGGAGACAACGCGCGGTCGGTTGCTGGGCCGCGACCTGAAGGCCCAGCAGCGCGCGCGAATAAATGGAAAAAAAGAAAAGGGCCGAAGGCCCAGTGAAGCAGGCCGAAGTCACGAAATAAAAGAGGAAAAAGGAAAAAGGGCCGTGGGCCGGTACTGGGCTGCCGAAGGAAAAGAAAAAGAAAAATCAGCCCGCGGGGCCCATCGGGGAGGGGGAGATAAGGTCGGCGGGTAGATTGAATAGGGAAAGGTGGGGTCCGCGCCGTGGGGCCCAGAGTGCGTGAGAGAGGGTAGAGAGTGGGTTAGTAAGAAAAGTTTTCCGGGCGATTTTCGGGAAAAATTAGATTTCCTTTAGCAATTTTAATTCGTTTAAATTCGTTCTACACCATTTTAATCACAGAAAATTGTAGGAGTGTCCAAAATTAGTGAAACCAATTTTGTTAGGCTTATTTTATTTTCCTTTATGCATTAAAATTTTTACACCCTAGGAAAATAATAAAAATTCGGGTATTTATTTAATGCCTTCCTTTTAAGGTAATTAAATAAATACTTAATATTTATAAAATATATAAAATATGAATAATACTTTATCAATCACAAATAATTCTTAACCCATAGGAAATTAGATTTTCAAGTTAGAAAATATTTACCACTTTTTCTAAAATTAAAAGAAAAGCTATAGGAAGGGTTAAATAAGAAAAATAAAAGTATAGGTTAATCTTTTTAGATTTTTGTGTGTTGGCTTGCAACTTTATCATGATAAGTCGTATAGTCCTTGTTGGCTTGCAACTTTATCATGAAGGAAAGTTGTATAGTCTGTTATTCAAAAAGTTTGCATTCTAACCCCCTGCATGTATATGTGCCGTAGATCCAGAAGCACCGGAAGAAGATTACTGGGAATTTTCAGAAGGACCTTGGGAGTCCGACGAGGTGTTTGAGTTTGTTCCCTGTGAAGCAAATCCGTCGGCTTCTACTAATCTTTTTAGCGAACAAGGCAAGCCCCGGTGCATTTATACCTATCTATTTTGGAGTCGTTATTTCATGTGACTAGTTATAGGTTATATTGCTTATTGTATGCACTAAGTCTAGGAGTTGATTGAAACCTATTCTTGTGTATGATCATGCCTTGATTTAAGGACATCTTTGCCACTTGTTCAAACCTTAGAAACTACCCAAGTCTAGAATTGCTTACATGCTTGGTTTACCAACCTTAAGGAAAACCCTTAAGTCATACATGTTGCTTATAAAGGATAGTTTGGAATATGGAAACAGACAGAAGCTAGAGATGTAGTTCTGTCTGCTAGATTAATCTGATTAAGGTCCGATTCGTGTCTTAACTTTTGATCAAGTGATAAGCATCTGATCACTTACTGGGTATGGGACCAGTAAAGCCCAGTAGATTAGTAAATTCTATGATCAGGAATGCTTCGTAACCGCGCTTGACGTGCTGGAGATTGGCAGGGGTGTAGCCTGAAACTCACATGGAGATCAGGCCAGACGTGGGGTCCCATGTGGGGGTGCATCCCTGGGTCCGGGTAGTCGTATTCCTAATCATTGACTTTGCTAATCGAGAGGTTGTTAGTACGACCTGGACAGTCGTATAATGCTGGTGATCAAGGTACTCTCCTGCAGGATGTAATTAGATCAGGATCGCCGCAATTCTCGGTTATGAATGCACTTGATCGCTGTTGAGTATCGTAGTATTGAATTCATGCAATATAAAATCTCCTGTTATCAAGCAATGTATGATTTAACAGCTATGATTGCTTTTACTTCTATTATCATCTAGAATGGTTAGGTAATGACTTAACTCAAATAAAAGATAAAACTAAGGCCTCACTCGTAGTAAGCTTTTTCGGCAAAATTTGTGTCAACCAAGCACACCCAAAGGCTGACATGCATTCCAAAGAAAAACTATTATATTGGTTAGTCGGGTAAGACTTGCTGAGTACCCGTACTCAGGGTTTTTCCCCTTGTGGTTATCTTTCAGAAGCTCCACAGGAGGCTACCGAGGAGGAGACCCCGAAGCCCTAGGGTATTGACCTGAGCCTCACAATACCCTAGAAAATAGTTTATCGACGCATCTTTTCCTAAACTATTTATGTTTAATCTTAGAACTTGTCTAACACTGCATCACTAAGTTTGCCTCAACTTATGTCTTGTAATAACTCGTACCTCTTAATTATGTAAGAAAAAAAATGTAATGTTTGTTGATATTATCCCATCGCGGATATTAGATTGATGTATGGTTATGAGACACGCCGTGGATCCTTCGAGAAGTCCTAGGGACACTCGACGGACTACCGGACTTATGCTGTTTTAGGTGCGTTCCGGATAATTGCCATTCTAACGGCAATTAGGCGCACTTAAACCAGGGTCGGGCGAGGCGGAGTCTTGCGGCGAGGGGTCGGGCGTGTCCGACCCCTTGCGCCCGGGGTCGGGCGAGGCGGAGCCTTGCGGTGAGGGGTCGGCACGTTGGACCCTAGGACCATGGGTTGGCGAGGCGAAGTGGAATATTTCCTGTCCGTGCCAAGTCGGCGGAGATCACTGTCGCCGCAGGTAGGCCCAGGCCCTTATGACCGTTGTTTAAGGAGCATAAGGGGGTCGTTAATACTTCCCCCCAACACTTTGACTAGGTCAGAAATTGAAAATTTGTCGAATTTCTCGACGAAATCCTCCAGAACTTGACGTTGGAACTTCATGGCGTGCTGCTTCTTTTCCAGGACCGGCGCAATGTGGTGGTGGAAGTTTCCAACCCCATCTGCGATGCAAACCCATGAGCTGAAGATGAATGTCGCGCCCGCTTCGAACGCGACGGTTGGCTTGATGATGACTTGGGCATCGAGTTTGCAAGTAGATTCTCAGCGAGATCCTCTACCTTGCACGCGAGCTATCAGTGTTTAGACCCAGCAACCTACCGAGGGGATGCCCGAGGTAGTGTTTAGTGCGTGGGGCTCCCGAGATCGGGAACTCAAAGGTGAACTCGAACACACGATTTAGACAGGTTCGGACCGCTATATTGCGTAATACCCTACGTCCTGTGTGTTAGTTGGATTGAATTGCTTTGGAGGGGGTCCCTGCCTCGCCTTATATTATCGGGGCTAGGTTACAAGTCGGTTGTTTACAAGAATGCTAGTTAGATTCGACTAGTGAGTCCTACTCTAATTGCTACGAGTAGTTTCCTAATCCTCGACTAGTTCCTATCTTGCCACGTAGACCACGCCGTCCTGCACCGTAGTCTCCATGTCTGACACGTCTCGGTGTCCAGCCGTATATCTAGAACTGTCCAAACCTTCTGCTAGATCCATAAATGTATGTACGACACACTGAATTTCTGAAGAAATAAAAAGAAAATATCAAATACTAATCCAACAAATCAAACTATGCACCAAGCAGATCTAGATATACAAAACTGAGAACAAGCAAATGAAAACCTAAATAAAAATTTAGTTAGCTAGCTGCTACTCCAAAATAGGGAGCTCTCAAATCCCCTAGTAAATGGCTTTGCGACCTTACTATACAGATACCCAATCACAAATTCGGCCACATTTCGAACTAAAATCTGAGCAAACGGGCAAATCAAAAGGCTAGTCACACGTATGACACAAAAACCTCCAGGATTCCACCTGCTAGAATATCTCTTCAAAGAAAAATACCAGGCAAAAAGGCAGATCTACCAGGACTGACAAACAAGGACAAGAGATTCGGTCAGAAATCAACGAAGAACGCACGGATGGAGTGGAGGGATTTACGAACCCTAGGGTCGCCTCGTGTCTCTGCTCTTGCGATGGCGACGAGGAAAATGAAGAGATAACACATCAAATAGTCAGTGCTTACATGCAGGGCCAGACTGTCCGCAAGAAAAAGGAAAGAGCCAAGAGACAGAGCAAGGCTGGATCACACGTTCACAGGTGACATGCAGGGCCTGTTTTCTTCCACTTGCTAAACTTTAGCACCCGTCACATCGAATGTTTAGATACTAATTAGAAGTATTAAACGTAGACTATTTACAAAACCCATTACATAAGACGAATCTAAACGGCGAGACGAATCTATTAAGCCTAATTAGTCCATGATTTGACAATGTGTTGCTACAGTAAATATTTGCTAATGATGGAATAATTAGGCTTAATTAGGCTTAATAGATTCGTCTCGCCGTTTAGATTCCACTTATGTAATTGGTTTTGTAATTAGTCTACGTTTACTACTCCTAATTAGTATCTAAACATTCGATGTGACACGTGCTAAAAATAAGACACGGGAAGAAAACGCCCCCAGAAAAGTTCAGACGGACAGAAATTCGGATGATGAGGATGGGAGAAATACCCGGTGACCTTTAGCTTTTCCTTTAAAAAAGAAAGATGTTCGTGCTATTTTACTGAAAAAGAAAGTGTTTGGGACACATAAATTAGAAAAAAAATATTGGTATGAAAAGAATATACGTAGGCCTTGCAAGAATGGAAGACGCACAAAACAGGCAAATTAAAAAATATTTGAAAACGTGTTTGATTGCTTCTCGGGTTCTTTTCTTTATCCAACAAAAAATCTATTTCCAAATACATTTTTATTTCCATCTCATATACCATATCTAATCAACGTAGGATGGCAGAGCTCAAGGATTTCTATTTCAATCCTATACCCTAGCTATCATATCTGGTAGATACTTTCCTTTGTTTTAATTTCAAATTCATATATGTATTAGTATATGGACTCTTTAGGTTAGGCTAGACTATCTTCATAAAATCCGACGATGTATATTCCTTTCTTTTTTTCAATTTTTCAATTAACTCGACGAATATGGTGCCTTCTTTAATACTATTGTATCAAGATAAATAATAGATTCCACGGCGCATGCAGCGGCGCACAACAGTACTAAGGAGCAAAGCATACAACAGTGCAGGTCCAAACGAATTAACACGTACGTCGCGAAGGCGTTCTCCTTTCGGAGCAGCAGGTGAGAGAAGGAAAAAAAAAAGAGTAGAAGAAAAGATAACTTGTAATAACGCCGGCAATGGCGAGCACCAACTCCCAAATCGCGCAACCAGTGGCGGCGCCACCGACGCTGCGCGCGGCTACATCCGATCCGGCGGCGCTTTGATTGCCACGGCTGACCTGGAAAAGTACGATGCCACCACCGGAACAGTACAGTTTCAACGGATCGGAACAGTGCGCCGGTGGTATTTACGGCTAGTTACTAGTAGTAGTACTAGAGACGACGTGGTGGTGTCAAGTCATGTTACTCCGTCGAGGCTGCCTATTAGTGCACGCAGCGACTAACGCTTCCTTGGCCTCTTCCAGCAGACACGCGCAGCTGCTCGCCTGCTCCAGCAGTTCCCGGTTCCCGCGCCGCAGCCGATGAAGGTTTTGGAGCTGGATCGGACCAGCCCGATCGAGAGTCGAGACCATAGCTACCGGGGCACACTCGCCGTGCGCAATGTGCGTGTCGTGTACACGCGTAGGGCGGCCGGGTCGGCGCAGCTCCAAGTGGTTCCCCTGCCCTGGACGTCTGAACGGGTGATGGGCGGGCGCGGCGGTCAAATCGGCAGAGCACCAGCGGCCCGGCAGCAACCCAGTTTGCCTGCTTTGCCGGGTTGCGCTACCGCCTGCCGCAATGCCGCGTCCTCCGGTTCGTACATATGGCGGCACGGCATGGCGCCTGCTGAGATGGGCAGATCGCCACTGTGTGCCTCGTCACCTGCTTTCTGGCTGACAGCGATAGAGAGAGCGAGTGGTCCGTCCTCGAGCCTGCAGGCTACTACGAACTGCAAAGGAGGATCTGGATGCGAATATGCGATGCAGCACTAGCCTTCCATCTACCCGCTAGTTGCGGCACGTAGTAGTCACCCATGCCGGAGCAACGTGCATGCATGGAAGTAGGTCAGATTCTATGAGCGTTTGATCCTCGATACTAAATTTTAACTCTTGTCAAATTAAATATTCGGACGATTAATTAAAAGTATTAAATATGAGCTAATTATAAAACTAATTGCAGGATCTAATTATAGATTAATTAGATTTAAGAGATTCGTCTCGCGAATTAGAATTTCATATGTGCAATTAGTTTTATAATTAATTTATATTTATTGCCCTTAGTATCAAATTTACCGCTCTCGCGAGATGCAGGCACTTTATGTACATTTCGAGATTTGTGCGTGATGTCAGGTGAGCAGAATTAAAGTCATGTCGCAGTATTGTGTACGTGAGACCATCAGATAGGTACAGGATGAATAAAAAAAATCTCTCCTCTCTCCCCTCTCCCTTCTCTCCCTCTCTCTCTCTTCTCCGAATCCGGCGGCTGGTGAGGCGAGGGCACGACCGGCGGTGGCCGGTTCCGGCACGGGTCTAGAGCAGCGGCGGCGGGGCGCCGCACCCGGTCCTCCGCGGGCGCCGGCCCAATCCGAGGCGGTGCTCCCAGGGCGTGGCTATCGGCCCAGATCCGGCGCGGCGCTGCTAGCAGGGGCTAGGCTGCCGGGGCACCGGTGGGGGAGCTCGCCGGTCGTCGGGCGCCGCTGCTCCTCGGCGCTGGGAGGTCGGCCTGGGCTCGCCCCCGCTCGGCTCGGGCCGCGGGGAGGCTCGCGAGGGACGCGCAAGGCCAGGACACGCGCGGCCGTGGGGGGGCGCACCGGGGCGGGACGTGCTGCGGTGCCATGGCGGCTCGGCGCGGTGGCCGCGCGGGTGGCGGTGCGCCTGGGCATGGCGTTCTCGCCGGCGGGACCTCGCATTGGGAGGACGGAGGAGAGACCGGCACCGATCGTTCGTCAGCACGGTTCGCAGCTTTGCAAGACGGCTACGAGCGCAGCGCTCAGGGAGTGCAGTCGGCAGGCGGGAGCGAACGGGCGTACGGTACGGCAAGTTACCGCGGCGGCAGGAGCGCAGGTGGCGGCCAGGCCACCCTGGCTGGGCGGCGCGGCACGGGCCTGGCGGCGGGCTGGCACGGCAGCAGCACGCACGGGCTCCGTCCTGCGTGGCCGCAAGTGTCATCCTGCGCTTGCCCTACGGCCGACACACGGCGGCGGACAAAAATTAGTACGCGTTAGATTGGATGGTCTGGATTAGAAACATACACTATTTATAAAACCCACAGATGGAGTTTAATTCGCAAGACGAATCTATTAAGCTTAATTAGTTCATGATTTGAAAATGTGCCGCTACAGTAAACATGTGCTAATTATGAATTAATTAGGCTCAATAGATTCGTCTCACAAGTTAGTATAGGATTCTGCATCGATGTGACACTCCTAAAGTTTAGGAGCTCGTATCAAACACCCTCGTTAGAACTCGCCGTCGCCGAGGCGTGTTGCATCGGATCGCCAACTCTGCAGTGAGCGAGTAGGACAGGACAGTGGGTGACGCAGAGAGGATCTGGAGGCTCGGTCGGGATCCGGGAAGGAGAAAGCGATGGTAAAATCGCCTCGCGGCAGCTAGAAGCTAGCGTCCTCGCTGTACAGGAATCGACGAAGCAAAAGCAACAGAGAGAGAATCAAACGGAGGCCAGATGATGGGAGGAGAGGAGCGTAGTAGGCTGTAGGGCCTCCCTGAGACGGTCGCCGGTCACACTCGTCCATCGTCCTCCTCGACACGTTAATGATCGCCGCATGCACGACGGGCCAGCTCTGATCGATCAGGATCAGCATGCTTCCGTTCCATATTGGTCGACGGACGACGGGCTCGGGGGAGTAGACCTCAACGAGTGATAAAACGAGGGAAGGCATGCAGGGCGTCGCCGAACGGACCCGCGCGCGGTGGTGGGCGGCAGGACCGGATCACGCGGCAAACGGCGAGGACCTGACAGACAGAGGGTGCCGTACGCGGCTGCCGATGGACCCCCGGGTGGCCGGGTCGGCGGCGCCTGGACTCCGTACATGAACGAGAACGGCCGGCCGGTCTCTCCACGCGAAACCTACCAGCTGCTGAGTGCTGACTCGCAAGCACATTACACGGAGTCACGGACTCACAAGGCATGTCGCGATGTGCCGGTTTCGAAACAAGCCCGGCCCGGTCTGGCTCCTGCCGCTTTTCCACTCGTTCCCGATCATCACAGCACCAGCCGTTCGTCGGGTGGGGAGCCCCCCCTCTCTGACAATGATGAGCAGTGACGACGCAAAGCAAGTGATGGCCGTCCCCATGAACGAAGAAGATAGTGAGTGGATAGACAAGGAGGCAACGCAAAAGGCAAGAGAAAAGTGCAGTGCAGGGGACACATGACGAGAGGCAGTCAGCCAGGGGATCGGAGAGCTGATTGATGATGCAGGGAGCCGTTTGCCAGATGGAGCCGCCGGGCTAGCGACCGACCAGGCGAGCCAGGAACCTGGATGTACCAGCTCGCATGCTTGAGCCTCTGTCAGGCTAGCTTAGCTCCGATCCCAATGAGCCATGCACAGCGTCTCTGTCGGACGCTCAGGTATCCGTCCCCCGCGGCCCTGCGTCATCGTCTTCGCCTGGAGCGTGCACGAACCTCTCTTTCACCTATGGGACAAGGATCCGTATGGTCTGCTGAAGATTGCCACTCTTCGGTAATGGTAGTCATGCATCTGGTAGACTGGTACTATACTAACCTCCATTTCAGTACCAAAATATAACCAGGCATAGCATAGCCATTGCAGCAACCAAAATACTCCTAACCAAGCTGTGGCAACATAAAAAAATAATAAACCAGCTAGCCCACAACATGTTCAAAAATAGTTCGTTTCCAAAAAAGCAACGCAACAGAAGAAAAATGCAGCAAAGTTCAAGGAAAACTAGACCGTTAACATCTTATTATTGGAGGTTCTTTTTGAAGCCTCCACATGAAACCACCTAGAAATCCTAGGTGGATACTTTGGAAAAAGAGAAAAATTCTAGAAATTCTCTTAAAAAAGCAAAACATCTGCCCATCAATTCAGTAGGCTCAAATCATCATAGCCATTAGACCTATTATGTTTTCTAAAAAATTATTCACCTATGCCACTATGAAAATAGCCCAAAGTAACCCCTAAATCTATATCTAAATTGCCCACCTCTACCATTATATAAAATAAACTATGGTAACCCCCTAATTTTCATCTAAATTATCCACTTATGCCATTATAAAATATTAAAATAATCCTCTAAATTTGCATCTAAATTTCTCACCGCTAACATTATAAATAATTAAAAATAAACCCTTAAATTTGCATCAAAATTACCTACATATATCATTATTAATAATTATATATCTATATAAGGATTGTGTTAGAATATTTAACAAATGAGAGAGCTTAAGGTAACAATTTTGATTATTAGCTATTTTTCAGTTAGAGACTCCACATTAATTTTCATTAGATGCGCTAGGAAAAAATATAAATACTAAAAATTCTAATAAAAATAAAAAAAAATATCTGTGTATCAATCCGGTAGACTCTAATAGTCATAGCTATTAATTTATTATATTTTCTAAAAAAATTACCCACCACTATCATTATAAACATATTCTAATGTAAACCTCTAAACCCATACCAGAATTATCCACCTTTGCATTATGAAAAATAATTAAACTTAACACATAATCTTAAGCTATATTATCCATACATATCATTATAGAAAATAAATTTTAAATACCCTTCTAAATTTGTATCTAAATTATTCCCGTACGTTGTTATTAAAAATAACCTAAAGTAAACAGCTGAATCTCAATCTAAATATCTGCATGTTCATTATATAGAAATATCCAAAAGTAAATTGTATATGATTCTAATTTATCTTTTTTATGTTTTAATTAATATAGAGATACTAAGTTAAGGTATATGGGGCTGCTTGGTTCCAGTCACGGTTTGCCATAGCAACTATGATGGCTGCCACGGAAGAGTGCCCACATGCATTTGGAGCAGGTTTTTGAGGTGCCAATTTCCTGCGCCACAGGTTGGTGGCGGCCACAGGCTTGGCGTGGCATTTAGTGGCCACCAACCAAGCAGCCCCTATATGCATGATGTGTGCCACCGTGTAACCATTTATACATGTATGGGAGTAAGCAATGAAAAAAAATAATTTTCATATTAAACGCAATGTATGAAGGAGCATTGTAAAATGAAAAGGTATAAATGTGGATGAAAAAACATATGGAATAATTACCAATTAAAAGTCAATCACAACTGTAGTTATATTAAATAAATAAGAGTAGTAGGTAAATAATTTTAATTATACGTCGTGTTAGTAAGGCAGCAACAGTAGGTACCAACTTTTCAGGGTTGCATGCAGGTCGTAGCAGCACCATAATCAGTCGAAGCATACCGAGGAGGAAAGCAAATACACGGACAACTCTTGAACGCGAGGCCGTTCTCCTTTTCGAGCGGCAGCGGCATCAGGTAAAAGAGGAACAAGAAGTTGAACTCGTAACGCCTGCAACCACAAGCACCGACCCAAAACCAAATTAAACTGGGAAACCAAATCGCGCACCCAGCAGCAACGCCGACGACCTGCACCGGCTATACGTCCGATCCGCCGGCGCTCTGGTTGCCACGTTCGCCAGCTGACCTTGTAAAGGTTAAGCGCGACGTGCTGTCAACTCGTGCCGCGCTGTCTCTGCAGTGCACGCAGAAAAGCGCTTTGAGCCATCGAAGGCTGGAGCCGCCGAGTCGGAGTTGCCGGAGCGGGAAACCATGCCTTGCCTGCCGGCCGGCTGCCGGGGCGCACCTACTACCTGCCGGGGAGGCTCGGACTCCCCGTGATGTGCGTCTCGTAAGTACACGCGTAGGGCGTCCGGGTTGGCGTTGCTCCAAGTGGCGCCCTGGACGGCTGAACGGGTGATGGGCGCGGTATGCATGCGCGGCGGTCAAATCGGCAGAGCACCAGCGGCCCGGCAGCAACCCCGGCCGGCCAGTTTGCCTGCTTTGTCTGGTTGCACGCCGCAGTGCCGCGTCCTCCGGTTCGTATATATGGCGCCTGACGATCGCCACTGTGTGCTTCGTCACCTCCTTTCCGGCTGACAGCGATAGAGAATAGAGAGGCAGAGAGCGAGTGGTCCTTGTCTCCTTGATCATGCATGCAGGGCGCAGCCGCGCAAGCTACTGCAGATGATCTTAATACGATGCAGCACTAGCCTTATCCATCTGACTGCTAGCAGCAGCAGCCTGCTAGATGGATGGAGTCCTTGTCCAGAAAGCGATCTCTGTTGGCAACACAAGGCGAACTTTGCGCGTGTACACATGGCTCATGCGCACCCCGCATGCACCGATCATTCGCCTAGGCACGTCCATGCATGCGATTCCATGGAGCGTACCGATCGTCAGCACGATCCACAGCTCTGCGAAGCGCAAACGGCTACCACGCACGCGCCGGCGTCCCCGCCGGGTTCCCTTCCGGCTGGCGCGCGCAGGGGTAGGGCGTGCGGTCGGCACTCGGCATGCAGGACCACGCGGGGAGACGGCATTGTTCTCGCGGCAGGAGCGCTGAGCGCAGGTGGCGGCCACCCTGAGCGGAGCTGGGGCGCTGGGCGACACGCGTTGCGCGGCAGCGGCGGCGGGCTGGCACAGCAGCACGCACGGCCTCCGATCCGTGCGGGACCTGGCTGTGACTGGGAGCCGGAGAGGCAGATAGACGCGCATCGGTCTCAGACGTGGGGACGGCGTGGATCCCGGCTCAGAGCCGCAATTGTCATCCAGTGCCGCACCCATGCGCTTGTCCAGTTGCCCTACGGCGGACACACGGCGGCCGGCGGACCATGGAAGCTGAAGCGAACATGCGTTGCATCTCGGATCGCCAACTCTGCGAGCGAGTAGGACAGCGCGAGTGGCGGAGAGGATCGGTGCCGCCTCAACAGAACCTAGCAGCGAAACCTAGTACGAGTGCTAGTGTAGCACGGAATCGACGAAACCCTAACAGCGAAACCCTAGCAGCTTTGGGTGTTTGGGAGATAGGGGCTGTCACATCGGATGTTTGACATTAATTAGGAATATTAAATATAGGCTAATTACAAAACTAATTGCACAAACCTTAGGCTAAATCGCGAGACGAATCTATTAAGCCTAATTAGTTCATGATTTGATAATGTGGTACTACAGTAACCATTCGCTAATGATGGATTAATTAGGCTTAATAGATTCGTCTCACGATTTAGCTTAGGGGTTCTGCTATTAGTTTTGTAATTAACTCATGTTTAGTTCTCCTAATTACCATCCGAACATTCGATGTGACAGGGTTAAACTTCCTTCCAAACACCCTGAAGCAAAAGCAATAGAGAGAATCGAGCGGAGTCGTCGAGGCGAGCAGGGGGCGCGACTAGTAGGCGGGAAGGAACGGGAGGACTGGGGGAGCACTGCGGCACTGTACAGTGTGCGCAGTGTATCGAGGCCCGCCGTCAGCTTCAACCTTCAACTGCCGAACGGGAAAAAAAGTTGGGGCCAGCCAGCTCTGCTCTGGTCCGCAGCGCCCGGCGGCCAAGTTGTCGTGCCCGGCCGTACGTCTTTGTTGGGTGTTGGTGAGTGTGGTGAGTGTTGGCTTCGGAGGACACATCACACATGTTGGCGTCGGCCGACGGCCTCGACTTGGACGAGTGGTCGAGAGAACGGAGGCAGGGCGCCGCGTCGTCAAATGGCGCGCGCATGCATAAGGACGGGAGGGGTCGCGGTGCGGGCGCGGCAGGGGCAGGATCGGATCACGCGGCAAGCGGCAGGGACCGGAGGGGGTGGTGCCGTACGCGGCGACCGACGACGGACCCCGATCACCCCGGGTGGTCGCCATGCATGATAATGAAGCGGATCGAGCAGCAAAGCAGCAAGGCAAAAGGCCAGAGAGAAAAGTGCACGGCCCAGGTGATGGGAGACGGAATCGGAGAGCTAAAACTGTATTGGTATAGCAACAGCGTCATGCAGGAGAAGTTAGCAGCCAGATGCATGGTGAGATGGAGCTGGCCGGCGAGCGACCTTTGCCATACGTCCAACACTAGGGGCGAGAGCCATGCCAATGCAAAAGCGTCTCTGAACTCTCTGCGCGCAAAGGCGTGGTCAGTCGATAAGGTTGCATTTGGTTGGAGACGACGTGGGATGGGGAGATGGATGGATCATCCCGTTTCATGTTTGGTTGAGAGGGATGAATCCATCCTAGATCGTTGTTTGGTACGAAGGACAGGGAGGATAGGATGGATGATGATTTTAACATTGTTAGCCACAGTAAATGGACCCCACGTGTCATCTAAAAAATGAACCCCACTTGTCATTGTCTATTTCAGTATTTTTCTATATTTTCCTTTTTTTTCCTTGAGCCTTATCCTTCTCCCTCCTCCCTCCTGCCGATGGGGCAGCTAGCTCGTCGGGGGAGCTCCACCCCGCCGGCCTGGGCCATGGCCGCGTCGCCGGGGAGCTCAACCTCGCCGCCCCAAGGCCACGGCCGCGCGCGCCGCACCGGGGGAGCTCGACCCGCCACCCTAGGGCCCCGGCCACGCAGTGCCGGGGGAGCTCGACCCTGCCGCCCCTGGGCCACGGCCGCGCCGCGGGGGAGGTCGACCCCGCGGCGCCGCGCGCCGAGGTCCTGCGCCCGCCCGCTGCTGGGTCTTTTTCCTCCTCCTCTGCGTCGGCTGGCCTCGAGCGTTTGAGCGCGACGGCGCGTCACGCCGTGCACGGTTGATGACCCCGTCCGCCAGTTTTGGTGGGACGGGGCATCCCCATCTGGAGGATATATTTCCTCCTAGGGATGTTACGGTCCCACCTGTTTTCAAATTAAGGGTGCGTTTGGTTTCAAGGACGGGACGAGATGGAGCGGGATGATCCTAATTTTAGGAGTGTTTGGATGGGAATCAAGTGGGATAGGATCATCCCCTTAGAGGAATATTTCTCTAATATGCGGGACAACCCATCCCTCCAAATCGAGCGGATGGGGTCATCCCGCTTCGACGCCATGCCTCTCCGTTGCAAGTGCCGAGCTCGGGCGGCCGCTGCGCCGTCGGTGGGGCAAGCGGGAGCTCCGCCGCCGGTCGCGGGGCGACCAGCTCCGGGGCCGGGGCATGAGGCCGGTGCGGCTGGGTCCCCAAGCGGCGCGGCCGGGGCACAAGGCCGGCAGGGGCAGGTCCTCAGGCGGCACGGCCGGGGTCTGAGGCTGGCGACCGGCGGGGCCGGAGCTCCACGAGCGGCGTGCTCCCCAGGCGGCGCAGCTGGTGCCAAGGACCGGCGTGGCGACCTCCCCGCGCGGCGCAGTGAGCTCCCGCCGGTCGCGGGACGATGAGCTCCGGGGCCGGGCCACGAGGCCGGCGCGGCTGGGTCCCAAGCGGCGCGGAAGGGGCACAAGGCCAACAGGGCAGGTCCTCAAGCGGCATGGCTGGGGTCTGAGGCCGGCGCCCGCCGGAGCTCCCCTGGCTGGCTGGTGTTACACGGAGGAAGAAGATGTACTCGTGACAATGACATGTGGGGCTCGCTGACGGTAGCTAACAGAAACTGAAAACGGTGGTCGTCCCATCTACTTTAGTACCTCCAACCAAATAAAAAAATGAGGACAAACTCATTCTTCTCAACCAAACACGAGTCGGGACAATCTCATTCAAAAAACTAGGATAGGGCCAACCCATCCCATCTCGTCTTCAAATCAAACACACCCTGGGACGAAGTGGGATCGTTCCGTGCCGTCTCACTTCGTCCTTTGAACCGAACGCCCATCCATCCCTACGTCGTCATCGTTCCGGCACCCCACGCGGGCAAGCGTGGAACAAGGATGCATACAGTCAATTTCAGTTTACAATTAGCAACTTCTAGTACAGTCAAGATGCTGATTCGTGGGAACTATAGCCGTGGAATACAACTGGCACGTCTAACTATTGCAGTAATAATAATACACTAACCAAGCAGTGGTTGAGTGGAATTTGGCATGTTGGTAGCCTTCCTTGAGGCTCGAGACCGTAAGACACGTTTGGGACTTATTTACTCCAGCAAAATCACCACCACGCCGAAACTCCTCCGTGGAGTGACTCCACCTGGAGTTAGAGCAAGGAAATGAGGTGTTTGGCTTGCAGCTTAGCTCTAACTCGAAAAATTGGAGGTTTAGACGTGAATACAGATAACCATATCCATTATGCTTTTTGTGATGTTGTTTCGACATATGGTAGTACATAAGTGATTCTAAGTTTTCTAAGTTTTTGTAAAAGGAAAATATTTCATGTCAATCGATAAATAAATACAGATAACCATATCCATGAGTGGGAAAATAATGTGTTCATCCAAAAGAGGTTAGCTCGGGTACTCAGATGCGCACTACAACAGTCACTACAAAACACAACATACATAAAAAAAAGGATGATGATCCAATATAACTTCATCTGCCCCCACTTAATTCAATATTATTTTTGTTAGGGGCAGATGCAAAAAACAAATCTAATGGAGCTCCAGCAGGTAGGGGGCTTAAGCCCCCTTTGCACCCATGCTAGATCAACCTATGTCTCTCTAAATAAGTAGATGCTAATATGCATTATTCTTCTATCTACTCAGTTTCAACCGTTATTGTTTTATCACCTTCGTCACTTCGTGGAGCTTCCATTGAGGAGTTCCAGCACCAACATCCATGAATCCGTCTTCTAGATTTGCGAATTTGACTTGAGCTGGAGTTGGTGGA
The DNA here is from genome assembly GCF_000263155.2 of Setaria italica. Taxonomy (NCBI): domain Eukaryota; kingdom Viridiplantae; phylum Streptophyta; class Magnoliopsida; order Poales; family Poaceae; genus Setaria; species Setaria italica. The sequence goes on along the minus strand of NC_028454.1, from coordinate 28,781,309 downwards.
ATTATGATCGTGAAGCTGAATTTGCAATCGATCAGAGGTTCCCCTCCTTCCGGTCGAAGACGTGTGCACTCAGACACATTTGTAAGCCCACCTCCCTCTACCCCATGAGAAGATAAGGCTCCTGTGTCCTGTCACCCTCTTCCCTCTCTTTCCCCGTGCCTCTCTCTCTCATTCCCTTTTCCCATTTATTTTCGCTCCCCTTGCAGACCTACGCGGCAGCAGTGCGCGAGCCCTGGGGAAGCAACTGCAACCGCGGCGGCCGAGCCTTGTGGGAGCTGCTTCGAGCGGTGGTGGCGGCTGGGATCGGGGGATCAGCTTCGAGCTACGGCGGGCCCGGCAAGCGACAGTAGTCGGCGGTCGCGAGAGCGCAGTGGCCACACAGCAGCCTCGCCGATGAGCGCGCCGGAGGCACTCCTCTTTTTTTTTTCTCTCCTCTTCTTTTTTTCGGATTTCGTTGCAAAGTTTTCTCCACAACATTTTTGGATTCTGTTCATAACTTTTTCTTTAACATTTTCTTAAATTGTTTCTTCACTTTCTTTTTTCCTGAATATTTTTCATAAAATCTTCCAAAACTTTCAATGAACCTTTTAAAAAGAGTAAAATGCACCAGGGCCCGTGAACTTGTAAGGTATGTCACTTAGATTCACAAACTTCGAAATTGCATTTTTAGGTTCATAAACTTTTTAAGTTGTATCATCTAGGTCCATGTGCATCCACATATACATCTAACACTGACCGGACGTGTCCTTTCTCATTCTTCTTATGGGCTGTTTGGATACTAGGAGCTAAAGTTTAGCCCTTAGCACATCGAATATTCGGATGCTAAATAGGAGGACTAAACATGAGCTGATTATAAAATTAATTGTAGAAGCCCTGGGCTAATTCGCGAGACGAATCTATTAAGTCTAATTAATCCATCATTAGTAAATTAATCCATCATTAGTAAATGGTTGCTGTAGCACCACATTATCAAATCATGAACTAATTAGGCTTAATAGATTTGTCTCGCGAATTAGCCTCCATCTGTGCAATTAGTTTTGTAATTAGTCTATATTTAATACTTCTAATTAGTATCAAACATTCGATATGACAGGAGCTAAAATTTAGCCCTGCAGCCAAACATGCCCTTATCTTCCTCTGTCCCCACGTGCAGCCAAACATGCCCTTATCTTCCTCTATCCCCACGGCGTGTCTGCCTTGGTCATTTCATCGAACAAGTTGAGCGCGAGGTGAGCTCCGTCGGATGAGCTCGAGCCAACTGGATTCGCGCCGCCTCTGGGTCCTATAGCTGTTCAATACCTCAACGGAGAAGAAGCGCGTCGGGACTCCGCCGGGGCGCGAACTCGTCGAAGAAGTAGCACCGGCCGTGGGAGCCTCGCCCGTGCAAGGAGGTTAGGCCGAGTGAGCGGCGGCTAGGGTGCGGCCCACGTGGGCGCGCTTCTCCAGAGCCCGCGTGTCGTAGAGATCCGCGGCGCGGGCGCGGGACACCGACCGTGCCAGAGCTCATCCTGTGCGTCGTGATTTCATTGGCCCGGAGAACGGTGACGTTGCTTGTCAGCGTGCGGCGGCGCTTCGGGCTACGGCGGATGACAGTTGGGTCCCTATCATAGCGCCGCTTGAGGTCCGATAGCTCTTGAGTTCCATGATTTACTACTAAATTCCCGATGGATTGGAGGCGAAAACAAGCACCAATGCACGTGTGTCACAATATTTCATCCAAGAAAGAGATTGGAAGGGAAATCTGAGAGCGAACATTGGCGGTCGTCATCATCCATTGAAGCACGTTCCATGTACCCTCCATCTCCGTTTCGAACAGTAGCATGGTCTATGTCCAACATGGCGTAGTGGCTGGGGCGCTCAACCACGCGGGCAGCTCGACAAGCGCCGACACCGCCACCGCTCGCCCTGCATCCCATGCCACAGCGCTTGCCCTTCGCCACCATTGCGCATTGTCCTACCCTCCGCCTCCACTTGCCATGAGGAACCGGGCAGCGGCTCTCGGCTGCCGAGTACTAAACATCGCCCTCCGCGAGGTCAGTCCATCAAGTCATCACGGGGGCGCTCGGTGGCGGCGAACGGCAGCCTGTGCGCCCTGGCCATCAACAGTTAGCGAAGGTGCACACTGGAGCTTATCTCGCCCACAACCTATTCGTTGAAATGCCCCAGTCAGGCACCACAGGAAGAGAGGAAGAAGGAGAGGAGGTGGCATAGTAGATACACAGTCACATGCCATGTCAGCGTTTGATGCTCACGTGGAGGGGTATGGATCTAAGTGACACAATTTAACAAGTTGAGGATCTATAAATGCACTTTCAGAGTTTGTGTACTTTAGTGACACTCTCTTAGAAGTTAATGGACCCCCGGTGTATTTTATCTTTTTTTAAAAAAAATTAAACAAAATTTTGCAAGAAAAACTTTTACTTATAACTTCGTTGTTTATTGAAAACTTTTGTTCTTATTTTTTGAAAAATATTATATAACTTTTTTTTGAATTTTTTGTGTAAATTTTTTTCCTAAACTTTTTTTTCTGAATTTTTCCCAAAATATTGTTCATATAATTTTTTACTACCTATTGCGGTGGGCCCACACAGGTTGCTGTAGCAGCAAAACGTGTTTGGTGCGTGCGCTTGCGTCAGGAAGAGGTCACAAAAATAGAATGACGCGGACGATATGGAAGTCAGAAAAGGGAAAGTATGGAAGTCTTCATTCGGTGCGCCCGTAAATTAGCTATTCCCTAACAATATTTGGGTTGGAGGTTTTGGAGTGGAGTTAATCTTGATGGGTCAATCAATCTAACACATGCTGTTAGTATATGCATTTGTATGGATGGATATATATACACATACTCTCGCCATTCCTGTTTATATGGCGCACACGCATATCATGATTCAAACTTTACGATCTTTGACCAATAATTTTTTATTTTTTCATGTAAACTTGATATGACCTTCGATGATTACAAGTTTATAGCAATAAATAATATAATATAAATGAATGGTTAGAAAGATTGTGCCATATCATACCACGTCCTATACTTGACCTGTGGGGGATAAGACATCAACCGAGCATTTTGCTAAGAAGAACTTCTCCCGCAGGTCGAGAAAATCCCCAAACTCCTATCCCACTCTTACGTAGCGGCACCGTAACCCGTCTGCCCTACTCATATTTTGGTGTAAGATAGATTAGAGAATTTTTTTTAACTCTAACCTGAAATTTGCTCCCTTGGGGAGTCTATAAACAGGAACGGAGAGGTATACCCGTGACACGCTTACTCTCGTAGCCTGTCTATTCGTGACTCGTGAGCGTGGAGCACGAAATCTTGCTTATGTGCGTGGTCCACGAGGTACCTAGCCGGGATCCTACAACGAAGTTAAACATGAGGCACCGGGGGCATCGCACGGGTACATGATACAGGCATGGGCGCGTGTTATGTTAAGCCGTTGGCCTCATGGAGTCACGTTCACGTATCCACACAAGTGGTATCAAGAAGGAAACTGGGGGGACGGCGGATCCTCCGGGCACAAGGACTCGAGGAGACCATCGATTGCCGAAAGCAGCGAGCAAACGAGCCGGCAAGGGGAGGACCGGAGCGGACAGGACACCCAACCGATACTGTACCGTCCGACGTGTACCCGTACTGCTACTCCACCGCAGCAAATGCCGACCGCCCCTCCCTACGATATACACGGACCACGCCGCCGATCAGCTAGCTTTGACATTTCGCCGGTCGCCGGATCGCCAACGCAGCGACAAGGCCCAAGCGAGAGTGGCACCTGGAGCAACGTACAGGTGCATTGGCTCTACCACGGCCCCATACACAACGAAATCCCAAGTCTGCGATACAGAGGAGACAGCGATACACAAATGTTTGAACCCCGTGGGAACGCGAGGGGAAAAAAAAATCTCCGTGTCGTGTTCCAAACAAGAGACGTCACGAGACAGAACTGGCAGTGCAGCAGGGGTCAGTCCATGTTCTTCCCTTGGCAGGTTGAAAACTTGGAATGCTACGGGTATCCAGTATCTTGGTTGTGGAATGCTACGGGGGTGAATGTGGCATGGTCTACGGGACAGTGGTGAGGACCGAATGGTGGACGACAAGGCACCCCTCTCCCTCTCCGGTGTGGTGTTTGGATCGGGTCGAGGGCATTGAATGAGAGGGCGCACCCACCCCCATTGAAAAGGGGCCAGGCCAGCTGCCAGCCAGGCGAGGAGGAGGGGAGGGATGGGGCGGAATCTGATCGCCTCCTCTCATCCAGCAGTCATCACCACCGCAAAAACGAATAAATAAACGGACGAGGAGGTGGTTTTCAGCTCTAGGATACCCTATAGTCATGGCCTCTCCCTGTACTACTCCTGTAGCAGCAGTAGACCCTAGAGGCCTGGAGCCTCCTGGCCTAGAGAGAGAGAGAGGGGCGTAGGGTAGGGTAACTAATAAAAAGTCTCTTCTTTCTCTCACTCCTAAGCACGTTGGGGGACGCGCCACGCGATCTGTTTCCCTTTCTCTCTCTTGATGCTTACTCATCAGTCATCACCCCCCCAAATGCCAGCTGCCTGCCACACAAGCGCACAGCCTGACCACAGGGCGGGGCGGGACCAGCGGTGCTGACGCTGATGCCACCCCCGAGAACAACTCACCTCATCTCCTTTCCGGATCCCACCGAAATCCGGCTGCAAAGAAAATTACCCATTGCAATCCCAGCTAGAGCGGATGAAGTTAGCGTAACATATGTAGTAGTAAATGGGAAGGAAAGATTATCACCACCAGCAACAGAAACAGTGAAAAATGAAGAATGAAGCGCAGGGAGATGATTAACCGGCAGATTGCAAAAAGAACCAAAAAACCAACGAATGTTGCGGTGTTTTATTCATGGAAATGGTAGCATATATATGGTATCGGCGCCACAAAGCCAGCAGAAGCAGCAAAACGACATGTCATCATCATATTCAATGGACACCAACCATCCCTCTCAACATCTCTCTCTCCCTCTTTCTCCCCATCATCAGTTAACCTCTCCCTCCCTCTCTCTCTCTCTCTCTAAACATAGATAGATAGACAAAGACTCTAATGGAAACTCAAAATAGCTACTAGCCCTGTACCTGACCCCAACCACCAAAATCTCATCTCAATATGATGCCACCATTTCTCTTTGTCTCTCCAGGGAAACCAATCTTCCAATGGATTTCTCTCATGTTTTTCCTATAAGGTATTTACATGTAACGAAAATCGCAACCCCCAGCCCCCCTCCCTAAAAGATGTATGCTAAATCTAGACAACATTACAGACATTTTCCATTCTTGAGAAGCAGGGTGCTGGCCTATGGACTATGATAGAGGTAAATCAAAATGGAGTATCAAAATACATATGAGGTGAAAGGAGCCCAAAATATGAAAAAAAAAGTATTGAATTGAATGGGATCGGCATATGAACGGGTGAATGGTAAAAAAAAAAAGGCGGCAGAAGATGGGGAATGTGGGGCTCTTTCACTGACAGTCTTAGCTCATTGTGCTCAGGCTCAATGGGGAATAGTTATGCAGGTGGTGAAAATGCTCTGGAGGCTGGTAATGTTGTGCAAGTTTGACGGGGAAAAGGGGAGCTCTATGCATCAACGAAAATGGGAAATTGGGGTACTGGTACCTAAAGCTTCTCAAGAACTGGATACAGAATAGTGACGCACGGTGTAGCGCAGAACATGTAAAGTCGGGCAGATCATCTCCTTCACTTTCATCCCGTCTTTGTATATCTTGAATGTCGGGACAATCCGCACGTTCTCTGCCTTTGCCACCAGAGGGCTGCTGTCGACATTTACCTGTTGGGTTGCACACAAGAGAATACGTGTTAGTCATCGTTTAGCAATGCTTTCCTAATTTGTATCTGACTACTAGAGTTCTCAAAGAGAAACATATTCAGTAGCATACCTTCAGAAAATTTACTGAGGGGCATTCAGTGCAGAGAGTGTTCACCGAAGGTGTGATTTGTGTGCATTGCTGGTTCATTGCCGACATGAAGTAGACAACAGATACCCCTAAAGAAACACGAGTGACCAATTACACAATGAATATGATAATAAATAACATTATAAACAAGGCAATGCAAGCATTTCTAGCATACTACAAACCAAGTCAAACTCATTATAATCTGTGTCAATATCAACTGATATGAGAACGAGCGAACTACAACAGAGAAAGGTAGCAGAGAATAACTCACCTGGTGAGCCTATGGCAGCATGGAGTTGCTCTACATTGGTTACTATCTCTACCTCTCCTCCAAACTTCATATTTGACACATCCTCACCACGAGTCGCCTTCAAAGCAATTTGGGCATGGAACAGAGCTTCTGCAACCTCCTTATCGCTAGGAAGCTCTTTCCGAAGCACCTCATAATCCCGCACGCAATCAGCCCAACGCTCAAGCTGAATAAAATTATACAATACAGGGTCAATGAAATAGTACATTCAAAGAACCAAAAACATCCCTATCCATGCACATTGCTTACCTTAGCGTAGGACGCAGCCCTCCTTAAGAGAGCCTTTGTATAATTTGGTTGTATTCTTAGAGCCTCATTGCAGTCGTCAACAGCTTTCTCCCACTTTTCTAGCTTTGACCAGCAAGCAGCTCGATTGCAGTGAAGCACTGAATTTGAGGGATCATACTTGAGCCCTTCACCATAGGCTATTGATGCATCTGAAAACTTGCCAACCTTAAAGAGATCATTTCCTTGGGCTCGGGCTTTTGCAACTAGTCTCACATTATTCAGAATCATCCCCACTTCTGCATTCCCAGGATCAAGATCTCTAGCCTTTTCAGCTGCAGCAACAGCAGTATCAAACCTGCATAGACCAATCATAAGTTTAAATGCTAATCTGCTTTGATGCAGCATCGTCGAAAATCAAATATTGCATACAATTTAGATAATCATACCTCCCCAAAGCCATGTCAACTTGGGCTCGGACAATATGTACATAGGACTCAGCGAGCATGCCTGAGAGTTTCGCTGCTGTCAATGATGAGGGCAATGTGCCATCCAATTTCAGCAAACTTGCAAGAGTCGACTCAGCCTCATCCAGCTTGTGAAGTCGGAGGAGTGCTTCTGATCTCAAGGCAAGAAGCTACATGGAAAGGACGATGTCAGTGTGAAATCCACAACCAAAAATATCAATATAGCAACATTTTGAGCGCTCCATAAAAAACATAAACTATGAAGAAGTCATTACCAACTGAGAGGAGTCAGCGCCAGAGGCAATGGCAGCATCAGCTTCCCTCAGTGCACTCTTCCAATCCCCAATTTTCCGTGCATCAGTGCTTCTTCCCAGATGCATCTCCACCTCCTGCAGCTTCTGCCACTCAGCGGGATCAGACTGCTGAAGATGACCTGCCTGGGTGAAGTTCCTCCGGGCCTTATCAATCATCCCCAACCTGCAACAATGCAAGCCCTCGCAGCATTTCAGCAACCATGCAAGAATTGTAGCATAACATCTGTCAGAATTAAATTCCTAATTCCAGGGGAGAGTAAGGACAATGTACAGCTTAAACAGAATTAGGAACAGAAATTCAGGATGCTTCAGCATTGTGTGGTCTTCCAGGGGTGAGTAAGGACAATGTATAGTTTAAAGAAAATTAGGCCGTGTTTAGTTGGGGAATTTGGGAGGTGCAAAATTACTGTTACAGCACTGTAGCACACTGTAGCGTTTCGTTTGTATTTGTGAATTATTGTCCAAATATTGACTAATTAGGCTCAAAAGATTCGTCTCGCAAAGTACAACAAAACTGTGCAATTAGTTTTTAATTTCATCTACATTTAGTACTCCATGCATGTACCGCAAGTTTGATGTGATGGGGAATCTTCTTTTTGCATAGTGTCAAAGTTGGGAGTTGGGAGTAACTAAACATGGCCTTAGGAACAGAAATTCAGCATGCTTCAGGATTGTGTGGTCTAAATCCAATGAACCTGACAAAATCGTCACCAAGCAACCTTACAAAGTACAGCTAAGCAGCCACCCTTCCATCAGCATTGTGTGATGGGAGCCTTTAACGTCAAATTTACCCACAATCAAAGCAAGACAACATTGTAGCTTTCCTCACGCATTTAGGTCAATCAACAAATAACTGCGCTCCTTGAATTGCCTAAGGAAAAAAAAATCATTTTTCCCATCCCGCGAGGGCAAGGTGAATAAAATGAATACTGAGTGCGAAGATCAAGCATAGTAGCAATCCCAGAACTAAATCTGACTGCCTCAATGTAAAGGAAAAGTGAAAGGCGCAACACTCATGTTGCTTTCCCCTTGGTCTCGCTCTCAGGGAAAGCTATCCAAGAAAGCAACAGCAACATGCCGACGCAACCATGAACTCGAGCGAACAAAATCGAAGCAAGAACTAGGGATCTATGATGCATATCAGCTTCCGGAATCTAGTACAGATTGCAGCACAATGGAGGAGGCCGGAAAACTGCAGGAGGCTTACCGCAGGCAGACGCCGGCGAGGCGGCTGTGGGCGCGACCGCTGGCCGGGTCGAGCCGGACGGCCTCCTCGCATTCGCGGAGCGCGTCGGCGAGCCGGCCAAGTCCTATGAGCGCGGCGGCTCGGTTGCCGCGACACGCGGCGCTCTCGGGGCAAAGCGACACGGCGCGCTCGTAGTAGCGGAGCGCCTCCGCGTACTTGCCCTTCTTGTACCACTCGTTCCCCAAGCGGGTCACCTCCTGGAGGCTCCCGCCGCCGCCGCTTGCCGGGGAGCTCGCCGGCGACCTCGAGGAGTGCCCGAGGAACGAAGGGGCATCAATGCTGCTCCTGGCGGGGGCCATGCCCGCGCCGCGCATGATGCTCCCGTGGCCGTAGTGGCCGGTGCCGGATCCGAGCACGTCCGGACGGGAGCGCGGCGGAGGCGGCGCCGCCGCCGCCGCCGGGACGCGCCCGGACGAACAGATGTTCCCGGCGGGGAGCGCATTCAGCATCGGCGAGCTCGCCGTGCTCCCACGGTCCCCGCCGCCGCCGCCGCTTCCCCCGCTGCTGCCGCCGGAGAATATCAACGGCCCAGATCCGCACCGCCGGTGCCCCGTCATCCGTGGCGGGTTGCACTCCGCCATCAGCTCGCCGGAGTGCCTCCTCCCACCCGCCATCCCAGCATTCGACGGCACCGGCGACTTGGCCGACCCGGACGACGAGGACGACGACGTCGCCACGCTCGCCCGCGGTCGGAGCGGCGACACCGGCGAGCCAAGATCCGCGAAGACGTTCGCCTTGGCGTCTGGCTTGTCCCTTACCCCATCGTCCTGCAGCGCCAGCGCCGCCGCGCGGAGGCGTACCCGGTCGGCCTCCGACATCACCTGATCTCCCCGTGCCTCCTCAGCAATGCCGGTACCTGCACCCCTCAACTCCCACTGGTCCGCCTCCTCCTCCCCACCTCGCCAAGCAACCAGGCATAGAACCACGCACACAAGAACAACTCGCTCTTGTGAACTACTGCTCCCACCACCCACCACCACCACCCAGCAAGAACCCTGAGCAATAAATTGCCGAGCAAAAGCGAGTGCGGATTCCTCGTGAGGTGGATGGGTTGGAGGGAGGATATCCTCAGCCCTCAGGGGAGGAGAGAAGGAAGGAAGAAGAAAGGGGAGGAGTGGGAGCGAGGGGAAGAAATAGTGGGTGGGAGGGGCGGCCTTGAGAAGCTGCGGATGTTCCGGGGTTGAAAGTGAAAAACAGTACCTTTTTTCTGTGGGGTTATTTGGGTTGCAGGATGGGTTTTGTAGGTTTTTGTTTCTTGTGCCTTGGAATTTAGGGTTTTTCTGTTTTCCCACTGCTTTTTTATGTTTTTAGTGGGGTTTCTCTTTTTCTCTCTCCTAGTTCATGATGGTTTTCTATTGTGATGATGTAGCATAGTTATTTTCATTATTTATAGTTATTTTCATTATTTAGTAATTTGTTTAGAAGATTCAGGTGTCATCGGTTATTTTAGCAAATAAGCATCTGGTATATTTATGTTTTATTTTTCTAATTAGTGTATAGTTCGTGCCCATATCTTCAAAAGATACGTCTATGTTCTAACAAATTTTATTTGTTGCCATCGTTAACATCTTGAATTGCACATGGCTCACCGACACATGCAGCGTGTCGGCAATAGATAGAGACACGTCTAATATCTGTAAGAGTTGGTTCGTGCTTTAAGTTACATCGTTGGCTTCTTACAAGGATTCCAAGTCCTTTATTACACAAGATAGATGTAATCTTTTTGGTGAGTATGCTTTAATACGCATGTCCTCTGTATGCGGCTCTCCACTTGACGTCACGACGTCTCCATGAACCAGAAAAGGTGGTCACACCAAACATTTAAAATTTTATATCAAATGATATAGAGATAAGCATTCCCACATACACATAGCTTGTGATAGACATCTCCTGCAGACTGTCGAAACGGCGCCATCAAACTTTTAAAAATTTTATATCTAAAGAGATATTGATGTCTTTCTAGTTATATACGCAATCTTTTCTTACACATATTGTCTATCCCTACAGTCACGACATCTTCAAGGAGTAAGCTTTAATGCTTGTGATCCAATTCTTTCAAAGTGATAGATATTCTTTCTACATGTTCGAATCGTCCTGCTAATATATGCACCGTATATTCAATTCATTGTTGACGCATGGCTTGTCGACATGTCCAACGTATTGGCTATAGATAGACTATAAACACGTCTAATATCTATAAAAGTTGGCGGACACTTCAAGCTACATCGCCAGTTCTCAAAATTTTGAATCTTTATTACTCAAGATAAATGTGATCTTTCTGGTAGCTGTGCTTTGATATGTGTGTATTTTGTCTACGACTCTCGACATGATGACGTCTCCATGAACCAGAAAGGGAGGTCAGACCAAACTTTTAGAAAGTTATATCAAATGATATAGCGATAAGTATTCACACGTACGCATAGCTTGTGATACACATCTCCTGCATATAGAAGAAACGGTGCCGTCAAACTTTTGAAAATGTTAAAGATATATGATTTCTTTCTAGCTATATACACAACATTTTCTACACGCATTATCTATCCTTAAGAGTCATGACATCTCCTTCAGGAGTAAGCCTCAATACCTGTCATCCTTTTATTTCAAGATATCTTGGCAAGTGAACCAAAAAATGAATTACTAAATTTTACTATATTTTTTTGTGTCGATTAGAACACTTCTCTGTTATGTGTATCATTGGTATCTCTATATTTCTATCCCTATCTTAAGTACTACTATCTTGATACGTCAGCAAGTGAGCGAAAAAATTACTTACATAAATAAGTTCTTAGTATATAATTATGCAATGATACATTACATGTGCTATACAAGTCGAAATTCTATCTTTTACATTTCACCATATATAAATTGTAATTCTTTAGAAAAGATATGTGAGGTGCTAAACGGAATGCACGGTTTAGCCATTTTTTTGGGAAATCAAAACAAGTTTATATATTTCTTCAATGCTTTTTCTATCACGGTATTGCAGTCTTTGAGGTAGAAAACTTTATGAGGGGCTAGAGTTAGATTCCAAAGTTTCCTAACCTCTCTAACATTGTCATGCAAGATAGAGAGAGAAATTCACTATACATGGGTTTCCACAAATGCTTCAATGACTATACTACCCCCAACAAACACACACTTCCCATCTTCATTTTAAGGCTATGCACAGGGATTGCAACAGACTCTTAACATTGAGAAAATGAATTGCATTCCACAATTAACAGGTTATGATCTTTAGATAAATTATGCAGACTGACATCATATCATATACCAGTATGGCATTAAGGTGAAATATCATAACCCTGTTTAACGGAAGTTGTTTTAAAATTTATAATGTTCGGGCAGCCTTTATGGACAAATCAATGCAGATTATATAATGCTAGGCAAGTTGATTTCTATGATAAATCATTCTCATTCGATTTCTTAAAATGGCTTCACTACATGCATATGGATATAGAGAAATAACCGTCACGTTAGTTACTTTTACCGTTACGTGTGTGGTGATATAGTACTATCTTCACCATTACGATATATATATGGGTTTGGTTTATACGCTATCCCTGACAAAATCTTCTACCGTTCCCATATCCACCTGCCGCTAGTACCAAGACAATTGACTAGAAAATGCATAGGAAATAGTGAAAATGGGCAAGCATCACTGAGGCTAAAACCACAATTGTACAATTGAAATGGAACGATAGTAGAACTATCAATTTGGTGTCCCCACAAGACAGAGCAACTAGACATGTGTGATGTAACCAAGCTAGCTGGCCCCCATTCACGAAACCTTAAGCGCCCACCTCAAATTGCCAGATCGACTTCGTGAGGCATCATTGTAACCTTAAGCTAGCATGGCCAAGCCAGTAGCTCCAACTCCGACATTGTGCTACGTGGTGCATCATCGCCGTATTAAGCTGCCTTTTAGTGGTGCTTATTTGCTTATGATGTGGTTAAATACGCTTTCAAGTATTTTTTTTCAGCTTTTAAGCTTGATGGAGCAGTCCAACAGTCTAATTTCATCAGAATTTATTAGTAATCAATATGTACGTTTATTTTGGAGCCCATGTACCAATAGTATATTGTATATTCAATATTACAATCAAATAATGTACTGTATCTCTTTGGTTCTCAACTTTGACATGTACGTTTGAATAAGGGAGTTGAGCTGATCCTTTCTTTGCAGGATAAGAGAAGCTTAACAGGAAACTTTCTGATCTAACGAAGTGCGCTACTAGTGACATTACACCCAAAACTTGAACGGTCAATGTATATAGGCAAATGTGTTTGTCTCTCACGAACATGCTAAACCAAACTGCCTATGAACATTTAACTATAGTGACACAGATGAAATTTGGATTTGTTTCCATAGGAGACCCCTCTAAAATAATACTAAATATTTAAATCGAGTATGAAGACTTCGTGCACAGTAATTTAGGTTTAGTTGAAATCTCCAAGTATATCTCAGAATGTGATGAACCTATCCAACACTTAATTTGGGTGAAATTTCTTTGAAACTTTGAGACTCTTTATTTCTTCCCGTTTTAGAACGTGTGTGACAACTGTGAGAATGAAGCTCAATTAGCCCCCACTTTAACGGGATCCGTTCCTCTACTTGGGCTCATTAACTAAAGTAGTTTGACTGGGGCTTAATGGTTGACTTGATGCCGTCCCTTCTTCCTCAGCTCGATGGCAGTTGGCATGCACTCCTATGTGTCAACCATAGTGCCGCAGAGTACAACCCTGCCAGATTTGAAAAATTAAATTGGCACCTGCACATACACTTGTTACATGTATATCTATCAGTAGGCTATGCAGAAGTCTAGTATATACTATGGGAGAGCTTTAAATGGATACAATTAGCTACTAATCCATGTTGCCTTTTTTTTTTTTTTGCTACGCAATGTAGGGTCATCCTTCAGTGAAGATTACATCCGTACAGTGACATGGTTTTGTACTTTTGTAACACATCACTTGTTTGAGAGTCTGAATGGTTGATGTTCAACTTTGGTAATTAGTGAGTGACATGTTTGAAATTATCGAATGTTGACAACAGGTGCGGCTATCTAATGGCCGTCTTTCTTTTTCCTTACTAACACTTGCTACTTCTAGTCATTTGCTTAGCTAGTCAATATCGAAGGGCTAAAATCACCTAGGTGCCTATTGACTAATATCATTTGGTAATCAAAATTGAAGGGTTACAAATCAAAAGGTCTCTATAAATTAACTATAAGACTTCCGCTGGAAAATTTAACTTCACAATTGAGAAAGCCAAACTTTTAAGTCAAATATCTAGGTACAACTCAAGAGCAAAAACATTAAATCAAGTCAATTTCTCATTTTTAGCTAAAATTGTTGAAAAAACTCGACCATACATAACTCCCTTCCCACTCCTAAGAATCTATTCCCAACGTGGTAAGTATATTGACTTTTTTTATATATGTCCTCTTGTTACTTTGTTGAGGTGTATGGTGAGGCAGTTTAATGTGGATATCTACATGGCAGAGATAGTGGTTGAAAATAGTAAAGGTATAGCACTACAACTTATGAAGAAAAATAAAAATAAAGATAGTAATGAGTGTGATTTCTTCCTAAAAAATATAAATGGTTTCCCGATGTTTTGTTACTATAACTCTTATACATAGTGCTGTTCTCATTTAGTCTCTTATCATGAGTAATAGTCTTCCACTTGCAAGATGCACTTCCATTTATACGAGGTGATTGTGATTCTAGGGATACATTGGCTATTTCAAGATACATCAATTGTTCAAATCAAGCTAGACACAAAATGGACAACAACAGCCACAATATGCTATTGGTCGAATGGCATTATTGATCCCTGCACACTAAGATGGATGGATAAAAAAAGAAAGCAAAGATACCTTTCACATTATACAAATACAAATAAAAGGTCGAGCCATCCCAGCTTTAATTCTTAGTGGAACAAAAAAAAAAAGTTTGCAGCAGCATAATAATATTCTCCCTAGGATGTGCATTGTAATAGCGGTGGCTCCTACCCTTGCTTCGATTCCACTTCCTTTCCTTTGAAGGAATCCACTGCAACCCAGAAACAAGCAAAAGCCTCAAGCACTTGTCTTCTCTTCCATGGCTTTTGATTTGATCCCTCCAACAAGGACACGGCCGGACCACCCTATATTGCCAAGCCAGCCAACAACCATTGGATCCTAATTAAAAAGCCTCCCAAAGGCCATGCAAGGATATAGTAGTGGCAGCACGCAGCGGCAGGGCGTCAAGTGATCTGTCAGGGCCAGCCAGTAGGGTGATGGTGACCGAGACATGGCCAAAAACAAATGCGATTAGCTAGGACGTGCAGGGTGTTGTAGAGAGCAGAAGAATCTCACACACATCTGAGAGAGATGTTTACGCTGTGGTACCGTGCCGTGCAGCTGCATGCTATAGCTTAAACCCTAATTAAGAATGAGCAGGCCTACTTTGCATACTAAATGCACCAACAACACATTACGACGGTTGTATTTTTAATCCGTGCCATGTGCTGCTGATTGTGGTGAGAGCTCATTTTCAGTAAGTAGCTTGTCTAAAACGCAGCATTAGAGTACAAGACTCAAGTTGGGGCAAGTATCAGACACGAAACAATGGTTGTTATGTGCTCTGGAGTTTTAGTAATCCATCCAGACAACTAGAGTACAAAGAGGACAAGCTATCTCCAAATCAAGCCAAGGTTTTTTTTAGCCGGGCACTCATTGACTTAGGTGGACAGAATCACACAAGTAGGATACAGATCGATGCACATCAAGGTAGCTTTTGCCCAAAGATGGTGGCGTGTGGAGCTGAACCAAATAAAGATCATGCTACAAAGAGAAGATTATCTAGTCCTTTATGGACGATTTTTCAAATAGTGTATCATTAAGTGTATTGACATTTTTGTTATTGTTTGCACGAAGAAATTGTACGTGCCTTACCGACTCATACATCACATAGGTTATAGCAAGATATACCATAAATGTGCATAATATCAATGGAAGAGAGATAGCGGTTTACGTTACTCCACGGGCACATGTTGATCTCACACGGGTTTTGTACCACAGTAAACATTTTGTGTTTTGGTGTCAAATTTTTCTTCCCATTTCAATAAGCGCAACTGGGTAAGGTAGGATAAAGATCGGTGTACTCTAAGATGCAAAGGTTTGCTCATATATTCATCCAAGCACCGAGATCAAGATTAAGAGGAGATGGCTACATGATGAGAGCAGCAAAGCATATCTGAAACACTTGAAAAGGTAAGTGACCTTCCAAAAATGCTTTTACAACTCGTGCACCCTCTCGAAAGGTGAAGCTAGCTCAGACAAACCACTCTCACTTATCTTGGAGGTTTCGCTACAGTTGTGCAGGAATTATTTTCTTTTGTTGAGAGCATACAACAATTCTAGGTCAGCCTTAAAGGAATGGAAAAAGAAGCTGCAGAAATTCTAGGACGACGTGCTATATTCATCACCTTCTCCATTGCGTGTCCCTTCTGCTTTGTACCTGTACCTGGTACCCTAAAAGAGAAAAATCCTAAGTGATTTATTTAGTTGACTGTTAAAAAAATATTGATTGAAATCTTGAAATTGCAATGAGCAGGTGAGAGAAAAAAACGCAGAAAGGACAGAGACGAAGGGAAGAATGAGAATTCAAGCAGATCACACCGGTCATGTGCCCGGAGGCCGTAGAGATTCCACCGTCTCCCACGGACACGGGAAACGCTTCGGCTTTGGCTGCACACACACAACACGAAGCCCTCCTGGCCTCGCGGCCTCTTTCTAGCTGTGCTCGCCGCCGCCGTTGCCCGGCCGGCCGGCCAGATTCCGATCCTACTGCGTGGCGTGTGCGTCCATCTCCTCCGATCCGGGTGTACTTGCGCAGCGAGCTGGCGGATTGTTCCGCCACGGTTCGTGTTCATTTCTCACAAGGTACGAGGCTGTACGCCGCCATGCACGGGACCAGAACGTGTGGGCCCAGCGTGGTCCTCCGCTGTCCTCCTCCACCGTTCGATGATGCGCGAGTGGCTGAGAGTTGCCGTCTTCTTTTTTTTTTCTTTTGTTAAGATGATGGGGTATGGAATCCGTTTCAAAAAAAAATGACGGAGTACGGAAGGAATTGTCTTCTTGAGATAGGTTTCCTGTTGGTTTTTCTTCAATGTGCATGCGAGTTGGGTTACGCAATTGGTTATGTTTGGTTTACCGCCACAACTTGCCGCATCTAACTGGTTCAATGTTTTTAGTCCTTGTGTCATGATTCATGAATCTCCAATTGAAAAAAAAAATAATCGAGGGTATATTACCGAATTTTCGACTGGCGTTAGCCTCAAAGAAATTAAATACATGCACAAAAGATCTCAATGCAAACACAAAGTAAGAGTCCACAAGTAACCATGCGAAAAAAAATCTTTTACAGTCGAGTGATCCAAACCATTACCACCACCATTGCATCATCATTGGCATACCATGCTTTTTCAGTCATTGCCTCAT
>NC_028454.1:28745534-28754327 GCF_000263155.2 Setaria italica | reverse complement strand
AGTGATCCAAACCATTACCACCACCATTGCATCATCATTGGCATACCATGCTTTTTCAGTCATTGCCTCATTGGTTCCACATGCTATATAGCCAATTAGCCATATAGGCTCAGGTCCATAGCTAAACATTTACCATGATTTATGTGCGAGGAATTTTCTGCCACACAATGTCATGCTAGGGTACGCGTTGGTTTAGCTGATTTTATAGCACGATACACTGTACAAGATGCGTACTAGGGGAGAAAACAGGCATAAGATGAGCCACGACAAAGCTGGCTTGGCTTGGAAACATGCCATTTTGCAATGAGGACGGCGTGCGTTCGAACCCCACACAAATTAGCGAGACATCCCGTGGCACATTCCATAGCGGCATCTGGCATCTTCCAAATTCTTCTGCAATAAAAAAAAAGAGAGAGGAAGGGGCACTCAAAGACGAGCGGTAGATAAAGCGAATGGGCTGGATGGGCCAGCTGGCCCAAACGAGACCGAACGAGGCTCGGCTTTCTTTACTCGACGGATTCCGTACCGCTGGCCCCACCCTCTTCGACGACGCTGACGGAGCGGTGGGGCCTGCCGGGGAAATTCCCTCGTCCAATGATGACGGGGTGGCGAACGCGCGCTTCCCATTCCTCACCACACCCCCGAGAGGAGAGGAAGGGACGGGGGCCCGCGAGAGTGCCTGACACGCTGGCCCGACCTTCCCGGAACGGGCAGTCTACTCATTCTCCCCAACGGGCGCGTGCGACGGCGAGGCCGGAAGGACAGCGAGCGACGGCCGCGCCACTGCGCTCGCCGACGCGCGCGAGGAAAGGTGAGATCAGGACCGTTGGTTCGGGCACGGACGGCTGACGTCGCGCGCTGGGGCTGGACCCGGGGGACCGGCTCCCGGATCGCGTGGTGGCCCCTCTCTCCCTCGTCGGGATGACACCGGAGGAGGGAAAATATTCGCCAGCTGGGATGCGGGCCCACCCCCTCGGATGGGCCAGTTTCGGTTAAAGACACATTTCCATTTTTGTTTTGGTTGGGCTATTTTCCTCCTGAGCCATCAAGGTTTTACGCTTTTCGACCGGAGTAGTAATATCCTTTTGGCAGGACTTCTTCGCTAGCTTCTCGCGAAGCCTTATCAAACAGAGGAACACGAAACGGCTTCACTGGAGGAGCCCCACAATTCCCGTTGAGAGGAGCCGGTTGAGAGAGGAGAAGCAAAAAATAGCTCCTCGCGGCTTCATCCCCTTTGCGGGGCAAAAATCCCCACCATGACCCTTGGCACAGGGCGCGGAGGACGCTGTCGCCCTTGTGCGCCGTCACCCTAGTGTGGGGAGGACGGTGACGGCACAAACGCTGGGGGCCGGAGCCCGGAGGCCACGACAGCGCGGGCGATGGGGGCAGGAGGGTGGCGACGGCGCGCGCGGGTAGGGATGGCGGGAGGCGGGGGCGGGCCAACGGGGGATGGCGGAATGCGGGGGCTGGCTAGCGGCGGGAGGCGGGGGCGGGCTAGCGGCTGGAGGTAGAGGCAGGAGTTGAATGTCAAGCGACCTGCGGGAGGAAGAGAAAATAGATCGGTAGCTGGATAAGGAAGAGAGAGAAGGGGAAGGAGAGAAAAACAAAGGAAAATTTTGGGAAGAAAAAATAAATAGGATGAAAAAAGGAAAGAATATTATGGGTATTTCACTTATCTTTCCACTTTAACCTACCTGCTTTGAGAAGCTGTTTTGCCAAACGTTTTTCTAACTAAAAAAACTGCTTCGTCAAAGAAGCCACAACCGGAACCGTTTCAGCCACAACCACAATCTTACCAATAAGCCTTAAGTGTGGAGACGTTCTTAAGTGTGGAGACGTTGAGAAACAGGTAGCTAGCGACGTGGCATGGCATGCCTCGTTGGCTGAAGACGACATCTTAAATCACCGAGAGTAAACGAGGCTGACTGAACTAACCGAGAGTTACGTTTACGAAGGTGAACCCAACAGCCGGGAAGGAAAAAAGGAACTGCCACGAGCCCTCGTACGAAATCAAAAGACCAGCGCCTTGAATGCGGGCATGCAGCGGCGGCCAACCGGCCCGATCTTGAGGTGAGCGAGTACACGCACATCTCACTCCTTCCTTCCGTCAGCCGCGCGCGGCCACGCCGGTCGCCGCGCATCATTGCCTCTGCCCCGCCGGCCCGGCCGTGCCGCGCCCGCAACACACGGCAGCAGCCCGGCCAGCAGCGCGCGGGGCGTCGTCGCGTGCGCCCCCACGCCGCGCGCCGCGCCGCGCCACTACGATGTTGATGGCGGATCGGGGCTACTCGCCAAGCCGTCGCCTAGGCTGCACATCCATCTCCGGCAGCAGCATTTGGGAGGACTGGACCGATGCGGCGAGCGACGTGACCGGTCGGATCCGCGGACTGGGACGCCGGTCATCGATCGGGAGGGAGATGGCAATGGCGTGCGTGCCGTCTTGCGCTAAGCACCGCCGTGATGGCGATAAAGCCGGTTCTGTACGGGTGTGCATCCTGGCTACATTACCAGCTGGATTAATTATGCAGCGATCATATGGATGAGTGCGACGGGGGGGCGCATGTGGCGTGTGTGGGCATTTGATCTCCTTCACTAAATTGTGTGCAGCCCGATCCCCCTTTATCGACCAATCGAACATGTGGCGTTCTTGGCACATTTCTTTCACTTTGGGAATAACCATTACAAATGGGAGTGAGAATTCAAGCTGCCATTTTTTTCTTTTTCTTTTTACCTCAAATCGTGTGGACTGCAGAGACGACACATGCCGGTTTTGCTCAGGGGAGCGCTAAACCAAATAAAGGTGCTTGATGTTTCTGCTGCGCCTCTCCAGCGGCCACGCGCTTCTTTATAATAATCTTTTTCAACGAAGGCCGCCGGCCACTGAGACCACGACACGTCTCGCTAAAAGGGCACACGGGCCACTAACTGAAAGGCTTCTCTTTGCTACGCGCTGCACCAACACACGCACACGCGTGTTTAGTAGTACGAACGGGGCTGGGAGCCACTAAACTAGGGATCAATCATCTCGCGTTAGTTGCCGGTTTTCCTTCCAGCCTTTGTCTACCTGTGATTCTGTGGGCTGCTAGACGCCTACCTAAACTGCTGCCCAAAAGCTCTAAAAACTGAAAGTGTGGTGCCCTAAAAAGAAATCCATCTGGTACAAGGTCACTTTTGTTTTGCAGACACTCGACAATATGTTGTATACTTCCTTGAGCCAACAGGAACCCACTAGTGTGGATCGTTTTAGGCCATTGAGATGGCATCAAGATTAAGTAGTTGACCCTTCATTAAGTAAAAAGAAGCTACTCATTCAGCTAGCACAAGTATGCATTAAACTATGCAAAGACACAACAAGTCTAGCCCAGCAAAAAAAAAATTGAAGTGATCAGCCATCTAGGCAGATACTTTATGTACAATTGAGTAGTGAGTACTTTGACTGTATGGATCCTAGAACGAATTAACTACGATGCATCATAAAATTATACTAGCATCGGTACTAATTAATCAAGATCCAGGCACAAGCAAGCAGCAAGCTCAGTGGCGGCAGTACACACACGCACACGGACACGGCTGCGCCTTCCCCTTGGCCGCGCATGTGTTTTGCGTAGGGGAGACAGATTATTTTCAAAGCCCTAGGCCTAACCCCCTTTCGGTTTGGTCGGTTGTTATAATAATATGCTTAGTTAGCGCCCTAATCCTTCTGGTCTTAGCAACGCGAGAACTGGCCGTCCCACCAAGACAAATCTGCTAATTCCAGGGCTCAAAACTGGCCGGGCATGATCTAGATGGAATATTACAGGCAGGATCAGCAGCTCATGTGCATGCCGTCCAGCTGCCGCGGTTATTTAGTCCTGCACAAGGCGCATGCATGCATGTGTGATTGGTCTAGTTTGTTCATCAGGATGCTAATCTGCCGCGTCGGCGTTCCAGCACCGTTCATCGCGCATCGAGATGTGTGCGGCCTGTGGGAGTGAGAGGGGGTGCAGTTCGTGTGGCAAGAACAGGCCAACAGGAGCCAATGGCTGGTGCTGCAGTGTGCGCAGGGGAATCATGTATGGATGGGTGTGCTTACTTCATCAGTTTGTCTGCAGCTTATTCAGTGGATTAGCAGTTAGCACAAGTGGTGATATACTACCAAATCTGGGCGCAGGAGGGTGGTGCAGTTTGTGATGCCTGTCACTCACCCTGGTTGCCCAATTCAAACAAACTACACCAGTTGAATAGTTGCCTGCAAGGAACTCATGCTGTTTTTGTTAATCACCTTCTCTGATGGAGAGGGTAAGAATACTGATACACTTCACAATATCCCATACATGGTCCCAAGGCCTGGTTTTTCAAGTATACTGCACACTCATATGCAACAAGTATTCCTGTGAGTTTGGAGAGGAAATTGCAGTAGAGAAAGTGTAGATGGACGTCTATCTTAGATTTGATGCTTCTGAACATTTTGCAGATCAAATAGAAGAAACAAGCAGTAATGCATGTGTCCTCATAGCTATAACCTTTCCCTGATCTGTGAGCATTTGAAAAGCCCTCCAAGCAGTTAACCCAGATTAGTTCCAGGAACAACTGGGCATGGAATAAGGGAAAACAGTATAGTAGTGTGTGCCAAGCCATGTTTGCAAGATTTGCAAGCCTTTAACAATGAGATTTGATCCCATGAGGCCATGTGCAGGCTGTCAGCGGACACGCCCAGAGTGAGGGGAGGGGAGGATAACTGGTCTGCACCCTCATTCTGTGCACTTACCAGAACTGAGAGCTCCATAGATTCCATTGCACTGTGCCAAGGGAAAAAAAATAAAGGAGTTTGATTAACAACAAAGACATCATTGTTTTGGCAAAGAAACAGAGCTGTCTCTTTGCAACCATTGGCTGAATTGAAGTGATAAACTATGCGAAAAGCATGTGATTATCTATACAAAGTGGGTTTAGTTGGAGTGTGGTTTGAGAGGAGGGACAAGATCTGTGCTTGTCATGGAAAAAGATTTCAGGCCTTTTCATGTGAAGGTTCAGTGTATGCAGCTGAAGAAGCTCTCCTTTTGTGCCCCATTGGCCAGAGCAGAGCATATTTATAGTTCACTGTGGCCTGCACTGCATGGATGGAAAGATAAAGCTTGCCCTCCCCTTGTTAATCATTGCTTCCCATTATTATAAAAGGGGGAGCTCCAGCAGGCAGTGTGTGAAGCTTGAATCCATTGCAGTTTCTGGCCCTGCAGACGGGAACTCAGCAGCCACTGGGTTTTGGGCAAGGTGGCACAAATGGTGAATCAGTTGGAGCATGGCAACAGCAAGCATTCTGGAAGGAGGCAGGTCTGCCTGACCCAGATCCAGGCCACGGTGAAACAAACCTGTTGAATTTCTTCCACCCATCAGGGCATAACAAACACTTGCACACATGCACCCATCCATGCATGCCAATAAAAGGTGTCATATGCAATGCAGTGCAGTGCAATGCAAGGGTGTTTATGGCCATGGTGGTGGTGGTTGTTGCAAGGCATGAACAAGCAAGCAGCCAAGCATGTGATCTGAGTGGCCAAGGCATAAATGTTGAGAGTGAGAAGAGGGAGCCAAGGCAACACCTCCTGTGAACCATGGAACTAAAGAGTGGAGAAAGGTAGATGGGCGCACACCTGTCCAAGTTAATGCAGATCACACCCTCCACCTGTGAATGTGATGCCACACTTTGTTCTTGTTTTATCTTTTCCTTTCCTTCTCCCCTGATGGATGATGCATGATCAAGATGATTGGTCCAGCCACAAGTCACATCTTTCTTGGAGTCATAAGCCAATGAATGGTGCCTTTGGGAAGGAGGAAAAAAGTTGTTGAATGACACATAATGGATAAGTTATAGTAGTACATTTTGTTTGGATTTGTGTGATCTGCATTCCGCCATTCCAACCCAAGGACTGGATTGTACTTTTGTGAGCCGTGATGCTTACTCTCCAACAACCACCTCCCCTTCACCCTTGCTGACCTCAAATTGAACCTAGACAAAAAAGAAATTTGCAACCAGGTAAACTCTTCTTTACTTTTTTTGTGGAGTAAACTCTTTTTTTTTTTAAAAGATGCATGTAGGATGTGCATTTCATTTTCACTCACAGGCACACACACCTTACTTGTCCTCTACAAGGGCTTTTCTAAATGTAAATCTGAAACCATTATCCACCGACATCAAAATTGACAATTCGCGAAGTCACAATGAATTGAACTTGACTACCCTGAGTAATTTTTCTACACAACTGCACTTTTTTACTTTGTCTCTTCAAAGATGTACGTGTGGTTGCTTCAAGATCAAGATAGGTCAAATGTGGCAATGCCTCAAGATCCCAAAACAAGAGTTGTTATATAAATAGCTTATCCATTATGGCAACGAGTAACTAACCTGATTAGGTCCAATGAGGACCAGGCCAGGTAAGGGGATCCAAGGGGAACAGTAAACACTAGCAGATCGCAAGTGAAGCAGGGCATGTGCAGTTAAAATTGTTTGACCGTACTGCAGTGAGTACTATATGGTAATGAAAACCATGCAGAGTTTTGTTTTTAAGGATGAAACCATGGAGATTTGAAGAAGAGGAGATGGGCATGCAGATCTTGGTTAAAAAGTGGCATGACCCGTTGAGGAAGTGTGATTGGTCTATGTTGGATCGGGTTTGAGTTACTTATTGATTGGACATTTGTTAATTTAATCCGCCATGGACCGGGCTGTCTTCCATGGTAGTGGTAGTAGTTTGTTTATCTTTTTTTGCTCTTGATCAGGGTCTTAATTTGCCTTGAGATGTGCATGGTTTGTAGTCGAATGCAAGCAACAGCTCAACTATAAATGTAGAAGGGATCTATCGCTATGCTCAATCAGAAGAAACATAATTTTGTCAGGCATTGAAGGGAGAGCTAGCTATAATCAGAAGAAACATATATTTTATCTCACGTTATTAAAGGGGTTGGAGCTACACTTACAAGTTACAACAGTTAGGTAAATTCTAGAGTATTGTAGTCATAACTTTTTTGAGTTTTTTAATACATCTGAAAGGCGCGCATAATTAAGACAGAATGTTTTTCTCTAAAAAAATGCATGCTTATGGCTGCATCTTTTTTCTTGTGAGATATCGACTTTCAGAGTAATTAAATTCAATGCCAACATAAGATTCCATGCACATGAGTTAGTTTTATTAACTGAAGCATTGTTTTTTTAATTTTAATAAAATGTTCTGGCTGGTGCTAGGGATGGTTACGATGGGCAGGCAGACATAAAAGTTGAATTCAGAGTGACTAAAAAAAGCCCACAACCATAAGAAACCTTGTAGAGCAACAAAAGGATTACAACAAACATAACATGACAGTAGCTTTAGCTGAGCCTGTGGTTGTACAGATTTTCCTTGTACCAGTATCCTAATTCATGGCACTTTTAATTGGTTCCCCTCTTCGTCTCTGATCTGAAAAACGGACAAGGCACAATTGCGCAAGTTGCATTAGGCAGACAGGCACATTATTTCCCTGCCCCAATCTAACTATTTGGTCTTAATGCTGCCACTAATGGCTGAGCAGCTGTACCATGATGTGCTCCATCTGGGGCTAAAAGGCTGCAGCCTTTCTATGAAAAGGTTAAGCGCACACCCTTATTGCAACTTTTCAGGTAGGTCATGGCGTCATACAGCTAGGGCGAGAGAGCATCTCGGGGAAGGATTCCATCATGGGAAAACATGGCGTTCCTTTCTGTTGTCACAGCGATAGATTCTTTCTTCGGTTTTGCACATGATCTTTGAGCCCCATCCAATGATCCAACCACCGAAAAGCTGAAGGCTTTTGCGAGCTCGTGGCAACTACGGCCGGCCTTGGTCTCTTCTGCTTGGCATATGTGACGAGCCACCCGTTGTAATGTAATGTGTGATGGGGAAAGCTGGTGTCTCCGGTAGATCTGATCTGAAGCTGACCTCACGGCACAAGAACAGGACCTGCCTGACATCTCGTCCATCGATTGGTTTCTGCATGCATAGTCCCTTTCTCCTTGATGAGGACACGAGTGCTCTCTTTCACGATAGGGCTTGTGGCAGCACGCCAGCACCTAGCTATCAGCGAGCTCCGTAATTGTAAAGACTTTTATTTACATGTTGCGAGCAATGGAGCTCAAGAGTACAGCTGCACACGACGGTTGTGGTAGCAATATGGGATGTTTGGTTTGGCTGCCAACAAAAGAACACATCAGCAGGCAGGGGAACAAAGCCCAAACGAGGCCCACATGGTCGCCATGCATGGCCCCCAAGATCGAAGCCCAAACTTCTCTTCCTTGCTTTGATCCACCATTCGGTGACAGGAGCCTCGATCCGTGGCACGAGCCACTACAAACCAAAGAACCTGAGGACACGAAATCATGTCTCACGGTTGCCTGGACACGCTAGCTAGGTAACCACTTCATAGGAATCTCGAGGTGGTCTTTTATGATTGTATCTAGATTACTACCTTAACAAAAAAAAAGTGAGATCAATGTTTGTTGCTGTACAAATAATGGTTGAGCGAGAAGTGTTAAGCATCTTGGAAGCCGCCGTAAAGTGAAGATGCTCCAACACAGCATGCTGCCAGACGCCCAGGCGGGCGAGAGAGATGCTGCTCGTGACAATAATCAAAGGCGGCAGGCATGATGGGAAGAGAGCACGCGGGCCGAGGTTGCTTGAGCCCGGGGGGGGGGGGGGGGGGGGGGGGGGGGGGGAACACCTCTATCAATAATTCCCGGGAGGTTTTGGCTGCCGTCGGGGGGGGGGGTATGTACCCCCTGGCCGCAGGGGGGGGGGGCGCCCCTTT
>NC_028454.1:28740305-28745434 GCF_000263155.2 Setaria italica | reverse complement strand
GAAGTAACTGAATCACTGTTGCCTGTAAATTCACTCTATGCCGCACATTTTTCGACATATAACCAGCATAAGCAATGGCTCTCCTCTATATAGCTTCTCATTCTAGATAGTATGGAAGAGAGGAAGTGTTGTTTCAGTGCCTAGCTTAGGATGAGGATAGGGCTATCTCAGTATAAGAGCCCTGGTGTCATTGACTCCACGTAGTTCGGCCCTGTGAGATTTTGTAGTGTAGCCAGGGGCACCGCCGTGACGTCACCACCTACGGCACCGGCGCTGAAAAAGCCGGCGCCGGGGCTCGTGCGCGGGGCGCGCCGTGACGCTCGCTCGCGGTAGCAGCGTCAGGCCCGGCAGCGCGGCGTGGCTGGCGCCCGCCCGACGCGTGGGCGGGCTTTGCGGGGTGCCGGGAGCCCGGGGGTCCCCGCTCGGCTCTCGGCTCGGAGCTCGCCACGACGCCACGTGAGTGGGGCGCGCCCCAGCACGTGCGGCGCCACATGGTGACGTGAGCGCTCGCCTTTTCTACGCAGCCTTCTTCTGCTCGCTCCGATATGCGATGGCCATCGTCTGTCATCGGCTTCTTTCTCTCTCCTGCTTTGGTTGCTCGGTTAGTAACAGTATTACAGTAGCACATGGATTTGTATTTGGATATGAGGGGCCCTTTTGCTTGCATTGGATTCCCTCCCCATTTCCCTAGCCCTGCTGGACTGCGACCCTATCCATTTCTTATGTGCCCTCCCTCCTCCCTCCTCTTTCTCTGACTCGTAAGTAGTCGTGATTAGGATGGAGAATGACATGACACTTGATGAATTGTGCACAGTATCAACAACTTTCAGGAATACAGGATGGATTGCCTTGAGCACGAGAAAGTTCCAGCGCCCCGTCAAACCTGAAGCCCCTCTTATCCGTTCATGCTGTGTGTGTGTGGTCCAATCGAAACTTAACTCACCGCCGCTCCTGCCGGTAACCACAGTTACTGCCTCACGCATCCAATATAATGCATCAGACACCAAGCTAGGAACAATGCAAGATGCCATGCCAAGCCGAGGCGGCGGTGGAGTGTGGACCGGTGGTGCATGGCGCGCCATCGCTGCAAATGCAAACCCGTTATTGATGATGGGATCCCAAGCTCTAGCTAGCTGGCCACTGTTCAGGTCAAGACCGTTCCCCTGTAGCCGCTGCATGCACGCTGTAGCTGTAGGCGACGGCTGCACAGTGCACGTACGGTCTTATGTGTATAGTGTACACCCCCGAATCTGCTGCGCGAGTGCGACGACGGCGACGTACGACCCATGGTTTCCCCAGATACATGTACATGGGCCCCTGGCAAGCGAAGATGCAGGAGAGACATCATGACTCATGAGCTGCGAGCGAGGAGGATGTATAGCTCCAAGATCAACATGGCCATCCCATGATCGATGAGGGATTGTGTCCCTGCTCGCTCCTGACTTCTGATGCGTATTGCATCATTGAGTGAAGAAGGCCAGGGGGGCTCGCCATGCGCCCATACATGCATTCAATTTTCCCTGAGCCACTGATCTCCTAGTGCTCATGGAACTGAAACATTCCTGCCATCAACGAGAAACGCATTCATCATGGCATCTGCGCGGTAGCGGTACACAACAGGTCTGCAGGCCTGCAGCAGATTCGAAATGCTCGATCGGTGTTGTCCCGTGCATGCAGTTCTGTACAAGGTCAGTATTCGATGTTGGGACGCAACAATCCAACCAAGGATAGCTTTTTTTGTCTGCAATACCGAAGGTATCAAGCTGAAGAAAGGGAACAGTGACCGAGTTGGTTTAATCAGCCAGGAATGGTAAAGAGAAAAGGCCAAACATGAAGGCTGACTTTACACAGTTGTGGGGTACAGTAACACATGTGGTTTTATCAACAACAGTTATCCAACAACATCGAAGCAGAATTGCAGATAGCCTTAATTTTGACGACTACATACACATGGGCCTTTACAGAAACAAATGAATTACACGGGCAGGGTCCATCTGTAAGGCCCATTAAACATGGTGGTACACTGTAGGCATTCAAAACTTCAGAGCCCAGATAAACATGCCTGACTATATTCATCACCTCTACAAGCTACAGCCGAGTTTGGAAAAAGATATACACAGCAGCATTTCTTGACTCACCAATATGGAGATGGCCTCCATGCTGAAATCAAAACCCTAAGCAGGAGAAAATGTGACCTCTGCAAGACCCCGAAGCAGCTTCCTTCGGACCACTCACCAAGGCCATCCAGCTTCGAACTGACAAGAGAATACCCATTCCCCACATGCATGTCCAAAGAACAGTATGATGCTCACCGTACAAAATATTTGAAGATGTACACGTTGACATTATGGGAAGGCAGAACAGAGGCTATCCTTCCCTTACTAAAGTAAATCAAGGATAGGTTGTTGCCCAGATGAGGAGTTGGAATGAGGGGGCCGTGATGCTCGGGAGAGGGCTGACTGTCCTTGATTTCTACCACGCCCTCTTCCAACAGCAGCAGATGGAGGAGGGGCAAGTCTGGGTGGACCATGTGCGGCATTGTTGGTCGACATGGACAGTGATCCAAAATCAGATTTTGGCTGCATCATGCTCTGGCCTGCACTGGAACTACTTGAATTGGAGAGACCTGTGCTCAGTCCTCCAATTGGATTTCCGAACCCTAGAGCTGTGTTGCCCTGATTCAAATAGCTGCCAGTTGAGTTCATACCCATTAGATTAGAAGTGTTGGACCAGCTCATCTGGTTGCTTTTCATTTGCCCCAGAGAATTTCCACTGCCACCAAGCCCTATGTTTCCTGAGCTAAATCCAGAAATACTTTGATTTGTGTTTGCCCAATGCTCAATTGTTGAAATGCTAGTGGCACTGCTAGTTTTTGGGGGCCAATCAGCAAAAGGGTCAACATCATCAAGCACATCGCTAGACAGCCTTCCGGAATCATTCTCCTTGTTAACAGACAACGGCGCATTGAAGTCAGATGATGAGCTGCTACGAGGAGGCCACTCAATGTCAACAGGAACACATGAGCCAGAAGTTTGAGGTCCTGAACTGGGTGCAAGAGATTGAAGGGATGGAAGTGGTTGTGCTGGAGGGATTGTCGCAGCTGTAACCTGAGAGACTAATGATGGCTGCTTTGTCTGAGTGCTGAAATCAAATGGGAGTGTTGTGGATTGCTTTGTTTGAGTACTGAAGTCAAAAGGATCTGATGAAGGTTGGTTTGTTCGCGCACTAGAATCAACAGAGAGAGATGGAGCACTGGTTTTCTTAGTAGGACCCCAGTCTTCATCCCATGCAGTGGTGCTCTTTGCAGCTGGTATCTGTACTGGCATAGGTTCTGAATGAATTCCATTTGTTAATGAAGGTGATGCTTTTACCTCTGTGTTCCCATTATCTGTAACAGTCACACCACGCTTCTCTTCAATCTTGCTGTAGAAGTAGGTTGTAGTTTAGCTAATATATTGATGGACACATGGAGAGAAAGATGCAGGATAATAGATGGTACCTTGTGATATCCTTGACAAACAGCATATACTTGGCAAATTGTTGTACATTCAGTTGATGTGCTGTGAGCAATGGGAAGATGAGAGGAATCACATGTTCCGCAGCAAATTCAACACCACACTGGATCAATAACAAAAGACTTGAATTGAGTATTATTGAGAAGTAAATCAATTGGCATGGAAAAAAAAGCTGCTCATAATTCAGCTATCGTAAAAAAATGTCAAGAGCTAAACCTGTTTATAGACTGCATTAGCAACACCAAGTGTACACATAAGAGTTGGCGCAGAATGATCAACTGCTGTGCAACGCCGAACAGTCTCCAAGATACCCAGTATACCTTCTTTGTCCACAGATGGTACAAGATCTCCTAAACAGCGCAAGGCATTTACACGCACCTAAAGTGCAGGAACAATTAAGAACATAAGATAAGTGACAGTACAAAGTGCAGAATGATGCATTCATCAAATTGAGGCAGGAGTATAGCACTACCCAAGAAAGTAGTAAATATTCGCAAACAGATGAGTAGATGAAGAAAAAAAGAGAGAGCAATGCAATGATAGAATATTAAGGGGGTGTTTGGGAGCACTCCACTCCACAAAAACCAGCTCCACTCCACCAACTCCACATTTTCCTAGCTCCACTCCACCAACTCCAAAAAAACATGGAGCTGCTGCACGTGTTTGGCTGATGGCAGTGCTCCAGCTCCAAAAACATGAGCACTTGTTGTGAATGGTCTATTTTACCCTTTGTGAACGGACCCACATGTCATACTCTTCTATTTTCTCCTCTCTTCTTCCTCTCTCTCCTCTCCTCTCCTCTTCTCAGTTTTAAACAATGCTACATATATTACAAGAAATTATCATGCAAAATGTAGAACAATCTTGATCATCAATCAGAAATGATGACGAGAACCAATCACAACTCAAACACCATCTCAGCAATTCATCTTTCTTCCTGTTCGCACATCGCAAGAGCAGCAGCACGGAGTCATCCACACGAGCAAGCAAGTCATCCACCGGCGGCACCAGCGGCGGCGGCGCCGCCGGAGTACTCGGCCTGGATGCGTTCAATGAGGTGGGGCATCCAAAGGTGTCTCACGACGTCGCAGCGGAGCTGCTTGGCGTGCTTGTGCACCATGCTCGACCTAGTCGCGCTGGCGTACCACGTCGCCTACGCCCCGCCCAACCCCACCAACGCCACCCTCCTCGGCTCGCTCGCCACCACCCTCTCCAGCACTTCCCGCTCCTCATCACCGCCCGCCGCCTCGAGCGCCAAAGCCACGCTAACCGCCTGCTCTTCGACACGGGCAGAGGCGGCGCCGGCGTCCTCGTCGTGGAGGCCGCGGTGCCGATGCCGCTCTCGGCCCACCGCTCGCGCCGGCCCCGGAACTCGCGCGACTGCACGCGCCGGTCGACAAGGACACGCCGCACGTGCTCCTGCTCCAGATCAACCGCTTCTCGTTGCGGCGGCGCGGCGCGGCCCCGTGATTGCCTCGTCCGCGCAATACCAGGCCGCCGACGGATACGATCTTCGAGACCGTATCCCTGCACCTCTGGCGCAAGATCACCGCAGGGCGCGCGGCCGCACGGGTTTACCCCCGCGCGCACGGCGCTCAACCTGACCGTGAACGG
>NC_028454.1:28648268-28740205 GCF_000263155.2 Setaria italica | reverse complement strand
GTTTTCGAACTATTACAACTGGTACGACAATACACGTCGTGTAACTGTGCAGAGCAGATTCTTATAACTATTTATGTGAAAACTGCTCTGAATTCACAATCTTTTGACTATGAAGCTTTCTACAGGTGTGGAATGGGCAATTTGTCTGTGTATGATGTTACTGAGGAGTCATCATTCAATAGAGCGTAATATTCAATTTCAGTCAACAGACTTGGGCTTCCTCACCTGACCTTGCTGTGGTCATTCGCAGATATAAGAAACCGGATTAGGAACAGTGAGCCACAAGCTTCTTTCAATGCGAACAAAATTCTGACAGGCAACAGTGCAGCGGGAGCTGAAAGCGTTTCCCTAACCGGTGTTATTTGTAACGAGTGGCAATGGTGGGTAAATACCCACCAACTCCACGAGGAGGTCTGTAGATGGGATTTTTGGAGCACCTCTTGAGGTACTCCACAAAAAACGTGGATCTACCCCCTGCTCCACCTTTTTCTTGGAGCCGGAGTTGCTGGAGCTAGACGCGTTTGGCTGCGAGTTTTTTGGAGTTGGTGGAGTGGAGCAATTTTTTGTGGAGTGGAGTGCTCCCAAACACCCCCTAAATGTCAATCTTGATCACCAACACAAATTAGAACTAAGACGGTCCGGTGTAACATCACTCTGCATGCTATATGTTACTGGTATTGTTTAAGAAAACCAAAGTGCATCATTATGAAGCATTACTAAAGTTAGGGCCACTAGCCAATATTTGGTGTAAGAACAGATTAGAGACACAGGACCAGTAACTAGCCGCATGAAGGCTCACAATCACATTAGAAAACCAAGTGTTCAACATTACATGGTTCCTATCCTTTTGTTTTCAGCAGTTTTCCATTTTATTGAAGTTAATGTTATTTCCATGTTTTAATGCTCTTCATGTGATTAAAGATAATAAATACATTGTTAATAAACAAAATTATATAATGTGCATACCGCGGCAACTGTAGTTTTTAGAGCTAATCCATGAACACGTGGCAGCACAGCCTGTTTTACTAGCTGCAGGAGAGAGAGGAAAAAAAACATTATATGAATACATGACATGCATGCTTTGTTCATATACTGAAATTCATTCATCAAATGAGAAACCATTAAGACAAACAATTAAGAAAAAACAGCATTTTTCTACTGATGATGGGAATAGAACACAATCGAATGGTTAATATTCATTATAGCAAATTAGTTGAGGGTAACCTTGATGTCAAGTTGACGAGACAGCGGTACTGTTCGACGCAGAACCTCTTCCTGTAGCCGGGGATCATTGTCATCATAAGCACGGACCAGCATCGGAAGAACATGTGATATCAAATGTTCCTGTGTAGCCTGCACAAAAGAAAAATATGCACAGTGAAAAAACTACTGACTAAATTACATTTTAGTAAAAAATCATTTGTGAATTAAGATCACCATTCCATGGATCGTATAGAATTATAGATAACATAAAGGAATAGTATAATGTATTGATATTTCATAAAGTAACCCTGATTACCTTGTTAATAATGAGATCTGCATGCTTCACAAGCAGTAGAAGGGTTTCGCCAGATGCTGAAGTAAACACTGGAACAAGTGCAGGCAGTGTTGAAAGCTCAAAATCACCTTTATCCTGTAAAAGAGCCAAAAGTAACGACCTTTCAAAATAGTTCAGAATACATGTAAATATGGTCACTATATAACACATCCTGATGCATTTCGCTTAAAAAAACTATAAACATGTGGTATCATGGTGCAACTAAAATAATTTAATTCTGGATAAGTTGTGGATCTTGCAAAAAGAATGATACAAATCGCATGTAGTTAGGACTTTACTACATTAAGATGCATATTATATGGAAAGTACTAGCAAGATAAGCAGCTACTCAGAGGGGATTTCATACTATTCTTCGAATAGAAAGAAACTCTATTCATGCATTATAAAAGGATATAAATGAGAAACAACAGAAATAACCTGAGATTCTGCTATTGTTAGAACCATGGGCAAAATCATTGGCTGCATAACCATGTTCCGCAGCTCAGCACAAAGAGGAGGAAGAACCTGGTTGGAAAGTGTAAGTCAGCTTTGAAATAACTAATGGATCAACTAAATAGGTGGCAATTCTTTTTCATGGACAAAAAAAATGTTTCAAAGGCACACACAGAAAATACAGGATTGCAATATTAGAACGGGTCAATCAAAGAAATTAAGGCCTAGAAATTGAGGTTTAAATATTCTTTTCTTTATTTCCGTAAAGGAAGTACCACGTGCCGAACACAATCAAACATTATGAGATCCGGGAAAGGGAATTTCTAGATAGCCTGTCCCATGCTTTCTGCAAGGAAGGTGATTCAAACCCAGAACCTCAAGGACGCAAGTGACTCTATCACTTGCCCCTCTTTTTTTGCATGGTAAGATATTTAGTTGACAGTCTCCAAAACATTTTCAAAGTGAATAACAAAAACACACTCAGATTAGATATTTGTTCTTGATTAAAGCTTAATATCAGCAAAGGAACTTGAACACTATATGCTGGATTGGAATGGAAACATAATATATGTATTTGAGTATGATGCACAAGGGTGAAAAAATAAACGTAACAGTTTGATTAAAGTATTGAGCAAAGTCAAATGTATCGTTTAGTTGAACAAGATAAATGTGTATGTTTAATTGAACAAATGCAGGTTCCAGTAGCTTCTATGAAGCGATACATAGTGATAAGAAAATGGTGCCCACAGTTAAATCAGAGTAGAGTAGTAGACACATGGGAGTAGTATTAATTGGAAGAAGATAGTGAATGAATTGCAGCACTGAACATACTTTATATCGAAGAACTCGGGAATCAAAATCCTTCCACATATCTGATAATGCCTTCAAAAATTCTGTCTTCTGCATGTTATCTCTCTCCTGAAAGGAACGTCATCTTAAAAATTAGAACCATCTCTAGGTACCAAATCGTGTGTCGTCTCATTCGCCAAATAGCAGTCAAGCAGGCAATACTCTTGCTGCTGAGGTGACAGGTACACTAAAATAATCTAGTCAAAGGTGATTCTCAGACAGCAAAGAAGCAAGATTGATACGCACGCAATTGAAACCTGGAACCTTAGAACTCATACAAGAAAATAAGCTGAAGGGGAATAACATATACATACCAGCAAATGGTCCAGGAAGCGAAGAGCGCGCAACCTCGTATCATCACGAAAGAAAGAAGAACCTATAGAAAAAGGATATTTTCAAAAAACATTTCATGAAACTACCAGTGATGATTGTGATTTGCGCTACCAGTGGGCAACACAAAAGCTCTACTGATATTTCCTTAAATGAGGAAAAGGAAGGCGATACACACCTGTAAAGGCCATAGCACTAGGACGCGATACTGCATCCATTGATAGCATCCTTTGCAAATCCGACACCAAATCCGAAGGAATATTAGAAAAGGCTTCACTTGTTAAATACGTCAAGGCATTCATGTACTGTGAGAATAGGGGGAACATCAACAAAGGTGCAGTAGAATGCAGATACAACCTTAACTGATGGTCTACTTGCAAAATTGAAGGGGAGAAAATATGATGTCTGTAGTTCAGACCCTAAAAGAACAAATTTATATCGGGTAAATGGCATCATTCAGATGTTAACACGTACCATTTTAACATTGTTATGGCAGTCCAAAAATGGCCTGCGAGCAATCAGGTGGTAGGCCAGACAACCAAAGCTAAACATGTCACATGCAGAGCCGACTTTAGAATCTCCACTTCGGACCAATTCTGGTGCAGTGTAATTCAACGATGGTTGAAGAGGTAAAGCTGTATCCTCGACATCATAGTCCTAAAAAGAAACCAAGCAGATAGATTGGTAATGATTCAGAGCATTGGAATACTAAAATAAGCAGGGTTCACAAAACAGGTCCTAAAGTCGCCAACCACAGAAAAGGTGCCAGAAAAAATAGTTAGCAATGGGTACGATTAAACGCAAAGTATGTCCAGTTGTTCACCTTACTTAACTGCAGAAAATTGCAATAACGATTAACATAGGTTTGTGGTACTATCATGTATGCCATTACAAAGGCCAGCAGTAAAAACATGCTACATGCAATCACCACATATGACAGTAGTGTTACATTTTTTAAAACTAATACAGAAAAGATCAGATCATGTCTAAATTAAACTCTATGCCAGAAAAAAATGTATCATGCAAACCTAAGCGGCAAATTTAGAACTTAATTACTTAAGAAAAATTATTAGATTTTCTAGAAGAATGTTTCTGTAACAGGCTTAAAGCTTTGAAAGGAGGATACCGATTAGTTAATGTTCCCAAAATATGGTAAAACAAATCTGCAAATTAAAAGCCACCAAAATGACAAACTAAATGTTGATTACTTACTAACCGAATAATGGAATTGCTGTGATGAAGTCAAACGACCTGTGGCTTGATCGACCGAAAGAGCAAAACCAAACCCACCAAGCTTCCATGACCCGCTGGAAGTTATAAAGACCGTCTGCAAAAGAACCAAAATTAATACAGTGTACTGTAGAACTAAATGTTGGCATAATGATAACAAGCATGTAAAATAAAACTAATTAGGTATTCTTTAGACACGGTTGCAGATCCCATGTGGTACTAAGCCAACAGTTCAGACAGCAAGGATAACTACAATAAAATGACAAGGGAACACCAAAACTACAGGATTGTAATAGGCACATGTGTGACAGAGCAAATTAATTATCAATGACAGAAAATGAACAGGAGCAAACAATAAGAAGAAGCATAGTGATGTGTAGTAACCTCGGGCGATATAGCTCGATGGGCAAGATGGGCATTGTTATGAAGAAAATCCAATGTCTCTGCGACTTGTAGCAGTCCATGTTTAATCTCAAGTAGCCCCATTTCCTGAAACACGAGAAAAATATGATCATGCTTTGGATGTCAAATTAACTGTCATGACTAGCGCACCATTTCAAACACAGAAATATGACGAATATAAAATCTCCTGACAAATTCCAACTCCAAGAGACACCACATGGTAAACTAAAAGACGTACAATTGGAAAATCTCTAGAATCTCACACTTAACCTCAAGATTGGGAAAAAAAAATCTAATTAGTCTCTACAGTTCTACCAAATGTCAGAGGCAGGGACTCTATGCAACGAGTGAGGTTAACTAAACTCACAAGATTTTTTACAAATCAGCGCACCAAACCTTGGGAATTAATTAAACTATGCAACTGCCAAGAAAACCATTACAAAATTTGATACACTGGCACAGCAAGGATGTTATTTGAGGAAAGGATCATTGCAAACTTTTTAAGAACAACACCCATTAGGCAAATTTTCTGGGCGCAACACTGCCATATGCTACACTAGAAACATAAATGGAATCTTCTTAGATAATGTCTTTGTACCTTTTAGGGCATTCCTTAATCGATAATGGGATTAAGGACCCTAATTAGACACAATCGTCAGGTTTTTCACATTCACATCAACACTACTCACCTTAACTTCCTAGCCAGTATTGAGTGCAGTAGTAGCGAGTAACTAGTAGCAAACTATGAGCAACAATCCTGTAACCTTCCTAGCAGCAAATTAATTGCCTAAGATCAATGCTAAGCAGTACATACAGGCACGCAAAATCAAACAGAAACACGTTATGTCAAAGTCGTACCATGCCCTTGAGCTCCTTGGGCACCTTGCCGACGTTGTCCAGGCACCCGAGCGCGTTGGATACGGAGGCGAAGACGGGTTCTGTGGCCATGGCCATGGCGGCCTTGGTCTCGTCGAGCGCCTGCACGACGTGGAGCACGCCCGGGTGGCGCAGGCGCACGAGCCGCGCCGCGTCGGCGCGGACGAGGTCGAGGAAGGCGTCCTCGGCGGCCTTGGACAGCCCCGCCCGCGCCCGCGCCTCGGCGAGCGCGCGCTTGTCGAGCACCCAGACGGAGACGACCGGGTAGGGCGCCGAGGGGGCGCCGTCCCGCGGCCTCGCCGTGTAGATCCGCCACGCGAGCCCGGGGCCGCCGGACCCGGCCTGGTCCAGCAGCTCGTAGTCCTGAAGCGGGCGTGGGCCCGTCACCTCCTGCACCGTCGTCGACACCGTCTTCTCGATCACCGCCGACGCCTTGGCCAGCGCCTGCGTCAGGGTCTTCATGTTGAGCGCCATCGCCTCCCCGCCGCCGCCGCCGCTGCCGCTGCCTCCGGCGAGATCTGGGAGGCCCCGGCCGCGGTGGTGGATTTCCTCGGGGAGGAGGGGTCGCCTGATCGGTCGGTGGCAGCGCGTGTTTGGTAATTTGCGGGCGTTTTTTCCTCTTATTATTTTCCGCGAATTTGTTTTTTTAATCGGGGTTTTCAGGGGAAGCGGCTCGTGCCATGTGAGACCGCGAGCGGAGGATGCTTCGTCGCGAAGGGGAGGGGACCGATATCGTTGGTTCGATCTGAGCCGTTGGTTGGGCGTGGTTGGGCAGGATGGGCGGCTGGGATGCGGCGTATGGATGATTAACTCGAGTTAGGTGCGTTGTCCTGGTCCGGTCGGGGGGAGCATGGTCAATGAGTAATTATAAGGTGTTAATTTAAGTGATTAATTGATTAATTACAACACGACTTTTCACTTTCAGGTGCAGAACTCCTGCAACGAAGGACGGCTCTTGACGTAAGAGGCGAAATGCCTCCTCTTTTCCGCGTTCTCCATGTAGATCCTGATGAAGTAGTTGTATTTTTCTGATCTTTATGCCAAGCTGCCACTTAGGAGGGAGGTATTGAGTGCAAATGAAGTGAGAAGTTGCATAAGATCTATTGAGCTAAAATTCTCACAAGTCACAAGTCATGGCTTAGAGTAATCGTTCGTTAACGGTTATGGAGAATTGGAGATTTGAGTCATACTTTATCCATGTCTTAGAGCTAGTGGTTAGTGAAACAACTTTCTTTTCAGGTGCACATAGGTGAAGGCATATGGAGTGGTAGTATAAGGTGCCATGGCGCTGGGTGCACGGTGAAAACAACTTGCTTTTTCAAAAAGGTAAAAATTCATCCAAAAATGTAGTTTAAAGTTTTTTTAAAAAATGATAACTTGACGCATCCATAACTCATGTTGTGATATACTTATCACAAAAGTTGAGATTCGAACTCGTTCTAGTTTAATTCATACAAAAATTCAGGCAAATATACATGGTGTCTGAAGACGAAAATCGCCTCTACCTCGACAAGCTTTCATCCTACATAGAGATTTGACGCTTCTAAGGCCAGAGTTTTGAGTCAAGATGGAAAATGTATAGTACTAGTGCAAATAGATGACCAACATGGAACACAATAATTATATATTGCTCAAACCTTCAACTAGTTGGTGTTCCATCTCAATTCTCATCATTAGTGCATTTTCATGCCTGGATCACCAGAGAAGATCACCCAGTCCATGCATCCGTCACTCTCGCTGCCTCCTTTAGCAAACGAACGTACGGTACTCCTCTCCACCCATCCATCTGATGAAACTGCCGCTCGATCTAGTATACTATCCCTACTCCCCTTCAGTTTAACTTCTATCAAATCCTTCATTTTATGACGACTATTCCCTTGCTCGATGCTTTGGTTATTTCTTATTTGTAGACTCCTACCCATCGGCCATGCCCAAATTCCTTCCGTGCATAGGCTTGCATTCCTCCCCGCTTTATCTCTCTCTCCTTGCCGCCGCTCCCAGCCCGAGGGCCTCCGAAACCCAATCGACCACAGGCCACAAGGTAATGCAGCCCAATAGTAATGACAGCCATTATCAAAAAAAAAAAAGTAATGTCAGCCAAGACGTCAGAAGGCAGTCCATGTCTTTGCACTTTGTTGGCAATCACTTTGTCTTCAGGGTTCTCTGCTAGTAGTAGTTCTTTTGTTTTGGTTTCTATAGCCTCTTTCTTCCGTCATGATACGGTTGGTATTCTTGTCACTTTTGACTTCAGTATGAAGGCAATAAGCAGAAGGCATTCGCTACCTCTTTCCTGGAGCAAGCAGTGAGCTAGATAAATAGTGACTGCAAGCGAACTTTAGTTTTTCTTGATTTGTCAAAGCTAGATAAGCTTTTTTTCCATCTGGAACAAAGTGCAGATATACTAGAAGCTCAATTGATCAAGGTGCGAATACATGTTCCATATGAACTCTCCCAGTTTCTTCCTCTACACTGTATTTGCTATATGCTACTCCAATTTCCCAAATAATTTCATAGGTTCTTTATGAAGAAAAGAATGGCAGACCATGATGCTTGAGGTAATGATGTGCCAATAGTCTCTTGAACTCTTCCTTTACTTACTTTCATTGATGCCTCGTGCGTAGTCGTTATGAAAAAATAACTGATTTGTTTTTGTTTTATAATATCACTTCACTCGTTACAACTCCACTTTATTTACACAAGAAATTCTTTCTACGTATAACCGCATTTGTATTATATTACGGTAAGATCGCATCGCAATGATCGTGTGTGTCTACACACACCAGGCTCAAATTGGGTCACCTAATTTCATTAACAAAATTCTTGATTAAATATGTCAACCTTTTTGTTTCACTCATCCCCTACCCTTTACAATTGTCTACCAAATTATTCAATAAAATTCACCTTTGCCTTCCTATTCCCTGCCTTACAAATCCATATTACATGCATGACGAAATAAAATGAAGGGGCACATGCCCCCGCTCTTTGTTGGATACGTGGCTTTTCTCATGTGCTTCAGCTTCATCATTTGGCTCCTATCGATGCATCGCCGAAGCAAAAATGAAAGAGTATTACAGGACCATGTGTCAGACGACGATTTCTTGGAAGACAACTGGACGCCGCGACCAATTTCTTCTCCGATGAGCGAAACCTCGGGAGCAGTTAGCATTTATAACATTGAAAATATGTAAGATAATTTATGCATTACAACTGGACCTTAAATGCTACAAGCGGATTGGAACCTCTTGTTGACGGCAGTTAACATGCCAGTTTGAACTGTAAGCGCACGGATCAGTTGTAGCTTTCCCTTAGAATATTCCATCCAAAGTTTATCAGTCCGTGGATTGACAACAAACTGATTAGGGTTCTCTATCCAGGTAAACAGATCTAGTCCTATCAAGAAGCACGAATTGAAAATATAAAGGTAACCCAATCACAAGATAAGTATTATAGATAGAGTAAATAGATCGTATATCCATGTATATATGTGGTAACACAACCAAGGGTATCATGTGCCTATCATCTTCTTGTTGTAACTCCAGCCAAAGTGGTAACCAATCTATCTTGTACCTTGATGAAGAGTCATTTCTCATAAAGGTGACTCACAAGCGGCCTACTTTCTTATGGACACCACTGCGAGGTGCATGTTGACGCCTCCGGTTTCCTAAAGCTTTACCTCAAACAACCATCAAGCGCTCTTATCTGAAGCTCTCCTTGATAGCTGCTACAACGACTCCCACGATACTCACCATCAATCCTACTCAACATTATACAATCGTTCGGCCTTTTCCTCCTGCATGCTATCACCACACATGAGTAATCACACCGACTTCCTACGCACTACTAAGATGTATCCGCAAGACATAGACTAATCACCACGATTACATCTATGGTGATTACATCTATTCCTACTAAGAACATATGCCAGCTGAACATATGAGAATAAGCATGCATCACAGTAGATCAAAGCAAAGACAAGATTAGATTGATATCACCATCATGTGTACATAAGCCTTGATGATCACAAGGCTCGGCTCCGGAACTCCAGCATGGCTTCGTCGTGCAAGGACGACCATGGCGGCTAGGGTCTAGCCTAAGTCATCTCCTAAACAACCTCGAAGACTTGCATGGCCCTCAGCTCCCTATGGTGTGTCCCCCTTGGTTTCGCTGACTTCTGATGGATGGATCCCCGGGCTCGGTAAATTTTAAGGGTATTTATAGTCCGGAGAGCCTGTGGGTTAAATTGGAAGGTGAATGAGCGAAGGAAAGGGGTAGGCCGATTCGCTTGGAGGGGTCCAGGCCGATCAGCCTAGCCCTTCCTTTTATCCCCTCGTATCCAGCTTCGTCGTCAAGTCTTCTTCAATATTCTGGAACCTTATTTTTGTATGCATGTGGGCCTGGCATGTCGGTACCTTCGGGATGAGATTGATCTTCAATAACTTTCCAAATTTTCGCTTGATCTTCTTTTATTCCTCCTTAATACTGAAGTGATCCTTGCAAAATCTTCACAAACTTAGTCATTAAGTCATCTTGGAGGATTGCTTGCTAAAAATGAGCGTCGGTGGAGGCCAGAAGACCCCAGGCCGGCCCGGACTCTTTTTTGCCTCCCGGTCTTCATTTTTCTCTGGACCACTGCTCGTTCATGGCTTTATCCAAAAAATATATATTTAGCCCAATTTTCTGCGAAAATAGAATATCCTCCAAAATATATTGCATATGAGAAAATGGGGTTATTTCAGATGCTAAGTGGCGGGTTAGTATACGAATATGCATAAAAACACTAGTTAAATGGTACTAAAAGTGCGTCAATAACGAGCGTCAACAATCCCCTAATGCTTAGCTCTTACTCGTCCTCGAGCAAGTCAGGCGACTACAAACTTCTCCTAAGGGTCGAGCAAAGATCTTGAACCAAACCTGAGCAAGCGAGTCAAGTACCTGAGCAAGCGAGTCAAGTACCTGGTCCTTCAAACAAAAGATAAGAGGAGCAGCAAAGATAATTGAAGTATGGGTGTTCAAATATTTATCTAAGAAAAAATCACCCCACAGCTTTTATCAGAACTAAGTAACTTCATGAATCAATCACACTTACTTTCTAGCTTGCCTTGGAGGGTTGTTTTTTGTTATAAAACAATTTTCCCGCAACAAGAATAGGAAACAAAATTCTCTTCCAGGTGCTTACATGTCGCTCAATTTAAAAGTGCTATCCTAGTTATTTTGCAAGCTCTCATCTCTCAAAAAGTCACTGATTATGCGGTGGAGCCTGGATAAGGCTAGCAAGAATCAACACTTATATTATCGAATTAAAAAAAAACTCTCTAATGGTCGCTTACCTTTCGAGCCAATAATCATAAGAATATCCGTATAATGTGAGGTTTGCAAGGATGAGAAGATATAGAACAGTGGACATGTGCAAAGGCAAACAAAATAATGACTCTGAGGTACAGCGATGTCCCCGTCGTCGGATTGCATATGGTTGGAATGAAAATCCATTCCGTGAACAAAGTAATCCTTTTTTACACTTTCTTTGATTTTCATGACAGTAGAAACTCCTCTTTTCACTCTTATTCTTTTCTTATTCTATACTTTTCTTTTCTTCCTTTTTCTCCTTTCTTTCTTTCTTTCTTTCGTATATTTTTCATCTTTTCTCCGAACCTGCTTTGAACAGCACACCACAAAAATTAGCTTTAGAATGTTCCAAAGCTTCCCAAAATTTTTCACGCGTGAACCGAGGTAGGATATCCTTAGGCCAATCAGCCTAGGGAGTGCCAGGCCAATCGATCTAGCCTCTTCGTCCTTCCTTTCTTGCTAAATTTTCTGGTGTGACTTCTATACATCACTTTTTCCATAAAATTTTATATTCCATGACCAGAAACGGAACAGATCTTCAAATATTGTGGCTTCTAAATTGAGAAAGATTATACCAAAATTATAACATTGTGGTGAGCACAAGGTGATGGTGATCATAATTTATTGAAAACAAAAACTAGGTTGTACTCCTAGTAGCCACATTATTATCGAGAGATATACAAATGTTGCATCAAGTCTATAGTTGAAGGTTTATATACACAGGCTTTATTAAGAAATCGAAAAAGAGAAGGTATAGGAAAAAATTTACCATCCTTTTGATGCTTGTAATGAAGTGTAGCGTAGCCTCCTCCATACTTAAGCATTGTGCTTAGCATGGAACAAGAAAAAATGAGCATCTTCTGACGACCGTGATCCTTGTATTCCAAATAGCATTTTTATCTTGGTCCGCCAAGTCCTCCCCCATGCTTAGCATTGTGCTAGGCATGTAAGAAGAATATGAAGCATTTTATGATTGTTGAAATCCTTGGTCTCAGCGTCCGGAGCTTGTCTTTATACTTCTTCACTTTTGTCACATTTATTATCCTTCAATTTCTTCTCTTTTCCTTTCATAAAAGCGTTGCGCTATGACTGCAAAATAATTCAAATGCACATACTACCCCGGGGTGACTGTTGGGAGTAGAAACAGTTTCCAACAAACCAAAGGCATCCCTAAAACCTTAACTTGTGGCATAGCTAATTTAGTGAAATAAAAACAACCATCTAACGAGTGTACATGAGTGCAAGTGGGAATGCAAATGATAGGTAGGAACATAAACAAAGACAATGTTTACACTAAGTTCTAAGCACCATGCTTACAACTAGGTTGCTGAAATTCTCCATAGCTATAAAAATTATAAATCGAGGTCAAACATCATGCTTATACCAAGGCTAAGAACTCTGTACATCAAGGTCAAACACCATGCTTATACCAAGACCAAGAACTCTGTACAGCACAGGAATAATAAAGTGCATTGCAAAGCTTATAAACCAACCAATGCAATATGAACAGTTAGCAAGGTCTGTTAAATTGAATGATGATGGTGTGCGATCATGTCTAAACAATATGTTTATAAAAGATTGCAAAAGAAAAATGCCATCAAGAATTAACATAGATATGAAAGCATTCATCATAAAGTTTTAGAGAAAATCAAGCTAACACATGAATGATGTAACAGATGCAAATGCACAAGGGTTAGTAAGAAAATGCAATGCAACAAGAGGTGGAAGAACAAAATGACAAGACATGATATGGAGGTGGTCTAAAAAAACAAAAGTTAGCCTAAATCAACTAGCCACAAGTTTAGAATCAAAGGGGTGGTACCATGCTTCATATTCCTCTCTAAAAGGACACTAATAGCACACAAAAGGGGTCTATAGGTTTTCCACGATCAAATAATAAAGTGCTCCCTCAATATTATTTAAAGCATACAAAATGTTGTTGCAGAATTTGTTAGAGCAATGGTACAATGTTATTTGATGTTTTTGATTGAAGAGCACAATATAGAACATCATCTTAATAAAGATAAATAAAATAAAAAGATGGGTTGACTCCCGCAAAGCACTTTAGTTATAGTCATATAGTTAG
The DNA here is from genome assembly GCF_000263155.2 of Setaria italica. Lineage (NCBI taxonomy): Eukaryota > Viridiplantae > Streptophyta > Magnoliopsida > Poales > Poaceae > Setaria > Setaria italica. Next base: position 28,727,099 of record NC_028454.1, on the reverse strand, counting down.
ACTCCTTATCTTGCTCATGTTTATGTGAAGCCATGGTCCTTTGTGCGAGAATCCAAAGTGTTCATGCAGCTTGATGTCATCTTTTGTAATCTTTCGTGGTTCACTTCTAACATCTTCATGTGTTGAATGATGCCTACTTATGTCTTCATGTGCTAATGCTCTAGAAGTTTTTCTTCTATTTAAAGTCTCTAAATTTGACTACGTACGCTCAATGAAAGTATTGCACAAGCTCCTCTTCATTGTTGTCATCTTCATATTCTCCATCTTGTTCTCATTGTCTTGCTACTACCTCTTCTTCATGAATTTTCCCTTGCGTATAGAACAGAACATATACTGAAATATAGTTATATTGAAAAGTTTATGTAATTACGTTTTCGATGAGTGGTCATTCATCTAAAACGGAGTTCAAATAAGAGAGTTATGCCCGTTTTAATTTAGCACTGTGTGCTGTCCAGAACTGATTTCAGGACGCGCGATGTTCGATGATTTGGCCATAATTGCTTGTAACCTCCGATTGCCTTGCTTCTTGATTCGTTGGAACGTAGATTTCATGGGGCTTCTAAATATTCAAAAAATATTCTGTTGTTTTCATTTGAGGTCGTGCAAAATCTTGATGACAATAGTAGCTTCTCGTAAATTGATCTGGAGATGTTGATGATCTTGATCTTGTGGTCTTTGGGGCATGATGTCACACATCATTTGCCTTCAAGGTCATCACCATTGCTACACCAGCGAGTAGCATGGCGGCAATAATGCATCTTCTCTATAATTTTTGCTTTACCCAAAGTGACAGGATTAGAGGATGCTCCTGCGCTTTGTATCGACGATCTAAGCGGTTGTCTTCCTTGGTTGCATCACTCAATCATCATAGATCGTCTTGAGTATCTCACTATAGAAGTTTGGTGGTGTCACGGTGCTATGAATTTTCTCACCTCCAGACTTGATCATCTCCAAATCGCCGCCTTCTGCGTAGAGAGGCCATCCAATTGTTCCTCTTTGCTTGACACGGTTGCTTCCAACACCTGTTACTTAAACAAACAAATCTCCAAGAAACATTCGTCTCAAAAATAATTGACACAGCGGCATACCTTGTTTATCATCAATTGTATTGTCCTCATTAGTGTGGACTCGATAGTAGATGCTGGACCACTAACAAAGTTAGCACCTACTACTACAGAGCTGATCTTGATGTCATAATCTTCGTGTTGGAGTGATTTCGGATTTGATGAACTTGAAGTTTAATCCACTTCCTCCATTATCTGGCATCTAGTATTTTCCAGCTTTCAAAGATGCAAATAAGAAAAATAGGATATATGCAACAATGAAAATTAGGGTTAGTCTGAAAAATTAGATAGATCGCCCCAGGGTTAGCACGCCAGTTTGAACCGCAAGCGCACGGATCAGTTGTAGCTTTTCTCTTAGAGTATTCCATCCAAGGTTTATCAATCCGTGGATCGACAATGAACTAACTAGGGTTCTCTATCCAGCTAAACGGATCTAATCCTATCAAAAAGCACGAATTGCATATAAAGGTAACCCAATCATGAGATAAGCATTATAAATAGGGTAAATAGATCGCATCCATGTATATATGTGGTAATACAACCAAGGGTAGCATGTGCCTATCGTCTTGTTGTTGTAGCTCCAGCCAAAGTGGTAACCAATCTATCTCGTACCTTGATGAAGAGTCATCTCTCAGAAAGGTGGCTCGCAAGTGGCCTACTTTCTTATGAACACCACTGCGAGGTGCGTGTTGACGCCTCCGGTTTCCCAAAGCTTATCTCAAACAACCATCAAGTTCTCTTATCCGAAGCTCTCCTTCTTGATAGCTGCTACAATGACTCCCACAATACTCGCCATCGATCCTACTCAATATTACACAATCGTTTGACCTTTTCTTGCTGCATGCCATCACCATACAAGAGTAATCACACCAACTTCCTACGCACTACTAAGATGTATCCGCAAGACATAGACTAATCACCAAGATTACATCTATGGTGATTACATCTATTCCTACTAAGAACATATGCCAGTTGAACATATGAGAATAAGTATGCATCATAGTAGATCAAAGTAAAGACAATATTAGATTGATATCACCATCATGTGTATTTAGGCCAATTTCCTGCGAAAACAGAATATCCTCAAAAATATCTTGCGTATGCGAAAGCGGAGTTATTTCAAGTGCCAAGTGACGGGTTAGTATAAGAATATGAATGAAAACACTAGTTAAATGGCACTAAAAGTATGTCAATAACTAGCGTCAACACCCCTCTCAAAGCCCCCTAGCCATAGATGAAGAGGAGAAAAAGAAAATGATGAAGAAGAAGGGAAAGAGAGAAGGGAGGAAGAAGAAAGGGTAGATGAGCCCCCCCTATTTTATGGAGCTGGATCCGCCCCTAACTACCAGTTTCTATCCCTATCATTAAATTTCTCTAAAACACAAATCATAAGGTGTGAAAAAAAATAGTGCAACTAAGTTTCTGCCTCTCTCATAGGGTTGCTCTAAAACTTGAAGAACAGGCATACGTGCGAAAGGCTACGAACACGAGAGCTCCCTTAAACATGCAACTGATTTTCTTTCTTCTTTTTTTGATAAAGGCAACTGATTCTTGTTTGGGAGAAGGATGAGGACATAAAGTGGTCTCATCAAAATCTACTAGCACACGAGCATGATCTTTGGTAGGACCAGGCCCTCGCTCCATTGTCATCCCAACGCTAGCTGAAAAAAGAAGAAAAGGTGAGCCGAGTAGATAGACCTAGAGAAAAATAGTCATCAAGGGATATGGAAAGACCTACAATTGCAGCGACATATGTGACATATGGGTTCATACTCAATGATTATAAAAGTGTAGTCCCCACACATTTATATCTTACTATTACTAATTGGAGGATTGGAGGCTCCTTTTAAAGTCTCTAGGTGAAGCCACCAAGGATCCTAGGTGGACACTCTATAGGAAGAGAGAAATTCTAGAAATTCTCACCAAAAAGCAAAACATCTGGTCATTTATCGGTAGACTCAAATCATCGTAGCCATTGGATCTATTATATATTCTAAAAAATTACCCACCTATGCCATTATGAAAATAGCCTAAAGTAACCCATAAATCTATATCTAAATTACCCACCTCTGCCGTTGTATTAAATAAAATAAAGTAACCACCTAATCTTCATCGAAATTACCCGCTTCATTATAAAAATAATTTAAACCCCCCTAAATTTGCAACTAAATTACTCACCACTAAAACTTAAAATATAACTTAAAGTAACCCTTAAATTTTCATTTATATTACCCACATATGCTATTATTAAAAATAACATCAGGTAACCCTAGTTTTAATCCAAATCACCTTAATTAAAAATATACACCAATATATGATTCTAAATCTTCTATTTCTTACTACACTACCGGTATATAATATAATAATTAAGGGTATATATGCATGATGTGTGTCACCATTTATGAAGATATAGAGGAGGTGATGATAATATAGATTCCTATGTTCAAATTATAGCTCTAACTTAGGTTATATTAAACAAATTCAAGCGCATACCCGTGATACAAAGTGAAAGGTAAAAGATCATAAATGTGGATCAAAATGTTACATAGTAATTACTACCTAAAATCTATCACAAACGGATGAAGATAATAAGTATATATCTATATAAGTACTGTGTTCGAATATTTAACAAATGAGAGGTATCTCAAGGTAATAGTTTTGTAGCAATGTGGCCTTATTTTTTTTCATTGGAGGCTCCGCATTAGTTCTCACAAGGCATGCTAAAAAAATACAAATTCTAGAAATTCTCACAAAAAATAAGAAACATCAAACATCAATCGTGTAAACTCTATAATCATAGTCATTTATCTATTATATTTTCTAAAAAGTTACTCACCACTATCATTATGAAAAATTGTAAAATAAACCTTAAACCTATATCTAAATTACCGAGCTCTACTATTATAAAAAATAATCTAAAGTAATCTCATAATTTTCATCCAATTTACCCATGCATATCATTATAAAAAGTCTACTTAAAATACCATTCTAAATTTTTATCTAAGTTACCCACGTTTGTCATTATTAAAAATTACCTTAAGTAGAAACCTAAATCTTAATCTAATTATCTGCATCATATATAAATGTTAAAAGTATGATTTTATTGTTAATGTAGAAATAATAAGTTAAGATATATACGCATGATGAGTGTCATCATGTATAATATTTATACATGTATGTGAGGAAGTGTTAAAAATATTAATTTTTATGCTATGGAGGTGTGATACAAATGAAAAAAAAAGTATGAATGTGGATGAAAAGGTGTATGGAGTAATTACTAATTAAAAATCAATCATAACTGGACAAAGATAAGTTATCTATATGAGTATTATGTTGAAGTATTGAAAAAAAATGAGAGAGCAGTAGGTAAAAGATTTTGATTATTAGCTAGAAGTTTAATTTTTAAATATAATAGCTTTTAAAAACATTAGCTCGTGCGGGACCACGAGTTGATGGATTAGATAGACTTGATGGATTAGTTATTATCTAGTTATCAGTTGATCCATTTACATGATTGATCCTTATTGTCAAAATAAATACAGTGACGTCGTTTATATTATTTTCCCGTAGTACCCTTATTTTTTATACTATTTTTTTTAAAACACTAGAGTCTAGTACAAGGTACTGCAAAATGACTCTTTACTACAAATCACACGCTACAAATGGTGCCGCAAAAGTCAATTTTGAGTAGTAAACCGCATGGTATACGGTCCAATCTTGCTTCAAACAACCTGTTGAACCATTCTATCTGTGCAACAAGAGTATGAACAAGAGCATTGATGAGGTGTGGTTTAACCCATTGGGAAATACTAGCATCATGTGCATCGTCCAGAACCAGTTTCAGTACGACCTGGTCGATCGATCTCACGTTGCTTGATTCCAATAACTGCAAATGCAACCGCAGGCTATAAAAAGATTGACAAACCTTTGGCATCCGTGACTGGCCCAAGAAACCGAGGGTGTTTCTTTCCTTGGACGAAATAAAATCCGGCGGAGCCTTTGGTGGATGAAAGTTGAAACCCGGTGCTCGGTGCACGCCAGTCACCCGCTCGCATTATACTCCTCTGCCTCCGGATCTGAAGCCCGGCCATCCAGCTCCAGCTGCACCAGAGATTACCTGCAAGTCTTAGCATGCGCGGCAGCACACAAAGTAGCAGTTAGAGCTTGCCTGGGGCAACATGCATCATCCAAGCATCGAACTAACTCACACCTGCTACGCCTTTTAGTGGCTCTCGGCCTTGCAGCGCAGGTGAAAATGTCGAGCAAAATGGCTGGCCGCTGCCGGAACAACCGATCGGCAAAACCACCATGCGTTTTAACAAGGCGCGGTTGTTGCTTGCATCGCCGTGCACTGCACCACTCTTGCTCGATCGGTCTTGCGGAGTACCAAATGCTACCTACGGTCTCGTGACACGCTTCTGAGAAGCCTACTCCGGCTGAATCATGTACCAGCAGTTTACATTAAACAAAAAAAAAGAACAGTGTACTAGTGGCAACTAGCTTGTTGAAAGCTCAAAAGGCAGCTGTTTTGGGGCTGCATGCGACTCTCTGCAACTACTGACAGTTGTTAGCACCTTCTGGCATCGGTTTCCCGTGGTGCTTGTTGAGATACGCAATGCGTCTCGCTGTGACTAATCGATCTATCTACCTTGTCCCTTCTCACTGAAGTGTCAGAGATTCTTGATGCTGTACGTTTGTCAGGATCCCTGCAGGGCTGCGGGGGCGGGGTGCTGTGCTGAGTGCTGACCAGGTGTATGGTTTGGGAAACAAAGCAAGCCAATTCGACCTGCAGAGTGCAGGAGCATGTACCATGTACTGTCGTGCTGTTCGGAAATACATCATGCAGAGCAGCTGCGCAGGGCATCCTATCCCAGTCAGTCGCCGGCTCAAGTGGCCTGCAGGTTGCAGCAGCTCGATCGAGCGACTGCTCTCTCTGCTCCTCCGGTCTCTGCTCTCTTTTTGAACAAAAAGAACGGCTGCTTTGACCGCACACGCATGATGACGCAGCGCGGCGCTCCCTCAGATCAGCTGGAGCCTGGAGCTCAAACATCTCAAGATTCAGAATTCAGATAGGTCAAGAAACTGCGTGAAGCGGTCGTAACTCGTAAACCAGTTCTTACAAGAGAAGATGCATGCTACTCTTAATGTGCGAAGTGGAAATGGAGTAGGAGAGAACTAGCTGGAAAAGCACACGCATCTCCGTGTCCTTTGGTCGGTTTTAGAGCTCCGAACTCGTACGGCTGCGCGCGTCATGCCATGGGTAGCCAGGCCAAACCGGCAAACCCCAACCAACCGGGTGCGACGGACGAGACGATCCCCGGTCAACGGTGCAGGTCATCAGAATTCAGAAACGCCTTCGTCGCTTCACCTGTGATCCGTCGTGCTCGGCTCCCAGCCTCCCACGTCTCCCCTCCGTAGGCATGCTGCTTTTGCTGCTGTTACCACCCGGACCCTGAGACCCAGCAGCAGCAGCAGGAGGAGGCTGTGCGACCGCGATGATGGTTGCTTCGCCTGCCACGCAAGTCACGAGCCAGGAACGCACCAACCGCCCTAGCTACGCCTACGGGAGAACACCCGGGCCGCCGGGCGTGGCGTTACTGCTGCGTTAGGTGATCCGTGGTGGATCCGCCGGGTCCGGCCTGGTCCGACGGCCACGCCGGGTGCTCGCGGCTTGGACGACCGCGGCCAGACTCCGGGTTCCAGCAAGTTTTCCAACCATGCAGGTTTCAGACTGAGGACGACTAGTTGAGGTTAGTGAGTCCATGATCCAGTGATTACCGTTGAGGTTAGTGAGTCTTGATCGACGAGAAAGAATTTGATTTCCATGACCTCTCTTCCTTTTCCAGACTATACCGACATCGAAATTCGTTCTGTGCACCACTCCCCTCCTCGCAAGAAAAGGAGACGATGATCCGATGATGATGGGGTGTTCGGCTGCGCCGCTTATTTGAACAGTAAAAACAGAGAGAAATAAAAAAAAAAAAAGCTCGCTGAACAGCTGCTACTGCTTTTATTATGGCTGATTCAAACAGGCCCGATGATGCCTTCAACAGGAGTTCCATTGTTTTTCTCCCAGTTAGTAGATAGTCGTATGCTGATTGGTAGTAGCAGAAGAAGATAAACAAGTGTATCAACCCAACTAACTTCCCCACACGACATCGAGCAAAGATCCCCAGTCCAGCCAGTTTCGTGACCCGCGCGAACACCCATTTCCTTGTGAAAAACACACAGAATCGAGAGAGAAAAAATGCACGCGAGTTGAACAGTCTCGGTACACCAGTGGCGCAAGCATGGTCGTTCGTTCCGCCCCCAAACCGGCACGTCCGCCCGGGACACAAGCAACCCACCCCCTAAACAACGCCCGTGCGGTGGCCACCCCGACAGCGTCGCCCGGCCCCGCACGCCCCGCCCAGTGTTAAGAGCGTGCGCGCGTCCGCGCCAAGCCGCCAACGAGCGCGCACACACACAGACGCGCACCACGCGGCCGCCCGAGTACATAAGCCGCGGCGAGGTTGGTGCCGGTAGCTCAACCCTCCTCACCTCACTCACCCTCCTCTGCGACTGCGAGCGCTAGCTCCTGCTCTCCCTCCCTCTCTGTCTCTAGAGTAATCCTCTCTCCCCGACCACGCACGCACGTACCACCCCGCGCGGCCTTATACCACTCGCGCGCGCCGCGGCGTCTCCGATGGAGGCGACGGTGATGTCGCAGGGCAGCAAGGTGGACACCAATGGCGGTGGCGGCGGGCGCCGGATCAGGCCGCGGTACCGTATCGAGACCAGGGCCCTCTCGTACGTGCTCCCTCCGCGCGGCGCCTCGTTCCTGTGGGGCGGTGCCAAGACGAAGGCGGAGGAGGGGCGGCTGCTGCTGCGGGGCGTCACGTGCGAGGCGCCGCCGGGGGAGCTGGTGGCGATCGTGGGGCCGAGCGGGGCGGGCAAGACCACGCTGCTGACGGTGCTGGCCGGGTCGGCGGACCCGGCGCGGGTGGCGGCCGGGGAGGTGCTCGTGAACGGCCTCCCCATGGACGCCGCGCGCTTCCGCCGGGCGTCCGGGTACGTGCCGCAGGACGACGCGCTGTTCCCGGCGCTCACCGTCGAGGAGTCGCTCGTGTACAGCGCGCGCCTGCGCCTGCGCGCTGCCGGCGGGGCGGCCGCCGCGGAGCGGGCGCGGGAGCTGATGGTGGAGCTCGGCCTGCGTCACGTCGCGGCGTCCCGCGTCGCCGACGTGTCCGGCGGCGAGCGGCGGCGGGTGTCCATCGGAATGGACCTCGTGCACGACCCGGCCGTGCTGCTGCTGGACGAGCCCACGTCCGGCCTCGACTCCGGCTCCGCGCTCCACATTGTCAAGATGCTCAGGGACATGGCCGCCGCGCACGGCAAGACCGTCGTGCTCACCATCCACCAGCCCGGATTCCGCATCCTCGAGCTCATCGACCGCGTCGTGCTCCTCGCCGACGGCGCCGTCCGCCACCACGGCTCCCTCGACTTCCTCCAGTCGCGCCTCATCGCCACCGGCCACGCCATCCCCGCCCACGTCAACGTCCTCGAGTACGCCATGGAGACCATCGACTCCCTCAAGCCCGACGTCGCCGTCGCCACCACGATCACCACCGCGTCGGCAAACCGAGAGAACAACGTCGCGCCGGTCGGCCCGGGGCTGGCGTCCGCGCGGCGCGCGGGGTACGCGAACACGCCGGCGGCCGAGGTGCGCATCCTGGCGGGGCGGTTCACGAAGACGGTGCTCCGGTCGCCGCAGCTGTTCGCGGCGAGGATGGCGCAGTCGGTGCTGGCCGGCGCGTTCCTCGGCAGCATCTTCCTGGGCGCCACCGACCTGCAGTCCCGCCTGGGCTTCTTCGCCTTCAACCTCACCTACCTGCTCTCCTCCACCACCGAGGCCCTACCCGTATTCCTCCACGAGCGCCGCATCCTGGAGCGCGAGACCACCCGCGGCGCCTACCGCGTCTCCTCCTACGTCGCCTCCAACGCCGCCGTCTTCCTCCCGTTCCTCCTCGCCGCCGCGCTCCTCTACGCGGCGCCCGTGTACTGGCTCGTCGGCCTGGCGCGCGAGCCCGCCGCCTTCGCCTACTTCGCCCTCGTCGTCTGGCTCGTCATGCTCACCGCCAACTCCTTCGTGGCGTGCCTCAGCGCGCTAGCGCCCAACTACATCGTCGGCAACTCCGTCGTGGCGGGGCTCATCGGCTGCTTCTTCCTATTCTCCGGCTACTTCGTGGCCAGCAAGAACATCCCGCGCTACTGGGTGTTCATGCACTACGCGAGCCTGTTCAAGTACCCGTTCGAGGCACTAGTGGTGAACGAGTACGGCGGCGCGCGCGGCGCCAGGGAGTGCCTCGCCTCGGCCGGCGGCGCGGGGGGCATCTGCGTGCTCGACGGCGCGGGGCTGCTGCGGCAGCAGGGGATGCGGGAGGGCATGCGGTGGAGCAACCTCGGCGTCATGCTGGGGTTCGTCGTCGGCTACAGGGTGCTCTGCTTCGCCTTCCTCTGGTTCAGGTGCCACCGCATGAGGAGGTGAGGACGACGTACAGGGAAAGGCGGTAAGCGACGCCAATGGCGGGCATTTGGCCATTGGCAAGCAAAGCAACTGCAAATATTAATCGCTCGTTTAAATTTCATCTCATCACCTTCTTCTCATTTTCTTCTTCTTCTTCTTCTTTTTGTTGTGATTTTACTTCACAAGACATTCTAGTCTTGATTTCGATTAGGGTGGATACGAATATATGTATATGTTTGGGATCGAGTTGTAGTGGTCAGTGGATGGTGATGTTCTTCTTGTATCAACAAACAGTGGGGTTGATCCGTTGATGGATGATACTAATGGAGAATAAAAGATTGATGACAGGGGGTTTCTGCTCCTTTGCCAGTTCCAGGGAGGTGTCGCATTCGTGCCGGATTTGCCATTTGGTAGGCCTCGCCTTTGCCGGAATGAGGTGGTTGAGAAAGACAGGATTAAGTTGCCAATCATCTGAGGTGAGGGTGAGACAAAAGCGATAAAGTACGGGCAACAGCTGGGAAACTTGCCTAATTTGCACCAGTTTATAGGCAAGAAAAAAAATTGTACTTTTTTCACCACAAATTCAACTGTAAGTTGACCATCCTTTTTTATGCTAAAGACGAAGATGATCGTTTTGTTCATTGCCATATAGGACCATTAGTTGAGCAAGATATGACTATGGTCAAGACCTTCGCAAAGTTGAGAAATTTCGAGCGTTGGCTTGAATAATCTGGAAACAGTGGAAAAGAAGGTGGAGCCGCTGGTTTCTAAAATCTGCATCCGTGTAACAACCATTGCTAAAATCTCAGCCCGGCTGTCGGGTGAATTCAGTCGGCAAAAGTCCAATTTTATTTTTGCAAAAAGCACTTCACGCACGGGAGGAGAGGTACCCTTCCTCCAGTACCAAAAGGCACTTTCATTTGCCACAAATAGGTGCGATATCTGCGCATGATCTTTGGGTTAGGCATTTGGCAACATGCAGAAACCGCATTCTGCATATAACTTTTCAAATTGTAGACCGTTTTGTCTTTTCTAATGTCATAGTTTTACTATTTATAAAATCTATAATTCTAGAAAAAGTTAAAATGACTTATAATTTGGAATAGAACGAGCGCAAAGTATAGATTAATCGATGTATTATATATGTTAGTGAAAGCGGATTACAGCTCGGTAACCTAATGCCCATCCTGGTACGATGAAGGAAACGGGAGAGAGAAAAAAGGCCCAGTCAGCATTTTCCCAGGTATAATGTCATGAATCACGTCCTCCTGATCCTGGCTAGTGGCTACTGAGCCTCAGACCTTAGGTATCATGACTTCATCCATGGGGCTATGGGGGCCATGTCCATGCCCTTCCGACGGGGGAGGAAAGCTTTGCTTGGATCAGGCACCGCCCCGCGCGTGCCTCCCGGAGCGGCACAATCACCGCAAGTGCCGGTCGCTTTCGATGCAAAGGAAAACCTGTCTACCGAAGTCGGCAGATGATGGTCCGGGGCCCCCAAAGCTCCGGTCCGTTCGCGGATCAGCTGATGACTGGCCAGTGGTCACTCGCTCCTCTCGGTCGCGCGCGGAGCCCGTCCGCTCGCCGTGCAGCGGCACGCCCGATCGCGGAGCAGGCGCGCGGACGCGACACAGCAGTCGTGCTCCACTCCACTGATCGGCGACCCTAGTCGCACCCCGGCTGTAGACGATGCCGTCCGTGCGTGCGCCCCCGCCCACCCGCCGGGCGGATAGCTCGCGTGGACTGGGAGATATTTCGTAGGGTGCGTTTGGTGGCGCTTCAAATAATACTCCGTCGAGTACTAAATAGCGTTTAGCGGTATGGTAGCGGATTAGTGCTGATATAGCGGATCGCGGACAGTGGATGCTATAGCGGACGCTATATTCAAATCGTGGAATTCAAAAAAATAATGACAAATTTAGAGCATATATGAATATTAACATCTAGTTTACACTTTTTTAGTTTACTTAAAAAAGTTAAAGTATTTAAGTTAGCCATTACATTTCATGATAAGAATCACAAATAAATAGATATAATTAAGATGTATGGATATATATTACCATTAAATTCTTATATGAATGAATAAAAAATTCATTTGTCATCCCATAATTCTTCATCATTATCTAAATAATCATTTTAAACATTATTATTACCATTTGATTCATATTCATATGTCAACCATAAATATATGTCAACCATAAATGTAGTGAATGGCGGTTTAACATTAGTAATAGCGGCCACAATAGCAGTCAATAGCGGCTGCTAAGTCCAAACATGCTATCTTAGATCCGCTACCTTGTAGCGGTACCTGCCGCTATTGCGGGTATGAATGCTTAGCACCTTGCACTCCGCTGCCCCTGCCCCCCAAGCTCCGGCTCCTAGCGACGAGGATGCTCGTTGATCCGCGGCCACGAATCGAGCTCCGACACTTATGAATCATCGATACTTCACTGACCCTGCCGTACCGGTATCCAATACTTGCGTGTCTGATACTTCGATACTCCGATACTCTCTCTGTATCACCACTGTGTTGTTTTCCAAAATCGTGTATCGCTGTATCGCCGTATTGTATCGCCATATCGGTGATACATAGTCCGACACCACAAATCAACCTCTGGTGATGCGAATTGAGCTTCAGTGTAGCGAATCAACCTCCGGTAGTACCATCGAGCTCCAGCGACCATGCAGCGAGCGCGGCCACGAATCAAGAAGGGCAGCGACCTCCAACAGTTAGGGATGGCAATCGGGCGGGTCTAGACCCGAGACCAGCGGGTTTTAGACCCAACGGGGGTGGGAGCAGGTCCGGAATTCCCCCCGTGGATCTCGGGTTCGGGACCCGACACATGACGGGTGCGGGGGCGGGTTTATACTCCCCCCGCGGGTGACCCACGGGACCCTGAAGTACACAATTCGGCCCAAAAACTACCCAGCCCAACAACAACAACAACCCTAGGTATATAATTCCGAATCTCATCTCAGTGAGTCTTCCACTCTCCCCGTCACCCTTGAGTGCGCCGCCGGTCGCCCCCACCGCTGCCTGCGAGCGTCGCCGACCACCACCGCCGCCCCTCCGACCGCCAGCCGCCCGAGCCCCTCGCCGCCGCCCGCGCCCCTCGCCCTCGACCCCGACCCCGAGCGCCGCCGACCGCCCGAGAGCGAACCCCACGGCCACAGGCGGCAGCCGGCAGCGCTTGGGGGGCAACGCCGGTGATGGGGCGCGGCGGCGGTGGTGTGGCCCCCATGGGCCGATGGCTCGGGTGTCGGGGGACCCGTCAGGTTTCGGGATTGGGGTAGGATTTCCTCCCAAATAGGGTTTCGGATTCAGGGCGGGTTTACTGTTCGGGTTTCGGGGGCGGGTCCATGGAAGCTTCACCCGGCCCCGACCCGCCCCATTGCCATCCCTACCAGCAGTCGCGAATGGACCTCCGGCCGAGCTCCGACGGCCACGAATCGTGTGAACCGACCTTCAATCAAACTTCGGCGTGCGGGCGGAGAGGAGCGGCTAAGGGACGGACGGGTGGGGAGGAGCGGCCGGGGACGAACGGGAGAGCGTGGACAGGCGACCGGCGTGTGGACGGGCGGACGGGGGCGAGCTGCCGGCAAACGGAAGGGTGAACGGGGGGTAAGCTGACGGCGGGCGGATGGGGGCGACTGCCAGCGAACCGACATGTCGATGGGGGCAAGCTACCGGCGGCGGACACACGTAGGGGTGATAATGGATCGTGATCCTCGTGGCTTCTTCACAATACAACTCAGCTCTATCTATTTTTTGAGTTCAAAATCATATATGAATATGAACGGAAAGGATCGGAGGAGCAGGTCTTTTCCACTCCCTCCTCGATGTGGAAGCCAACGGAGCGCTCCGACTCGATTCACTTGAGAATCGGGCGGGCGGAGCGGAGCGGTGGGAGCACTACTAAACGCACCCTGTACGTCGGCTGCGATCTGGACAGGGGAAAAAGGGATAAAGAGCAGCGGAGCACTTTGGCTTTGCGGCGGTGCCCCGTCCGGCCGTGTCCGCCACTAGCTGCTGCGCCTGCGCCCGCGCAGGCCAGGTCGGTTCGGTGACCACCATCGCCATGCATGCACGGCAGCGGCCGGCCGGCGTGCGCGCAGCAGGGGAGTGGAGTGGACGTACGCGACGGAGGCCGATGCTAATCACTAGGCTAGTGATGAGGACCGGTCGAGGAGCGAATCAGCGATACACATACGTTGCTGTCGAGCTTGCCGATTGGCCGGTTTCTCTTCGCTTTTTCGTGGGCTGGATGCGGTACGGTGCGCTTGCGGCGGCGCGTATCTCCTCTTTTTTCGCCGGGTCGGCATGATGAGCGAACGATGGCCGGGAGATAATTGGGACGGGAACTGGTAAATCTGATTGGCCAGCATCCTTCTTCCTCTGATCACGACGCCGGCCCGACCCATCTAAATATAATCTGATTGGCTAGATCCTTCACTCCTTGGGCAGATCACTGCGTAGTGCCGCGCAATGAGCGAGTGGGCTACGTACCGGTCAGTCAGCAGAGCGCGATGAGTGCACGCATCATGTGGAGGTCAAAAGTTCTGCCGGACTGCGCGCTCGCCAGTAGCATGCTAACTGGACACCAATCCATATCAAGTTAATTTATTTTTTCAACCCAACGCACCTCATATTTATATTATCTAAACCCAAGATAATCTACTAGTTGATAGAACATATGAGTTTGCTATATAAACCTATGGGCTCGTATAAAAAACTCTTATATATTTGAAATAAATGTGAGTCTAACATGTGGGTCCTACGTCAAGAGCCGAACTCTAAAACTAAAACTTCGTGTTCACACCTTAAAATTTTAGTGAAATTGATCGAAATTTGTTGGAGATGACAGAGTCTGACTGCCCGCTACTTTGTGCTAAATAGTATGGCTAAACATACATTTGGGCCGAACCCTAGAATTAAAACCCCGCGTTCACACCATAAAATTTTAACAAAATTGATCGAAATTTGTTGGAATGACTCAATTTGACTGCCCACTACTTTGTGCAAATTAATATGGTTAAACATACATGTGAGCCCTGCGTCAAGAGTTGGACACTAGAATTAAAACATCGCGTTCACACCTTAAAATTTTAGCGAAATTCATCAAAATTTTATTGGAGATGACTCAATTTGACTACCCACTATTTTGTGTAAAATAGTTTGGCTAAACATACATGTGGGTCCCGCATCAAGAGCCGGACCCTAGGATTAAAACCTCGCATTCACACTTTAAATTTTTAGCAAAATTGATCGAAATTTGTTGGAGATGACTCAATTTAAGTGTCTGCTACTTTGTGCAAAATAGTATAGCTGGACATATATATGGGCCCCACGTCAAGAGTTAAACCCTCAAACTAAAACCTCCCTTTCACACTTTAAAATTTAACGAAATTGATCGAAATTGTTGGAGATGATTTAGTTTAATAATTAGCTACTTCATGCGAAAAAGTATCGTTGGACTTATACATGGACCCACATCGAGAATCTAATCCTTAAATTGTTTTGTGAATCAAATTAATGCAACCCACTCTAAACCACTCCCAATCTATTTTCTCTTATGAGAAATCCAAACCAAACAACCATTTGATGAATCAGACTATTAATAACAAAGCTAAACAATTTTCAAAAGAAATCTAATCCATTAAAATCATTAAACTCAAACCAATTAGCAGAGCTACCCGCCAGGTTAATGGAGGTCATGCTGCTGCCAGTGCATTTGCAGAAGGGAAAACGTATCTACATGATCAGAATCTTCGGCACTGCTCCTCACTAGTATTTATGCATGGTTAGCTTGGCAGTACAGTATGTAATTGGTACTAATTACCAGCCCACAAAACCAGTCATCGAGCTACGTACGTTTATCTGGCCGGAAAACGACCTGGCGACCGTGAAACCCTGACACTGACAGGGAAAGAAGATAATGATACATACTGGTACCTGCGCCGTATCTCAAATTAGTTCTGTATCAAACATCTTAAAATAGTGGCGTGCGTTCATACGCATCGCATCGGTAACACTAGCAACATCCGTTACCAACTGAGAAGGAAACTGGAAACGCTGGAATGCTCTGCTCGTGCAGTCGTGCCCGCCCGCCCCCAACCAGCGGCAGTCACCACTCACCACCACCGCGAGTGCGAGTCAATTTCATACAAAATCGGGCCTGTGAACCCAGTCGATTTTTTTTATATACACCGATTTCGTGGATCAGCCCGTTTGATCGATCTGTTTTGGGCCGATTTTGACCCAAATTCCAGGGTTGAAGCTTGCAAGTTGCGAGAGCATCACGAATTCTTCATAGTTCAAGATTACTGACGTGACCGAAACCATAAAAAAAAATATCACATTAGTCCACGAAAACTCTGATAATACTTTTTTAATGTTACAAGAGTTTAGTAAAGCGTTTTAAGTAGAATTTGTAGCTGTCTTGGATGCACATCACTTTTTTTTAAGAAAAAACACCTGATTTTTTGGTAGTGCAATTCCAGCTCTTCAATCGACATCCACCACCACTCCGGCCGGTGGCATCATTGCCATCTTAACTTTTTGGTACCCCAAATTCTAACTAGGTCTTCGGAGCTACTTCCTCTGTTTCAAATTTTCAAATTTTAAGTTATTTTTACTTTCTAAATTTATAAATATTTGTACGCACCTTGATATATATACACGTACAATTTGGGACGGAGGATGCAGAAGAGAGGATGAGCGTCAAGCGTGTGACCTGTCGAAGTCGAACATGAGACGCTGGTGAAAGGCTAAAACACCTAAACAACGCTTTAGTTTTTTCCGTTTAATTAACTCTTGTCCTGTACAGTACAGTACTAAGTGGAAAATTTTCGCGCGTTGCAAACAGCAACATCAGAATTTAGCCGCTTCCGAATCACCTCGAGTAAACAACGGTAACGTTAACTCGAGGAGTGGGAGGTAGAGAGGCAATCAGGCAACAGGCAAGCAAAGCCCAAGCCCAACTAACGTAGTCGTCGGTTGTTGTCAGCTACCAACCTGCTGGCTGCTGCTGCTGATCAACCAGCTCAAAGTCAAGCGAGAAATAAAGGGCCTGTTTGGTAGGGCTGTGGCTGTGGCTGAAACGGCTGCGGCTGTGGCTGCTCTGGTGAAACAGCTTCTCTGGTGAAGCTGAAGCCATTCTGAAAAGTGTTTGGCAAAACGGCTTCTCCTGTATTTTTAGGAATGGCTTTGATAAATCAAATGTCATAGATGCCCTTAACTATATGGATTTTTTTTAATAGATGAAAATAGATAATCACGGTTCATAAATAGATTACTAGCGAATGTCGCATCCAGGTTCAAAAAAATTCTCACGGTTCATCACGGTTCATCACGTTTCATAAATATTTTAATTGCTACTCCTGTATTTCTCTCAAAAAAATTCAGCTGATTTTTTTTTAATATTTGAATTCATCACGGTTCATAAATAATAGCTACCATCCTTACATAGCATGCAACCATATAAGCTAACTGACATACTCAAGATGATCTAGAAAGGAAGATTGCTCTAGCAAGATCATCTCGGAATTTATCCATGGTCCGATCATCTGTTTTCATGTTGGATGTATCTCCAGCATCTTGAGAGACATAGTGCTTCCTATATCTTGAAGGTATAGTGGGCATATAATCGGGATTCCGATCGCATTTGCGGAAATCCTTATCTTGTGTGTGGTTTTCACGAATGAAGTTATGGAGACACATGGTTGCGGCAACTATCATCATTTGCTTCTCCATTGGGTAACTCGGCATCTTGAGAAGGATTCTCCACTTCATTTTCCACACACCAAAAGAGCGCTCTACCACATTGCGAATACTTGAATGCAAATGGTTAAAATGTTCTTGCTCACCATTTGGAGCAGGACCTCTCCTCCAATCTGGCACATGATACCTTTCACCCTTGTATGGTGCCAAGTATCCAGGTCTATTTGGGTACCCGGCATCAACCATATAATACTTTCCTAAATACACATGTAAAAAAATGAAGGTTGTGAGCCACGCGCATTCATGTATAGACATGAGAAAAGATAAGGTAGGTGATCCGACATACCTAGAGGGGGGTGTGGAAAGGTAGAGTGATCATGTCGAAGTGCATGGAAGAGAACATTAGTATCATGCATAGACCCGGGCTGACCAATAGATGCATAAGTGAACCTCATGTCGAAATCAACAATACCAAGAACATTTTGTGTCGCTTTGCCACTCCGACCAATGTACCTAATCTGGTCCTCAGGACGTGGTGTCGCTGAAATGTGAGTGCCATCCAAAGCTCCAATGCAATCTTTAAAGTGTGGCATCATCCTACGATCATTACTAATCCTAGGATGTGTAGTAGAGAAATTAGGGTCAATTGGCTTTATGTAGTCTGCACTCATAGCCACCATACATATCAATACCTCCTCAAATTTTCTACTAATTGTTTCTGCGGAGTGCTTGAATATACCATGTACACCACTGGTAGAAGTACCATGCCCACACACAAGTAGGAAAATAGCCAATGATTCCATAGAACTCATATGAAGAGATGATTTTAGTCCATAGCTACCCACTAACAGATCATGCAACTTGTAAAATAGAGATGCATTCATTCGGAATTGCTTATGACTTTCACCTGGAGTGTTTAGCTTCTCCATTGTCCAACCGAATCCACTTTGTGCCGGAATTCTAACATCATTCTTGTCATGGTAAGTCATGAAGTACTTGCAAGAAATAAGAGCAGTGGCAAATTGACAATTTTGAGCAGACCGCAACAATCCAAGAGTGTTTTTAACCCATTCATCATGATCAGACATCTCATCGTCAGAAGATTCAGATCTGTTCATGATATAAGTAACATTCATGAATTGCAAAGTAGAATATAGATTCAAAGTAGCATACATAAGATATACTCAAACTACTTAGGCATATATAGAATATAGATTCAAAGTAGCATACATAAGCATACATATTTCAGAGTAGCATACATAAGCATACATATTTCAGAGTAGCATAGAAATAGAATCCAAAGGATACAAGCATGTTGCACAAACTACTTAGGCACATCATTTCTAGTCATCCATTCATACTTCCTCTTCAGCCAATCAAACCTCTCCTCAGGTGTATCCAAAGTCATAAACATCTCTCGTTCAGCCCTCTTGGTAAAAACTAGAGATGCAACAAAATGTTCATTCGTCGAGGGAAGAGCCCCACAATTCTTGACCAAAGTCATGACATCCTGGATGGAACAACCAGATGTATCCTCCCTCCTTGCAATAGATTCACAAGATGCAGTTGTCCTCTCATTCATCTCCACAATCTTGCCCATTTGTTCCTGA
This sequence comes from Setaria italica, assembly GCF_000263155.2. Lineage (NCBI taxonomy): Eukaryota > Viridiplantae > Streptophyta > Magnoliopsida > Poales > Poaceae > Setaria > Setaria italica. The sequence goes on along the minus strand of NC_028454.1, from coordinate 28,708,199 downwards.
AACCAATGCCCTGTACTTGTCTTGGGTTTCTTTCCCTTGATGTTACTAGCCCCTCGACCTCTCTTTGAACCATGCACACTCCTAGGTGTCACCTCCTCCGGCTCACTGTCCGAATCCACTTTGTCTGCTTCATCTTCATCATCAATAGGAATTGGAGAGCTTTCACGAGACAAGTTTGCTGAAGAAGGTGCTATACCACTAGAAGCGGACCAATGTTCATCACCAGTATTTCTGAGGTCTTCAAACATAATGCTTAGCTGTTCTTCATTTTGTAGTCCTTTCAGCTTGAATCTGGTAGAGCCCTTTATATCCTGAAATGCAATAGTTAGATATTAATATTTTTACATATTGTAAAATGAAAAATCTGGTACAACTGCAACTTATCTACTTACTTTTGCTGTTTTCTTCCACCATGCCTCTGACATTACAATATTCTTCCCAGTTTCATCCCATCCAATCCCAGTCTCCTTATTTTTCAACTGCTTCCAAATACCATAATCTTGCTTCGACTTATCCCATTTATTCTTGAATTGCTTTCTAGTGTACTCAATCCCAGTCCTCTCTTTAAACCTTGCTATCACATTCTTGTACCCGGTCTTACTCAAATGAGTACTTGATCTATTTCCTTTTAAAACTTTATCAGCAAAAATCTCACAAACTATCCTATTGTTCTCATCACACCAATCAGCCAAGCTGTTGCCAATAGGATATATTCAGAAACTATATATGGCAGTATACTAGAATATATTGCAGAATTCTCTAAAGTAGCAAATCTGTCCCAGACTTACTATTACAGAACCGGTCTGGTTGACAGAATGAATCAAGCATGACAGAGTAGAAGATGCCTTCAAATAAGCAAAGCAGGTCACAAGGTCCATTCAGGATTTCTCGGCATAAGATGCCTTCTAAGCAGTAACAACTACACACAATCATAGTATAATCGTGGAGAGTGGTACAGAAGGTCCAACATTAAATGGCAGAACATCAGAACTTGGATTAAATGGCAGAAGAGAAGATAGCTAGAGCAGTAATGACTAATGAAAACGCTTCAAGCACCAACTCTTGAAGGACAGCAGACTAGAAACTGATAACTTTCATTGTGTCAAGGCAACAGTCTGATAGGTGGACAAGCTCATCCCAACTCATTATTAAATATAGCCAGCAAACTAGAAATCATAATCCCCTCAGCAAAACAGTAGAGGGTAAATAAAAACACTATTGCAGTGCAGAGCACCAAATCACCTCTATATTAAACAATATTGAGAATGGAAGTTACGACATAGCTGCAAGCTTAAGATGAACAAGTTACTGGACCATAGTGGTGACCGACACATCAGGTTACCTAAAGTCCTAGGATTGCAGGTCATATGATGGTCTGTCACCAGTAAAAGAATGACAACTACCAATCAAATTTGAGACTGAAATTGTATAACAGTAAGTATAAAGAAATGCAAGTGAGATAACCATGAAAGTGAAAAAAAATGTGTACAAAAGAAAATAAATATGGCTGAACTACTATTTCTTTGCATAAGAAATTTGTTTAGTCTTGGATAAGTCTTATCAGGATCAAACCTCCAGAATCAATCTGTAACATTTGGCCCAAGAATGCAGAAACCACTTAAGAACAAAACAATCATGCAACCTTGGAAAGATTTTCGTCAAAATCATTTCCCGCTTCATCCATGAGTACAGATAAAAAATTTATCACTTGGATTGAAAAATACATCAAAACAGCAGAGAAGTCATGAAACTGAACATTGAGAAGGCACATTCCCCTACTTCCCCTACTCCTGATGGGGAACAAGTCTTCAACTTCTGACTAGAACTTCTCTGGCTCTCAAACCCCACGACAAGCCACGCACCTTCAACATAAGAGTGGATGATAGACACCGTACCACGCACCTTCAATTAGCTGGGAAATAACAATGCACAGGTACTACTACATTGCTGTCTGCAAAAGCAATGATATGAAACATTGCGATATGCTAATGATCTACTAATATGCTATGATATGAAGTAATATACATATATGATATATCATATATGGAACATTTGCGAGGAGCCATTTTTGACTCTTAGACATTTATTAAACCAGGATGCAAATGAGTGAAAGTGGTCACACAGAAGATTGGCATGTCGCCTGTCACTCTAGTGTATCTTGTTATCTAGCTACATGCATATTGCTTAGGGCATATGACTGAAGGATAATAATATACCACAAGGACTGAAGGATGCTGAATCCAAGAATGGGCATGCAGTTCCCTAAAGAAAACACATTTCATGACCATGCAAGGCAATGGCCAGCAGCTGATGCATGCCTGGCACCCCAGATAGCAAGCAAAACTTTAAAAATCCAAATACACACCACAGTTCACAACAAAATGTCCCAGATAGCAAATGCGTCACGCATGTTCTTCTTTCTAAGGACAACAGCAAGACAATGGCTTGAGCTCAAACACAACAGCAATCACAATGGCTTCAACAATCACAACAGCAATCACAATGGCTCAAACAAGGAAATCACTTTAATTGGATCATATGTTCTTACCTTGGATCGGTGAGGTCGACGTCCACAGATGCAGGAGCAGTAGCTGTCCTAGCCGCCGGTGGTGGCCTAGGTGCGCGGGTACCTCGCCGACGAGTTGAGGAGCTCCGAACTGGACCAGAGGTGACCCGAACCGGCAGCCGCTCGTCATTGCCTCCAACCTCCTGTGAAGCTGTCTCCTGTTGAGGATCGGCACGGAGCCAATCCGGCCCTAGAGCCGCCGCCGCTGCTCCGGCCCACCACTCCGGCCATCCTCCGGGCATGGCGGCGTTGGGGATGCCGGAGGCCTGGGAAGCTGATGGCCCCGCGCTGGGGACGCCGGGCCATGCGCCGGGGATGCCGGGCCACGCGCCGGCGGCCAGGCCCGCCGCGGCTGGGATGGCCGGTTGCTGCGCCGGTGGCTGGCCCGCCGCGGTTGCTGCGCCTCCAGGCCATGCGCCCGCCACCATGCCGGGAGGCACTCCCGCGGCGGCCAGGAGGGCACCCAGGGGACCCGTCGGCGGGCCTCCCGGCCACAAGAACGGGGCGCCGCCAGCCCCTCCGCCGGACACATACGGCGCGCCGTTGGACCCTCCGCTTGGCGCATCTTGGAGCCCACCACCGGATCTACCCCTTTCGACCGCCGGATCCAAGTTTCCCGCCGCCGGAGGAGGGTCCATGCCGGCCGCCGCCAGACCAGACCGGAGGAGGCGCTACCAGAAGAAGAGAAAGGAACGGTTCGCGAGAGGAAGAAAGGAAAAGGAGGCGGTGGCAATTCGGTGTAATTTTGCCGAAGTCGAAGGGTAATTTGGTAACATGGGGGGCGCGGATGGAGGGGAAGCCGCGGGGAGCTGGTTTTTTGGGCTTCTCCTCCCCAGTACAAATTGGAAAACGGCTTCACGGGTGCTTCGCGAGAGAAGCCGTTTTTTGGAAGGGCGTTTGGTACGGCTTCTCCAGAAGCCGCTCGAGAAGCCGTCCAATAAGCCCTACCAAACAGGCCCAAACTGGGACACCGCCACCACTCCCGCACCAAACCAAACTAATCCCTTCTTCCCGCGAGCTTCTCCCCGGCATCGCCCCTCCGGAGATCCACCCCGACCCACCCGCCACCGCCGCCTCGCCAATGGCCGGCGCCGCGCCCACCGTCACCAAGTCCCCGCCGTCCCTGGTCCCACCGGCGGGGCCGACCCCGGGCGGCTCCCTCCCGCTCTCCTCTATCGACAAGACCGCCGCCGTCCGCGTCTCCGTCGACTTCATCCAGGTCTTCCCGTCGTCGGGGGCCGCGGACCAGGCCGCCTCTGTCGCGACCATGCGCGAGGGCTTCGCCAGGGCGCTCGTGCCGTACTACCCCGTCGCGGGCCGCATCGCGGAGCCCGTCCAGGGGGAGCCCGAGATCGAGTGCACCGGGGAAGGCGTGTGGTTCGTGGAGGCCGAGGCCAGCTGCTCCCTCGAGGAGGCGCGGAACCTCGAGCGCCCGCTCTGCATCCCCAAGGAGGAGCTGCTCCCGCGCCCGCCCGCCGGGGTGCGCGTCGAGGACACCGTGCTGCTCGCGCAGGTCCGTCCGATCCCCCATTGCCTGTTGCTCGAGTCCCCTCCGGTCATTTCGGATAGTAAATTTGAGGCGCAATTTTCGGTCTGGATCTGAGGGGGTTTAGTGTTCGGTCTGTGGATCTGAGCGGGAGACGGGTGGCTACTAACGTTGACTAGGAAATCAAGTAATGGCTTACAGCCGTACAAAGTGTGAAGCATCATGTGGCAGGCAGATTGACCGTAAAATGTATTGCTAAGATCAATTCAACAGTTAGGGAGTGACTGACTGACTGTATCATGGCCATGAATTGTTTGAGGTGATCTACTGATCTAAGCTAACAGTCATCAATCACCATCATGTAACAGAACATTAGCACGCCTCTGTTCAATATTGGTAGCCTGGTAGTAATTCTTGCTGATGGATTCACCAGAAGAAGGCAGGACGATTGTTCTTTCTGAGGATGAATTATCAAGCCTATATTGATGGGCATTCCACTATTCTTGCTGCCTACCTTGTTGATTTGCAGTGTGTTCATCCAAATTTTTAGCCACTTGACAAACTGATGGAACAAGTGTCATTTTCTTTTACATTAGAGGAAGAACCGTCTTCGGGCATCTAAAAGTTGGGTGATGATTCTGGAATCTAGGAATATTTATCTTGATCTAGTCTCACATGAAAAATTGTTCCCAAATTATTACTCACAAAGTTCATTTAGATGGAAGTGTACCCCGTTGGAGTTGAGCTTATGACGCTTAAGCAAAATATGGATTTTGGGTACGTTTTAGTCATACGAGGGAGGGATGCATAGCTACGTTTTAGTCATGGAATTGCCAACAAAGTAGAAATTTGGCATATTGGAGGCCAGAAACTTACAAAGTAAATGTCATACATGTACATTGTTTTATCAGGTCATTGTCTAAGCTATATTCTTATACCTGTTGCATGATCTCTGTTATGACTAGTTACTGAATTTACATGTTAGTGACTCGAACAACCCATTGTGTTATTCTCTATGTTCAGGTTACAAAGTTCACATGCGGTGGATTTTCTGTGGGCATTTGCTTCAGCCACTTGGTGTTTGACGGGCAAGGTGCTGCCCAATTTCTGAAAGCGGTTGGTGAGATGGCTAGGGGCATCCCTGAGCCATCGATCAAGCCAATCTGGGCTCGGGACGCCATCCCCAACCCACCGAAGCCACCCCTAGGCCCGCCACCATCATTCACTGCGTTCAACTTTGAGAAGTCAGTTGTTGAGATCTCTCTGGACAGCATCAAGCGTGTCAAGGACCAGGTCGCAAGCGAAACCAGCCAGAAGTGCTCCACCTTCGACGTGGTCACCGCCATAATCTTCAAATGCCGCGCCTTGGCAGTCGACTTTGCACCGGATGCCGAGGTTCGCCTGGGCTTTGCTGCCAGCACGCGCCACCTGCTGAGCAATGTGCTGCCTTCGGTCGAAGGCTACTATGGGAACTGCGTGTACCCTGGGGGTCTCACCAAGACCAGCCAGGAGGTGAAGGAAGCTTCACTTGTGGAGATCGTGACCGCAATCAGGGAAGCCAAGGAAGCTCTGTCATCGAGGTTCCTCGACTGGTTGAGCGGTGGTGCCAAGGAAAACCACTACAACGTGTCGCTGGACTATGGCACGCTTGTTGTCACCGACTGGAGCCACGTTGGGTTCAACGAGGTGGACTACGGGTTTGGTGAGCCGAGCTATGTGTTCACCCTGAACGATGATGTGAACATTGTGCCCTCCGTGGTCTACCTGAAGCCACCCAAGCCAACGCAGGGCATCAGGCTGGTCCTGCAGTGCGTGGAGGGGCAGCACTCCGCCGTGTTCAAAAAGGAGCTGCAGAAGCATGCATAGAGTGAGCGTGTTCAATTCCATTTCCATAGTTGGGAATTGTTGTATTTTATTGTGACAAATTGCTGCTTCCAGACTTTGCTCGCAATAAGACAGGGTTGATCGTGTTTATACTTTGTACTATTATCGGCAAGTTATATTATACATGTATTGACATTGATGAAATAATAATAGTGTTCCATTTGAAACAAACTGATTCAGACTTTTTGGCCTGCTGTAAGTTCAGGAACAGTACATGTGTTCTTACCATTTGCTATGGATATGATGCAGAGCTGCAGACCACAATAATCCCACATATATCAGTTGTTGGCTGCAAAATCAGCCTCCATATGATCAATTTGACCCTTATTAACATAGAAGCTTCTTGCGTTCTCAGTAACCAATCTCTCAACTAAACATACATGTGTGATGAAACAAATATCTAGCTGAGTTGAACCTTGAGTAGGATGTCACGTTTAGGAGCTGCGAAGTTCAGAAATTATTTGGAAAGCAACTGATCATGTGAGCTCCACTTAGCTTCCACAAGGTCACCAGCCCGCTTGCATTCCGTTTTCAGATCAATCAGAGAAGAAGGAAAGGAGCCAACAACTTCCAATCAAAGTGTTGGGTAGAGCTCGTGCAGTCGTGCCAAACCGAGGCCGCAGCCGGCAACAACCCCCACTCCACTCGTTGCTGGTGAGTGTGTCAGGCAACAATGGCAAGAGGTCATACTGTCTTCGTCAGTTTTGCCAGACAAGTAAGAACAGAACAAGTCGGCGTCCAGAAGAACGACTTGTCGACTTCAGTTTCAGCCGTTCATCAGATGATTTACGGCTTAGAGCAATAAGAGCGTTGTTTAGCGCTATTAAAGTTGTATTGCCATCTCCTAAACAGTGTTTTGTGTAAACAAGTATCGCTAATGCAACAGACCGGGTCAGCGGCGGGGTAATTTAGGCTCGCTGGATTGCTTGGCGAAGGTTATCGAGTCTATGAACTGCATAAACCCTAGATAGGAACTACCTTAGCTGTCTCCTCGTCACTCTGGCGATTTATCTGTATCTGAAACTCATTATCTTTACCCAGATTCAGTAATACAGCTGCTAGTTCTATCCATTGCCGTTCATACTCTTGCATTCTTCTTCCGAGTTGTGCATCTTTCACAATCTTCTCCCTTGCGATTTGCTTCTTTCAATTGCTCAGATCACCGGATCCTGGCAGTTGGTATACAGAGCCAGCCTTCCTTGGCTTAAATTCTCCAGAGCCAATTTCTCGAATCTTGTCCGATTGGCGCGGGGGTAGGTGGTTGCGACCTACTCGCCGAAAATCCCACCCTCCGACCCAGATTCGACGAAACCACCCATTTTCCCCCAAAATTAACGATCGATTCTTGTCAGCCAGGGTTGCTAGGCACTTGTTCTAGCGTAAAATTCCGTAAACTGACCTGAATCAGATTCGTGGAGGCGAAGGTGTGGACTGCTCTTTGGTGAGGGTTGTCAAGCAAGTCTTGGTGTAAAATTCTGGAGCCAAATCCGCAGTCTTGGCGGCGGTAGAACAGTCTTGTGAATCTGATTGGGGAAGGCTTGACCTGAACCGAATTCACAAGAGAAGAAGATGGGGACTGGTGAGGAAAACGGTGGCGAGAACATGTATGCTACTGCAGAAGAAGTGGATGGGATCCGGCGTACTTTGGATTCCTTTATGAAAGATCAAGAGAAGCATAATGATTCTGTGAAGAAAAGTTTGGATGATCTTATGAAGATATTGACAAGCAAGAATGAAAAGTTGGGTACTTCAACACTGGAAACAAAGGACCCAACACAAAATTAAGCCACCTCCTATACAGAGTAAGCAAATTCCCCCAATTCATTCCAATATGGCACAGGTTCACAAATCCACACACTTCATGGATAATTCAGGCATGGCACAAAAACAATTTTATTATCCACCATTTACTTCAAGGGCTCAAATAGATGATACTGAGTCACATGAATGGTCTAGACATGCTTTTGGTTCAGTTCAACACTTTACTGAACCGGTACCCAGAAATGGATTTAGAGGATTGTCCTTGGAATGCCAAAGAGTTGGGAGTTTTTTTATGAGTTGGCTACCGAAGAACTACAGCCCAAAAAACAACCAAAACAATTGCAACACCATTTTCCACCGCCACAACAAAATATGGCCTGAATTCCTACTTTCCCTGAACCACCCAACCAAGTCAGCAACCAACCACACTATACAAACCATTTACAATCCCAGCATAAGGCAATTGCTCGAGGACTTAAACTGTCTTTTCCAGAATTTGATGGCTTTTAATTTCAAAAAAAAATTTGATGGCTTTGATTCTGATGGATGGATCAAAAAGGCAGAGAAATATTTTGAGTTGATTGGGGTACCAAATGAAGAAAGAGTGAAAGTAGCTGTAATGTATATCAAAGGAAGAGCTGGATTTTGGTGGAGGTACTAGCTGTAATCCTTCAACATTGCCATGGCACCATTTTTGTAGAATGGTGGGAGACAGATTTAATGAGATCTCATCCTCTGAAGTAATTGGCCAGTTTCATAATTTGAAACAAGCTGGCTCAGTGCAAGAATATGTGGACAAATTTGAAGAACTCATGGGCATTATCAGAAGAGACAATCCTTCATTAACTGAGCATTATTTCATCTCAAACTTTGTGTCAGGCCTGAAAGACTATATACAGCATCATCTACAATGTCATGACTATTACTCTGGATAATGCATCCTATAATGATAGCATGTCTACTTCCCTTAGGATGAGATTGCAAGCTCATGGCAGATTATTATGTGAAGGTGCTTTTTTTCAAGTGCGTTGTGCCCATATTCTGAATTTAATTGTTCAAGCTGGTCTAAAATTGATTGCTGGTTCTGTTGACAAGACTCGCCAAGGAGTTCAATACATTCATGGTTCTGGTATCCGTAAGCATAAGTTTTACACTGATGGTCAGAATTTGTTTCATCTGGATACCAAGAGGAAGCTATGTGTTGACATGCATGTGCGATGGAATTCAACTTACAGAATGCTTGAAAATGCAATATTTAACAAGGGTGCTCTGAAACAGTATGCATCGAGAGATGGAACCTTCATGTCTCATTTTGATCTTTCTGAACTTGAGTGGAAGAGGGTAGATATCATGACTACACTTTTTAAGTCCTTCCATGAAGTCACATGCTCTTTCTCTGGCACAAAATACCCTACTGCTAATCTGTACTTCAAATGTGTGTTTAGGATTCACTCTCAGTTGCTGGAAGCAGCCAAAGAGCCACAAAATTTCATGTCAAGTATGGTGTAAGAAATGAGAGCTAAGTTCGATAAATATTGGTCTGATTACAGCCTGATTCTGTCGTGTGCTGCTATTCTTGATCCTCGGTATAAGATTAATCTCCTTAGGTTCTGCTACAAGAAGCTATGTGCTAATGAGTCAGCTGCCGAAGAACAAGTCAATAAAGCTGTAACCAAGCTTTATGAATTATTTGAAGCGTACAGGGCCCAAAATTCCAATCCGTCTATTACTAGTCCAAGAAATCTGGTTGGACACAGTCATCAGGATGACTTATTTGATGATTATGCTGATTACGTGACCACTGTCGCACCACAGACTCAGAAATCTCAATTGGATTTGTATTTAGAACAAGCAACAGGCAACAACCAACAAGAGACCCAAAAGTCGATTTGGACATATTGGAGTTTTGGAAGGCCTCATCTGTGACTTATCCAGAACTAGCAAGCATGGCTCGGGATCTCCTTACCATTCCAGTTTCTTCAGTTGCCTCAGAGTCTGCTTTCAGCATAGGGAAAAAGGTGATAAACCCTTGTCGAAGTTCGTTGAGTCCAGAAACAGTGGATGCTTTTGTCTGCAAGATTGGGTGCGCGTAAAGAAGGAAATAGGTAATATACATGTTCTGAATATTTCTTGCTGTATCATTATATAGCATGTCCTTAATTTGTGAATTCTGCTTGACTTAACAATGCAGCTGGAGTCGCTATAAAAGTTGATGATGGTGACGATGTCGTGGATGTCGAATAGAACTTCTGGTTGTTTTCTTAACCAAAAACTTATAGATGCTGAAATGTGAGGCATTATTCTTACAGTATACCTTTTTGCAGGCTTCTAATATTTTTGTCCTTTTGGTGAAGACTGATCAGCATCAGCCCAAGTTGTCGGCTACATTTTGTTGATAGGCAACACTCTTTTGTTTATATAACTATAGGTTGTTCATGGGACACCTAGCCATAGTGCTGCAGCAGCTGAACCTGGATGCATGGAGTAGTGGTATTTTGTTTATAGAACTCATGCTAATCAGCGATTAGCAAAATTCTGTTGTATAGCAGCTTACTTACAGAACTCTAGTACTAATTAGAAGCTAGCATAATTGTATCGTATGGCTGCTTAATTTCCTACCTAGCTACTTCTCGTTTACCTTGTTATCCACAAGAATGCTGGACTGATGGGACTCTGTAATCTGCATAATGCAGACCGAGTATTGGACCCTGTTGTACATTGACTCTGTTCTGTTCTTGTCACTTGCAAGTTGCAGCTTGCAACGTTGTATGAGTATGGACATGGCTACGTGTTATTTTACTTATGCTAATGAGTAATGACCATCCCCATTCATGTATTATTATAATAATAGACACGAGATTGCATAACTGTTAACCCACTATCGGGCTCTAGGGCCGGGCCTGGGATGTCAAAAAAACAGAATGGAACTTGGCTTTAGTGGGCGGGCGGGCTTGGACTAGGTTTTGCAGGCCCGAAAATTCCGGGCTTTTCTTCAGCTTCTTGCCTTGCTCATATCCAGTCTCTGAACTTAACAAACATATGCGATGAAACAAGTATCAAACTGGGTTGAACCTGCCTCAGATCCAAACAATAGCAAGAGCTTGAGTAGGGTGTCACATTTATGAGCTGCAAAGTTTAGAAATTATTTGGAAAACAACTGATCATGTGCTCCACTAAGCTTCCACAAGGTCACCAACCCACTTGCATTTAGAAAGAAGGCAACAGCTTCCAATCAAAGTGTTGGGTTGAGCTCGTGCCAATTGCCAAACCGAGGCCGCAGCCGTCACCAACCTCCACTCCACTCATTGCTGGTGAGCCCAACCCCGTAACCACGCTGCACGGTGCACGCGGCAAGGACCAACTCCGCTTACTGCCGCTGACTGCTCTGCTCCGCCCCGCCCCCCCACCCGACGCCGCCATGACTGCCTCCGCTGCCCCCACCGTCGCGAGATCGGCGCCGGAGCTCGTCCCGCCGGCGGGGCCTACCCCGGGCGGCACCCTCCCGCTGTCCTCCATCGACAAGACCGCGGCGGTGCGCGTCTCGGTCGACTTCGTGCAGGTGTTCCCCCCGGCAGCAGGAGCCGCCGTCGGGGACCAGGGCGCCGCGGTGGCCGCGATGCGCGACGGCTTCGCGAGGGCGCTGGTGCCGTACTACCCGGTGGCCGGCCGCATCGCGGACGCGAGCCCCGGGGAGCCCGTCGTGGAGTGCACCGGCCAGGGCGTCTGGTTCGTGGAGGCCGCCGCGAGCTGCGCGCTCGCCGACGTGAACAACCTCGAGCGGCCGCTGCTCATCCCCAAGGATGAACTCCTCCCGCGCCCGCCCCCCGAGGAGAAGCTCGAGGATCTCATCGTCATGGCTCAGGTTCGATAGATCGCCTCCCGATCCCCTTGTCCTATCCAACAAGTAGGAAGATCCATACGCTCGATTGCCGGATCCGGGAGAGGGATCGTCTTCAGGTGCTGATAATTTGAGCTCTACAGGTGACCAAGTTCACCTGCGGCGGGTTCGCGGTCGGGATCTGCTTCAGCCACCTGGTGTTCGACGGGCAGGGCGCGGCGCAGTTCCTCAAGGCGGCCGGCGAGATGGCGCGTGGGCTGCCGGCGCCGTCGGTGGCGCCGGTCTGGGACCGCGACGCGATCCCGGACCCGCCCAAGCTGCCGCGCGGCCCCCCGCCGTCGTTCACGGCGTTCAGCTTCGTGACCCAGGTGGTCGATATCCCGCCGGAGAGCAGTCCACCTCGTTGAAGCCGACGCGGCTCCAGTCCGACACCGTCACCGTTCCGTAGTCCAGCGTCACGGCCGTGGTGTTCAAGTGGCGCCGCCGTGCATCCAGCTCCCCGACGACGCCGAGGTCCGGCTCGGCTTCGCCGCCAGCACGCGGCACCTCCTCCAGGGCGTGCTGCCGTCGGTGGAAGGCTACTACGGCAACTGCGTGTACCCCGTGGGCATCACCCGGACCAGCAAGGCCATCCGCGAGGCGCCGCTGCCGGAGGTGATCGGCGTGATGCGGGGGGCGAAGGAGGCGCTCACCGCGCGGTTCACGGACTGGATGCACGGCGGCGCCAAGGAGGACCACTACAACGTGCCGCTGGACTACGGCACGGTGACGGTGTCGGACTGGAGCCGCGTCGGCTTCAACGAGGTGGACTACGGCTTCGGCGAGCCGGGGTACGTGTTCACGGTCAACGACCACGTCAACATCGTCGCGTCGGTGATCTACCTCAAGCCGCCGACGCCCAAGCGCGGCATCCGGCTCATGCTCCGATGCGTCGAGGAGCCACACGCCGCCGCGTTCGCCGATGAGCTCGCCAAGTACGAGTAGATGGTAGGCTGTTCGCTTCAGCTTATAAGCCAGCTGAAAAGCTGAAACGGCTGATTTATTGTGAGAGGAAAATACTGTTTGGTGGCTGATAAGCTGGCTGAATAAGCTGAAGCGAACACCCTGTTCTTGGCTTAGCTTGGGCGGTTGGGCCATGCGTGATTTTTTAACTCTACCTAAGCCTTACTGCTGCCAGACGGTCATTGACCTTTGGCCTGTTCGCTTCAGCTTATAAGCCGGTTGAAAAGCTGAAACGGCTGATTTGTTGTGAGAGAAAAATACTGTTTGGTGGCTGATAAGCCAGCTGAATAAGCTGAAGCGAACAGGCCGCTTGTTGTGTGCAAAGTGCTGTGTTTGGAATTTGGATGGCGCTCCTGAACTGGCTTTACTTTGTGGGTACGCAGAACACCGAAAGAGAGTCACTGATGTATCTCAAATGTCATTCTGGCCTTGTTTAGATGAGGTCTGAATCGGACTTTGTACAGTGTTTGGGCCTCCTTTTGGGAGTTTTGAAGTAAACGGTCTGGCAAACTTCGGTGCAAAAGTCGGGCCTTTAGGAATGCCCCGATTTCCGGCCCAAAATTCGCAGCCTTATCCACCGGCAAGCCGACCGGCCCGCACCTCCCAACCCCTAGCAGCGCCCGCAGTCACGCTCCCTCTCCCCCGGGCCGCTTGCCTCTCCCCCGCCGCTAGGCCCCTCCCAGACGCTATCCCCCTCCCCCCGTTCCGCTCGCCCTCTCCCCCGCGGTGTGCTCTCCCCCCGCCGGTGTGCTCTCCCCCCGCCGCTCTCCCCCTCGACCCGTGCCGCTCGCCCTCTTCCTCCTGCCGGTGTCCGCTCCACCGCCGATATCCCTGTCGCCCGCGCCGCTCTCGTCTCCCTCGCAGATCTCCCCCTCGCCCGCGGCGCTCGCCCCCTACCCGCCGCTGACCCCCCTCCCCCGCGCCGCTCCCCTCTCCCCCGCCACGGTCGCCTCTCCCCCGCCTAGATCTGTCCCCCTCGGCCGCTGTCCCACTCCCCCGGCAGGAGGTCGCCGCATCCGCTCCGATCGACCTATCCACCACTAGATCCAGGACGTACTCGGTCCGTTGTTGACCCAGGCTGCGGCGATGGACCACTTCAACGAGGAAGGGGACGGCGCGGAGTTCAACGCCGGTGGATCCAGACTCCCCGCTGCCTTCACCACCGGGGGATCCCGACTCCCCGCGGGCTTCACCGCCAGATCATCCCGACTCGCCGCGGGCTTCACCGCCACCGGATCCCGACTCCCCGGGGGCTTCAACGCCAGCGGATCCGGCAACCCCGCCTACTTCAACGCCGGCGGATACGGAGATGCCTCTTCGGGTCTGGACTTCGGCAACGTCCCCGAGTACGACGGCAGCCACCCCACCAGGAACTTGTTCTCCCTGGCGCCGCCGGGCTCAGCAAGCGGTGCGTACAACCCCTTCTCCTCCGGGCCGCAGCAGACCCTGTCGTCCAGCTTGCCCACCCCAAGCCAGCTGGGCATGGCCGGCCTCAACCTGAATGCCTCCTCCGGGTGGCCGAACATGGACGACTACGAAGGCATCCTTCGCTCCGGCGACCGAGTTGGAGGAGGCGGCAGCAGCCGGGTCGGCCATTCCGGCGGAGATGGTTTCGGCAGCGGTGACCAGGCCCCGGATCCCTTGCCTCGTCAGCGGCGTGCTACGGCCAGGACACGCGGTTCCCGGCGTCGTGGCGCGGCTCCAGCAGGGGCAGCCGAGATGAATCCGGTACTTGTTCCCACTCCCCCTCTGTACTTCCATTGCAAAGATATGCGCTGCCGCGTACATGAAACCGTTGTGTGCATCAAGTGTATTGCTTACTCACGGTTAGTGTCATTAGGAGTTGTCTCATTGCTTGTTCTATCATGATTTATGCCTGGTGTGCATGAAATGTATTGGTTAGTGATGGTTTCTGTCAATATGATTTAATGCATTGGTTGTCATTTTTACATTTATCCCTGCTGTTGTTAATCTGTATTGCTTAGTCATGCATACTGTCAATAGGAGTTCATGCATTGCTTGTTCAATTGCATTGTGCACAGAATGAGCCTAGCAGGGCGAAGTGGACTAAAGAGGATACACAACTGTTTTGTGAGCTGTACTGTCAGCAAATCGAGTTGGGCAACTGCAAGAGCGGGAACATGAGCAAGTGGGGCTGGAAAGATGTCCAGGAGAAGTTCCAAGCGGCCACTGGGAAGTTCAGGAACAGCGAGCAGTTCGGGTACAAGTACAGGCAGCTGAAGCAGCTTTGGCAGTTCATCCAACATCTGCGGACACAGTGCACAGGCTTGGGGCGCCGAGAAGATGGTTCTGTGGTTGCTAGTGATAACTGGTGGCGCACCAATAGCAGGGTTAGTGATATGTGAACACCGCATGTGTACTGCGACAAGTTCCTGTCTTGCCTACTGAATGGTTGTGTCTTGTTATTTGCAATGCAGGGGCACGCAGACTGGTATGACCTCAAGGATGGATGGCCAGAGTACATTGACGAGCTGGACCGCATGTTCTGTGGAGTAGCAGTGACTGGAGAGACGTCATTTGTTCCAGGGGTCAGCCGGCAGATCAACTTCATCAGCAGTGGCGAAGAAGATGCTGCTGATGAGGACTGTGGCACCCCTCGCAGCTGTGGCACCCCAATCAGCAGTGGCAGCAAGAGGAGCACAAGCAGCATCCGCAGCACTGCTACAAGCCCCAGCAAGAGGAACAAGGGTCCTGCTGTTCGGAACATGAACAACAACATGACAACGTTCAACACCAGTTACTCTCACAGGACAGCAATTATCCAAAGGGCCCTGGAGGGTAAGATGAAGGAGGTTGAGGTTGTGATTGACAAGAAGCAGTACCGAGAGGAGGCCAGGAAGAAAGAACAGAAACTTGTGACAGATTCAGCGACAGAGCTTGGAGTGCACCTGATGGAAGGACAACTCTGGGATGGTGTCATCATGATCTGCATGGATGATGACCTACGCAACATCTACCTGTGCACACCTGTTGAAGCAAGGCTGCCAATGATCAAGAAATATGCTGCTATGGTGTAAACCACACCCTATGTCTTTTGTGTGTGCTTGGCATGTCTTTTGTGTTATGTCTTGTTGTTGACTTAATATGTGTTGGTATTGTTTATGTTATGAGGATGAACATTTGATGACATGTGTTGGCTAATCCTATATGAACAGCATGGTTATTAACAGCATGGTAGTGCATTAGAGCTGTTTGGTTGATGGTTGTTAAAGTTATTGCCTCTGTCTTCAGATGGGTGTCATTTGACTCAAGGTAGCAGCAATTACTATTGTGGCTACCAATTTCTTTGTGCTAACTTTTGCTGTCTTGTTTTGGACTGCCCAGGAAGTTCCTGCTCATTTTGGTGCCCAAGGAGAGGAGGTGGAGGACCAGGAGGAGGAGGAGAAGTTGCTGGCCGAGTGGTGGGACCTTTTTTGGGAATTGGTGGTATTAGACGATGATGAGGCACCATTTATCTATGGTATGTATGAATATGCTATTCATATCGACAAGTATTGCAATAGAGCACCCTATAGGAATCCACCATTGACTGGGGAGCAATGGGTAGTTAACAAGCTTGCTAATGAAACATCCTGCTGCACCATGTTTAGGATGAGCCCCCACATGTTTTATAGGCTGCATGACTTGTTGACAGCTGACTATGGGCTGACTGCATCAAATAAATCTAGCACTATTGAGGCTCTAGGATTGTTCCTTTGGATATGTGGGGCACCCCAATCTGTTAGGCAAGCAGATGATAGATTTGAGAGGTCCCTTGGTACTGTTCATAGGCTATTCTACAAAGTCCTCACTTCTCTAGTTGACCTATCAGCCGACATCATTAAACCTAGGGACCCAGAGTTTAGAACAATGCATCCTAGGCTGCAAAACAATAGGTTCTACCCTGAATTCCAGGGATGCATAGGGGCAATAGATGGCACTCACATCCCTGTAGTAGTGCCAAGTGCAAAGTTTATGCAGCACATGTGTAGGAAGGGCAAGACAACCCAGAATGTCATGGCCGCTTGTGACTTGGATATGGTTTTCACATTTGTGCTTGCTGGGTGGCCGGGTTCAGTGCATGACATGAGGGTGTTTGACGATGCAATGACAACTTACAGCGACAAGTTCCCAAAGCCACCTAGAGGTACACAGAACTGTTTCTAGGTCAATAGTGTTTTCTAATACAACCATTGTAAACTTACAGGTATGTACTGTTCCTATAGAGAAATACTACTTGGTGGACTCGGGGTACGCAAACCGCACCGGCTTCCTAGCTCCTTACCGCCAGACCAAGTATCACATCCAAGACTTTCAAAACGCGCCAGAACCATAAGGTATGAAGGAGGTATTCAACTATGCCCATTCATCTCTTAGAAATATCATCGAAAGGGCGTATGGAGTGTTGAAAATGAAGTGGCGCATATTGTTGGACATCCCGGCCTATCCACCAGAAACACAGACACAGATTATATGTGCATGCATGGCATTGCACAACTTCATTAGGATTAATGGTGACTTTGATACTCACTTTGGTATAGTGGATAGCAACATGAACTATGTGCCTGTTGAAGGCACTCAGGATCAGCCGGAAACGGTGGCGGCGCCGGAGAGTGCGGACATGGCAAGCATGAATGCATTCCGAGATATGCTTGCTTCACATTTGTTTGCTAGGTCTTGAATAATTTGTGTTGGAGGACATGTAATTGTTTATGGACTTTGTGGCTCGGTTGTAATAATTTTCGGTGTTGTCAATCTGTAATAATTTGCGGTGCACTTGAGAATATTTTCCTTGAAGTTTTGTTGTTGAAACAGCTATGAATTGTGTTGTCATTTGGCCTGGATCAGTGCATTTTTTGGAGGACAACATGCATGGGCCATGCTGAATTGTGTTGTAATGGTGAAACAGTGGCTGCTATAATGATTCAATAGTGCATTGCAAAGTTTGGGGGGCACCAATTTGGAACTCCTAAATTTGGCATGCAAGCCAAATTTTGGCTGCACAGTAACTCCTAAGTTGGGAGGTCCCAACTTGGGCAACTAAACATGGCCTCTATCTTTGTATCTAAAATCTGATCAAATTTACAAAATTTTCGTTATTTACAATGCCAAATAGATATCATTAGATTCTTTGTGAAATACAGTTTCATCGTATACTTATTTGTTGTCATAAATATTTTCACTCTACTATATAAATTTGGTCAAATTTAAAATCGTATGCTATTTTAAATTAAGATTGGGATGATAAATGCACCGGTTTAGGGCCCGTTCGGTTTGGCCGGAATGGCCCGGAATGCGGCCCGTTCCGGGCGGATTGATCTAGCCTGGTTTTGAATTCGGCGCATGGCAAAATGGCCATTCGGTTAAGGCCGACGGGGAATGGAGTCCGGACCGTCTCGGCTATTTCGTACGCCTCGAGGTCCGGATTTATTCTCCACCTCTTGAGGTCCGGAATGGAAACAACCTGATCAAGTGGATTCGGAACGGAATCCACCGGATCAAGTGGATTCACTCACTCCCGGGTCAGAACAGTTTCGGTCTTTTTCAATCCGCAACAAATGAACGAGGCCTTAGTTAGTTAAAAGATTGATTTGCATCAAATGAAAACATAAAGGATGAATACCATACTTTTTGCAATATTTTTGCAATATTTAAGAGATAAAAAATACACATTTATTCTAATTCTTAACCTCTAGCATTTTTTTAAGAAGAGACTTGTATGTACTCAAAAAGAGAAGAGTTGAGGGTAGGGCTCCGGCTCCTCCAAAAATATCTTTGATGCTCCACTGGTGGAGTAGCTCCTCTGGTCGAGCTGAAGCCATTTCGAAAATGTGTAGCGAAACGGCTTCTTCCTATCGTTATGAATGGATTGAAAATGTCAATTGTCCAATCTACCCTTAGTACACCTGACCTGTTTGTTAAATTGAATGGTATGTTTGCCCTTAATTTCTAATTTTAGTTCATGTAAAATAAAAAATATAAATAGGAATATTGCTTAACTAGAGTGATTTTCCTTTAGTTCCTCTCGCATTTTCTTTTTGTATGTGGGTCCCACCACTAACCATCCTTATCCTTCGGGTGCCTCATCTGTGAGACTGTGAACCCGATCCAGTTCCAAGGCGCAAGGACAAAACTACTGTCACCGCCTGACACATGCTTGCCACCAGTCCGGCCACCGCCATCGCCTGGCACATGCCGCGTCTCCACCACCGGGCGGCAAGCTGGAGCCCGAACCAGAGGCGAGGGCAGCGGCTCACGCGGTTGCTGCCGCTGATTCGCTGAAGAACTGGGGAATCCGGCCTACATAGCACACCAGGCTCCGTGTAGCCGCCGGGCCACGCGCCAGCGCCGGCCGCGGCGGGAACGGAGGGCGCCGCGGCCACCCCAGGAGCCGAAGAGGTCGTCCCCAAGCCCCGATGCGTCACCTGTTCGGACGGTGGATGCTACTGCTGCCCGCTGCTGCTGCCGCTCCAGCTGCGCCGCTCTCTGCTGAGCAGCAGCAGGCAGCTGCAAAGCAACGTCCGGTGCAGATTTGGGGCGGCTTCATGCTGGCTTCACCCCTGAAGCCACTTTGAAAAAGACCGTTTGGTGAGGCTCCGGATGAAGCCGATCGAGAAGCACTTCTAGGAGTCCTGCCAAATAGGTCCATCAATAATGCTTACACTTAATCCCCAAAGATACCATTCTTTGTATCTAACTTAGAAAGATGGTCGTGTGTTGCTACGGTAAAATGCTAATTATATTCTTAAAACCCCTAGAAATATTTTGTTAGTAATACCACTACATTTTTTATTGCATTTAATGGATCTCTATATGTTTGCAAGAAAACAACTAAATTTTAATTACAAACATATTTTTTCTAAACTTTTTTTATACCTAATAATATCTATATCTATACCTATTATTAAAGCGAGTAACGTCACTGCCAATTTTTTCGTCCGTCGTGATCAATTTACAAAAAGTCCCTCAACTTTTAAGGAATCAACCCCCAGTCCATATTCTAAAGAGGAGGGGCTCGGGTGGAAAAGGGAGAGAAAGAAGGGAGGTTAAAGGGAAAAAAGCTTCTCCTTTCCTCCATCTCTCTCCCTCCCATCCGCCGCTTGCGCTCCCTCATCCGCGCCCCCGGACCCTGCCCCGAGCCTCAACGGAGAGGCCGGCCGATCCCCTCTGCTCCCCGCGCCACACCTCCCTCCTACCCTGGGCGCGTCGCCTCTGCTGCCCCCCTTCCCCCGTGCCCCTGCCCCCGTCGCAGCCGTGGAGAGGGGGAGAAGGGAGAGTGTGAAGGGAGGTCCTCTCCCCTCCTCACCTCGGCGAAGGAGATGCTGGAGGCGGGGCGCCAGCGGGAGGCGAGGCAGGGGCGGCGTCGAGCAGCAGTCAGCGACGATTGGAGGGAGGGAGTCCCCTAGTGGTACGGCCGGTGCCCGGAGCCGGCGGGGCGAGCTCCCCAGGCCGGCAGGGGTGATGTCCCGAGCGGTGCTGCTGGGACCTGCGGCCAGCGGGGGCGAGGTCCCCGGACGGTGTACCCCGCCACTGGAGGCGGCGGGCCTGCTTGGCGGGCATAGCGCCTGGAGCACGGGGTGGTTGAGGCCAGCGGCAACGCGGCCGCGCAGCGCCTCAACCACAGACGCACTCTCGCCGCCGACGGCCGTAGCAGCCTCTGCAGTTCTCCCTTCTGTCCGTGCATATGGCCTGTCTCTACTGCACACAAGTTGTTTGTAGAAATGCCTAATAACAAGAACGGAAGCAAGAGCCTGTAATGTTGTACATGATTATGCCCCCGCGTAGGTATTAATCTATCCACAATATATATTCATTTGAATTCAATATCCACCAATTTCCTACCAGCAGCTGGACATAACCAAAATAGCAATTACTAGCATTACTCACTGAGAAATGATTAGAAGTCTAGAACTATTCTTCTGTGCTGTATAAATTACCATTTATATTAATTATTTCTTAAGGAATTGTGCTTCTTTTGTGGTACTCAGTTTGTTGAAACGAGTATTGCTCAAATTCGTGTCAAATGGCAACATTCAACTGGGTTCCATGGCGACTCAGCTGAAGGAAACATGTCTCTCTAATTAGGAAAAGCATATGGCTGCCTGTACAAGTCGGAGATAACTACTTGCTGTTAATAAACATAATTAATTATACTTATCCTTAGTCTCGCCGGATACAAAACAACCATATAATATAATAATGTTGTCTTAATCTCATGTAGAATATGGGCTTAAAATTTCACAACAACTATTAGAGAAATCAAATAGCTCTCTTAATTTCTGAACGGCAAATACTGCTCTTCTAATGTTTTGGGCCACAGACGTGTGCTCAAACAGGCATCAAGAACAAACTTTCTGCATGTATCCATGCATAAATGGCTATGTGAAATTTAAATGCTACGACACAGAACATATGAATTAATAAAATAGTAGGTTTTGAGGTTGCAACCTAAAATTAAAGCACCCGGACAATACTGATCTGAAACTTGGTAGATAGTTCGAGAGCATATATAATGAGTTTATTGCTATAAAACATTTTACATAATAGTATGTCCATAGCTTTACTTCCTTCATGACTACTTGAACCATTTTTCATTTTTATTTTACAGTGTTGATTCTCTGAATGTCAACTGTCACAAGATATTAAGAATATGGAAATCGTACAACCAAGGTAATGTAAACCATTGCATTCTGTATTAGATCTAATTATTAAGCAATGAATATGTAATTCCCAAAGCTTGCAAATATTCGAAATGCTATCTGATCACTTTTTAATCTCTGTATGCCACTACGGGGTGTTTCCAGGAACCTCGGCTGCTCATGGTTAATCCTTAATTCCTTATATACTATATGCTTGCCTGGGATATGCCTTGGGACTGTTGAGAAGTTTGGTACCCTTGCTATGTTAGTTTTGCACTACTGAACCCGTCTAAAATTTCTAAACTAGCTCTCACTCACATGATGTCAGCCATAATCTTCATTACACCTTTGATAAGATCTGAGTGCTCATACACAAAACAAGGTGGAACAGTAAGGTAATGTCTTTGCTATATTCTTGATGTCATTTTACATAACCTTTTTATTTAAAGAAATCATAAACCTGAAACCAAACCTCATATAATAAGATTCCACCTCCGTTGACAAGTGCATCAGTTAAACTTGAAAAGAAAAGTTATGGCAGTACTTTATTGTGACTGCAACATCTCCACGAGCACTGTTGTAGAAAAAAATTGACATATAGACATAGTAGGCTAAGAATCAATGCACGGAAAAAGTTTATGCGTTGAGATAGAGTCTGGATATTATTTATAGATAATATTTCAAGATCTTCAGCTGTAGACCCGTAGCAATGCACGGGCATGTTTGCTAGTAATATTAAAGCAAGTAAGGTTTCTACCCAGTTTTTCGTACGACGTGGTCATTTTGCAAAAAAGTCTCTCAACTTTCATTAAATCAACCCGCAGTTCAAATTCTGAGAGGGGGCTCGAGTGGAAAAAGAAAGGAAGGGAGGGGGTTAAAGAGGAAAAAGGTTCTCCTTTCTTCAAAACAGAGAGTCGAAGAAGGGGGATTGGGCGCGGGCGGCGGCCGAAGCAGGATGCCCCGCCGCTGCCCCCGCGCTGCCCCTGCGCGCAGCCTCGGCGGCGAGGTCGGCTAGGCACTTGGCGGTGTCGAGAGCGCGGTCGGCGAAGACAAAGTCAACGGAGTGGGTGTTGAAGGGTAGTTGGGTATCGTGCCTGGCGACGACAAGTGGCGGAGACCGCTTCTTGTGGACAGCGACCCCGAGCTCCCGCATGGCGAGCGCCTCCTGCGGCCGGCCACGCTACCTTGGCTCCGGCCAACCGCGCTGCCTCGGCCTCGGCCCCGGCCGCCCGCCCACCCACCCACCACGGCTGTTCCGTCCCGCTCGACCGCGCCAGAGCCACCTCCCCGACCTCGGCCGCACCGTCCAGCCTCGCGCCCGAGCCGCCTCGGCCGCGCCGCTCGGCCTGCGCCCGCCGCTCGCCTCGGTCGGGGGAGAGGGAGGAGGAGCTGTCCGCCGGAGTCAGATCCAGGGGGTGTTGTGGCCGCCTCCTGCCACCGTGCCACGCCGCCCACCGCCGGCCGGTGTGCCGCGCAGCCGTGCCGTCTTGCCCTTGGCCCTTGGGAGATGAGATGAGAGGAATGGATAAGGAGAGAGGGAGAGGAAAGGGATAAGAGGGAATGGATCCAGGGAGAGGAGGTTCGAGCCAATCGGAGAGCTCGATTTTGAATACACGGATCGCTGATGCAGCAGAACATGTTTCTTTCATAACCTTATAACGAAGTTTTGGGCAGCTAAACAATTTTGGGGCTGTTCGTTTGTGTTGGCTGCATAGGCAGCCGCAGCTGCACGGTATAATAAGCCCACAGGTCAGCCTCATGCTACTCACTCGGTTGGTGCAGCTGCAGCGCTGTAGCAGCAATCTCTACTGAACACTCCCTTTAAATGAAACATTTGTTAGCTACAAAATTTTATATCTCGTTAAGCACTACAACTTTGATATAGAGCTTGTTTGCATACAAGATTATTTGAAAATTTTAAAATTCAAGATTTTGAAATTAGAGAGCTTATAATGATATTTTGAGTTATTAAACAACTTTAAATGAAAAGGTTATCAATTATAAAATTTTAGATCTAATCTAAATCTACAACTTTGATATAAAGTTCTCTTGCTTGAATAAAAAAATATTTTAATTTAATGGGTATTTGAGTTGAAGGAAATAATTAAGTCAAAATTGTTTTGGTTTTTTTATTAAATGTGTAGACATGCAAGAAGTGGAATACAAATTTAGTGACGGAAATAAAAAATATCATTAGTTTTAAAAACACAATTGATCTTTTATCATGGCAATGCACGGGCATTTTGCTAGTACCTAATAATAAAAGGAATGTGGCTATATTTGTTGGAACACATGGTAGGAGGCAACATGTTAATATAATTTTTTAAAAAAAATGTATTTGTAAATCACAAACAACATGTATCCTAAGTAGTTTGAAGGCAGCTGCAGAATTTGAAGGTTGTGGGTTCAATCCTTCTGCATCCTTGCCTTTTTTTTCATGCAGTTTTTTTAAGTGGGACTGTGGGAGGGGTGCCGATTTTTTTCCTCTCCGCACGTTGGGCTTGTAGATGGAGCGGTCGCAATTAAAACCGCAGCAAAAGTTGGTTTTTTATCCAGTTTTGCTTGAGACTTTTTACCGTCTTGGATTCGGGGGTGGGGACGTACGAAAAAAGGGCAGAAGCCTTATTCACTTTAATAAAAGATTTGACCAAACTTATATCAACGATGCCAAGTAAGTATGATTAGACTTGTTGTGATACACTCTTCTCTATGAACTTGATCAAACTTAAGATAGAGTGACTTGGATAAAATAATTAAAATTAGAATGGTACTCTTTTGGGATGGAAAAAGTATTTAATGATCCATCTATGAATTTTTTTTCATAACTTGTCAAATGTGCCTGCACCACACTTTGTAAGTGGGGTTGAAGAAAAACTGGAAAAGCCATATGGTATTAGGGTGTTCTTTCCAAATCTCACCTTGTTTTACTCTTTGAAACTAAGTTGCAGGGGGAGTTTCATTTATGTGGAGGAGTCAATAGGCAAAATGGCTTCATCAGATGGAGTGAGTTCCGATTGGTTCTCTTACAATTCTACTCCTCGCTCTCATTATATACCATCTTAGTCTCGAGTTTGTGTGTGCGTTTGTACAACTTCCTTCCAATTTTACCTTAGTTAGAGCATCTCCAGCAGTCCTCTAATAAATATTTTCCAATAACTAGTTAATAATGATATCCCAATATCCCTTTCATTATTATCGGGAGAGTTACTTTTGCAGTCTCTCAATAATTTCATCCCAATCCAACTACCGTATTCTCCCAATAATCTCATCCCAATCCAACTACCGTATTAGGGTGAATTATTGGGTTGTCCTAATAATTATTGGGAAAAAAAGAAAGGTAAAAGGAGTCTGCTAGAGCATTATTTTTTTACCAACTCTCCCAATATGTTAGTTGGATTGGAAAATGAGGAACTGCCGGAGATGCTCTTATAAAAAAAAAGCCCAAACACAAAGCATTGCCCTATTAAAGATGGAACTGAAAAAACTTAAGAACTATTATTCAACTAACCTATGGCCATCGTTAAGGGAGCAAGAGGATAAATTGACTAGAATTAAGGGCTTCGACCTTCGCGACAGCATCCTTTGGATCCATCACCAATGAAACTCTATGGTTCTTCTTCTTCCATCCTCGAAGGAGACAAGAACATCACCCCTAATGAACCGCTAGATGATCCTTCAATACTTTTCGCAGTTGACTCATGTTCAAGATGAAGCCCCTGCTAGTGTTGCCTCCCTAAATCCAAGCTTCCTTCAGCTCGAAGTGCATTTTTTTCTTGTGTTGCTCTTGACTTCTTATCAACTTTGTAATCTTAAAAAATACAATTTTCATTTTGTACTAATATATTGTTTAGACTCTAGCATTTTGATGCAGGCCATGGAATGTTCATGAATGTGGGATACTCGCTAAGAGCCTATTAGCTGCACGAGGATGGGTAGTACACGAAACTATTGTCCTATGCACAAGGATAGAGATTTTTCTGAGAGATTTTATTTAATAACATAGACGAGGTGCCTCCCTAAATCCAAAACTCCCTTAGCTTGAAGTGCATTTTTTTTTCTTGAGTTGCTATTGATTTCTTATCAACTTTGTTATCTTAAAAAACACATTTTTCATTTTGTGATAATAAATTGTTTGCATTTTGATGGAGGCCATGGAATGTAAATACTCTCTAAAAGCCTATTACCCACATGAGGATGGGTAGTACGCGAAACTATTGTACTATGCACTAGGATAGAGATTTGTCTAAGAGATTTTATTTAACGACATAGACGACCATCCCACAAGAGTAGTATATTGCCATCTTATTCCCACTCTTATTCACCTCAAATGATTCTTAACCTCTAGTATTTTTAAGCATTTTCCATCTCCTGCATAGGAAAAACATAAATTTATTTATCAAAATTTGAAGTTCTTAATTCTTAACCTCTACTAGTATTTTTTGATGAAGAGACTTGTGTGTACATCTAACTCCACTACAAGTATTGTTTTCGTGGTCTTCTACAACTCCACAAAACACTTTCGAGTTGTACACACGCCAAAACAAAGTCCAAGGAGGGATATCCATCCAGCGATACATCTTCCCAGGGGGCAAGGTAAAATCAAAAACCAATCAAGCGGAAGTAGAACCGGCCGTGCCGCTTGCCGTGCGGGCAGAGGGAAGACGAGATAGTGATGGAGGGTGTAGGCACGGCGGGGTTCCCTCGACCGCTGCAGGTTCAGGCCATCCAGAGCTTCGCGGAGGAGGGGTTCTGGGATGCACTCTGCAGCCTCAAGCTCGACGTCCTCGGCACCGATGACTCACTCATCCCCATCACTATTGGGTTCCCAACTCCCTCACTTTTGCTATTTGCCTGTAGAATTCACGACTTAGGGCACAAAGTGATCGCAGATCCCTTGCATTTCTGCGCCCCCATTCCCGCGCTCCCGTCGAACCCCAACCCCGCGTGCTTGCTTACATGTAGTGATCCGAGTGCTACTGATTTGGTTGGGAGTTTTGTTGGGTTGGGTTCCTAGGTGGTGGTTCGTTTACGCAATGTTGCCGAGTCTGAGGTGTTGTGTCAATGTGAGGTTGTGAGGTTTGCTTGAGATATTACTTGGAGTTGCTTGAGTTTATCTCAATGCATAAAGTTTAGACATCTGGTGCCCATGTTTTGGAATCAGGCTAATATAAATTGTCTGAACAGTTGGGCTTTTGGTTAGTGTGGTTGCTTTAGCCACATATGTCCACCTTTTTAACATGCAAATTGTGATTTGAAGATGAATGAATTGAGCCTAACCATAAGAAATTTCTAGTAAAGACTCTTTAACTTGTATTCTTTCCTAATCTATTGACAATGAGTTCTATCCTCCGTCTATTTTTCTCATAGTTGTAGATCTCTTGATAAGCTAAATATTTTTTAAACTTTGTGTCAGGTTATTATACTCCGTGTCAGTAGGCTGGAGAGGGTGTCGATGATGTATCGTAGGTGGTGGTATATTTGAACCTTGGGGTTTGCAGTGGTTAAATGATGCATAGTATTGGGGTATTGGCTTGGTGTTTGTGGTGTAATAGTGGTGCGATGCGTGTTTGTTGAATTACTTGATGTTAGACTCTTGTTTTTCCATTTTTATACTACCTAATCTTGACTTTTATCTTCTTTTTAATATAATATGTAGCTCTCATTCTATCAGTTTTTTAAAAGACATCTAGTGCCAATGGTTTGCATGTTGACACTCACTGGGGTTGGGTTCAGGAATTAGTGTTCATTGTTCTAAGATCAATAGTCTAATCATGCAAACTTTTGATTAATATGCTGCTTATAAGTCTTTGAGGCCAACTGCTTCCCACACTCTCTTTTCAACATAATATCATGTTATTATGCTCCACGCTATTTTTGCTAAGCACCAAACTTCTTTAACCTACGTTCGGGATCGGTGTCACCATCTCACAATCGCCCAATCTCGGGGACCCTTATAAACACTAATAGCGTGAGGGGATTCCAACACCTAGATTGAGAACAACTTCTGGAAGGTGGCTTGCTTGACGTGGAATGTTCTAGGGGCTAGATCTTTTACATATCTAAGATCCTATTTGGATCTAGAGACTAAACTTTATTTAGCTAAAATTTAGTTTATAATAATTCAAACAGGAGCTAATTGTGGGTCAATAATTAGCTAACTCTCAACTAAATTTTAGTTTATTAGATCTATGGTCGTGCGTTGCTATGGGTAGTAAAATAATAGTACAATACACAGAGCATCAAGAAAACAATAATAGGGTGAAAGGAACACAATAACCGGTAACTGCCACTTACTTTGGGCGTACAATTTATCGCAGCAGCAATCCCGGAGCTGTCTTAGCGGAATGTGATGCCGATTCCAACTCGTTCTCTCGATGTATGCGTCATTATACGCTCCTGGTTCATTATTTGCTCTTGGGACAGTTCAGGCGCCCTGATCCTTCCCGGAAAATAGACAACTACAATGATGATAAGTATATCTAACAATTCACAAAGAATGTCACACAGGAGGACATTGCATTGAACAAGCAATCACAATAGTACTTTTACAATGAACAAAACAAAAGATTTGCGGACCCGTAAAATGGATATAAATAATCGACCAACACAAAGATACAATCACTAATAACCACAGGGCATTTCCGTCCTATTAGGAAACAAAGCTTAATCTTTTGGATGCTGTAAAGCGATAAATGTGTGTTGTCAATGGGCTTGACCAGACCAGCCCTGTCCATAGATTCACTTATGCACGAATTTTCATATAGTTACACAAAGCTTCACATTAAACTATCCCATTCCATCTAATTACATATTAAATCCCAATTAATGTAAAAAAAGGTTCACTTCAATTAATTACAATATAGGCTATTAGTAAAATGTCAATGTTCATACAGAGATTGATTCAAGAAATCAATATTCAAAATTAAAGATTGGCTAAAACGGAAGATATATAAAAGCAAAATTTCCTTAAATAAGGAAAAAGTCTCATTTACTACCCTCAAAGTATAGCATAAGTTCAAATAAACCCCTAATATATTAAAATGGTCTACTTAACCCCCTGAGTTTGCTAAACTGAATCAAAACACACCTTTTAACACAGTTGAAACCGGATAGCTGATTTTCAAACCGGTTTTCTGACTGGATTGACATATCAATGACCTAAGTGTATCCCATCCATCTGTGATATATCTCGTGTCTGATTTCGCCGCCGCCGGCCGCGAGGGGTTCATGCTCCAAGACTCAGTGCCCTATCGCCGCCAGCACTGTGTCTTGCTCCCAGCAGGCCCAGCATCCCGTGCTACGGCAGGCACCTTGGCCTGCGCCACCGTCATGCTCCCAGCAGCCCTGACATCCCGTGCGCCGGCGGGCACCTTGGCCTGCGCCATCGTCGCCTGCTACACGGAGCACAGGGCCCGCGCCTCCTTGCGTTAGCTGGCCCTGCGCGGCCGTTGATTGTTGCGACGCACGAGCTCCACTTGATAATTGATATTGAATTCCTTTAATTTTGCAGCTTGGAGCGCTAATACATTGATCCAAAAAATTATTGTTGCGGTCAGAAATATTGACCCTGGGGGCATCTCTACTGCAATATGAAACCGGAAGTAAGTTTCTTTTAGTTTGCAGGAGCTCGTTTCTTTTCCTTGATAGGTGTAGTGTTCACTGTTCAACTTGCTGTGCGATGCGAAGGCATATTAGCTGCATCATCTCATCTTCCTTCTCGTTCATCAACTCATCTGCTCTGTGATCCATTTAACCTAGCGACGCACGGGATGGGATGGGAGGCAAGGTATTCTTCGCCACGTAGGCCGCCAATCTGTCAATGTAGTCGGCAAAACCGGTTGAACCAGCCACCGGTTTTAAGAATGTGTTAAAAGGTATGTTTTGATCCAGGTTTGTGAAATTAAGGGGCCATTTAATTCTTGAGGGGGTTATTTGTGTTAGATTGATCTCCTCCTCAATGGGCCCAAAGGCCCATCGGGACCCTGATCCGCGCCCTGATCGGGGACGCCCACCCTAGCATTGGGTGGTGGGCCCCTGTCGCGCTGCGCTATATAAACAGGGTGGGGGCCACGGCTCGGCTCACGAGGTTCGCTGCTGCCAGCCGCCCCATCGACACACCTACCGATCTAGGTCTTGTGCAGTAGCGACGGGAAGCACCACCGCTGCTGCGCCGGCAACGCAACTGCACTGCGCATCGCTGCCTTGCGCAGATCTTCAACAACAGAACCAGTGATGGCCAGCAGCTCTGCTGCTTCCTCCCCTAGGGGTGAAGGTAACCCACCTCTCTCTCTCTCTCTATCACTCTCGGTTGACACCAGAAACCCAAGAACTTCATGTTTATTATGATCCTGACTAGATATGCATCTAGAGATCCTAGGCGTGCACCTAACAATGGTATCAGACACCTTACTAGAAGCTTTTCTAGATTGGGAAAAAGAAGTAGATCGAAAAAGAAACAGAAAAGAAAAGTAAAACCCTAACCCTAACCCTAGATCTAAAGTAAAGAGGGACGCGGAGCGGCTTACCTGCCGCTGTCCTCACCGCCGCACGTCCACCGACGGCGAGCGGCAAATGCCGGCCGAGCCACGCGCTCGCCAGGGAAAAGATCCACCCGAGCCGCCGGAGCATCCGCTCGGGGCTCAGGGACGCAAAAGTACCACCACAGGACCGCTCAACGGCGGCGTGCCCAACCTCCGGTGGACGCGCGCGCCGGCGAGGGGATCCGCGGTGGCGCCGGCCCTCCTCCGTGGTCGCCATGGCCCTCTGGATCTCGAATTTTTGGGAGGCTCGGAGGGAGAAAGGGGGAGGCAAGAAAGCAAGAAAGAGAAGGGGGCTGCCACGGCCGTGCGCCGGCGGGGCCATCCCTCAACCGCCGCCGCCGGCCATAAGCAGGCGCGGGAGAGACAGCCCTGCCGCCGCCGCCACGGTAAGAGCTCGCGGGGGAGAGGACAGAAATGAATCTAGGGTTGGGGGGAGCCAGGCGTTCCGGCGGTTTTGTTACGCCGATCTCGACACTCGACTGTCCGATCAAGACGGACGGCTGTGATCGTGCGGGCCAGATTTGGCCCAGGCGGGTGACGGCGTCAGGCCAAAAACAAGGCCTGGGCCCAGGTTGCGGCCCAAAAGCCGGTCTGCGGGGCCGCCAGACGCGGACCGTGGCTGCTGGGCCAAAGGCCAGCAGGCCGAGCTCACGGGTGGGCCGGCCGCGTTGCGCGAGCGGGCCGAGCGCGGGAATGGGCTGTGGGCTATTTTCGCTGCTGGGCTGAATAGAAAGTTTTGCACAGTAACGCTTGACATTTTTATTTTCTATTTTCAGAGGCATCTTTATGGTGATTTTTGCATAGTTTTGATCTCCATTCAAATTTGAACCAACGGGATAATTTGTATTAGAGATTAATAAAGTTTATACAATATTTTTTGCTTCTAAAAATAGAATTATTTCACAGTTTCCGCTGCAAAGGTTTAATTTGTTGCTCTATTTAAATTTAATTTGAACCAACGAGACAATTAAATTTTTTTTGCAAGCATAATAAAGTTAATTTAGATTATGATGCTGTTATTTTCTGACCAACGTTGTTAATAACTGTATCTTGATTTAAAAAGTTTCCATGCTTTTATTTCTATTTTTGCCCAACGGTGATATAGATTTAAATTGCATAAACAGTTGTATATTTTATTTTTTGACCAACGTTGGAAATAAATCATGCAATTGTTGTTATGATCTCACCTTGAATTGCAAATTTCAGGAGGATTCAACTTGATGGCTTGTCTCAAAGAGATACCTACTCTGACAGGAGACAACCATGTAGAGTGGAGGAAGAAGATTGATTTCTCCTTCGTCTGTGGAGAAGTTGACTGGGTGGTGACTACATCACGGTCAAAAGCTCCAGAGAAACCAGTAAGGGCTGAAGGTGATGATGATGCTGCATGACAGCAAAAGGAAAGGGATTATGCTCCACTAGAGTTGGCATATACCCTTGAAAACAAACAATGGACCACTGCCAACGAGAAATGTATGGCTTTGGTAAAGAATACGATTGGGCCTGCAATTTTGGGCTCGATCACAGAGTGTGACTCCGTCGCAGAGTACCTAGAGAAGATAAGGAATCAGTTCGCTGGTTCCTTAAAGATATATGTGTTGACGCTAGATTTCGTCACTAGTAAAATCGGCGCCAAGAAGAGAGGGAATTGGCAAAGTACAGTTGGGAATCGGCTGAATGGTGCTACAGTACAAGATCGGCCGATGACTTCTGCCTCGCTTCGGATCGAACGCGCTGGGTTCCCAATCGGTTGCCTTTTTGCCGATAAGGAATCGGCCGATTAGGAGGTTGGGATAATTGGGCCTGTATGGGCTTGAAAAGGAATAGAAGGACGAAGGGGAGATCAGCCCACGAAGCGTATAATAACCAACCTAGCACGAGTCGTGCTTGTAAATATTCATTTTCTATTTGAATTAGGGATAGAATTCTAGTCAGTTAAGGAGTTATTCGTACGGGGCTATAAATAGCTACCTTTGTAAATCTGTAATCATGAACAAATCAATACAACCAACTACTTTTTCCTCGTACTTACTTTCAAGCAGGCGACTTCGCCAAATACTTTCCCTTTTCACGAGTTCGTACGGGTTGACAGGGCTGCATCAACTTGACCTCCGGCCGATCTTGTAAGTTCCGTTTACCGAGTAAATTCTAGGCTTTAACTTCGGGCGTATCGCTGTTGTTTCGTTTAGATTTATTCACTAGTTATCGATATTTACTAGAATCATAGGTTTTACCTGTCTTTCTAGTTTTATCACCAGTTATCCAGCTAGGAATCGGTGGTTTCGGCTTTCCTTATATTCTGCTATTAAATTCATCTATTTTATTGCCGATTAGATCTATTCCTAGTGTTGTCACTATAGTATTGCGCCGATCACTCCAGTAGTTTTCTGTCTACAAGGCTACAGTGATCGGCTGCCCTATAGCCGATTTCTTTATTACGGCAAATCGGCTGATAAGCTCTCTCGAGATCGGAAATTTAGCCGATCGCGACTCTTGGATCTTACACGTATTCTTCCTTGCCAATCGACAGGTCAGATTGGCTGGCACGCCGCGCGAACCGCACCAGGGCGATCACCCGAACAGGAGCTAAGCAGATTCTCCCGGGTCGTGTGTCTGACGCTGGGAATTCGGTTGACCGATTTCTAGCGCCAACACACTTTTGGCACGCCTGGTGGGACCAATACAACCGCCGCCATGTCGAAAGCTGCTGAAGTCTCCGAAGATAACGTCATCGAAGTAACGGAAGCAGATCTAAAGGACGACCAGAAGGAAGAACTGGATAAGCATATGGCGCAGTTCCGGAAAGCTTGCCTGCAGTCTTTCAGTCGCTCCAGAAGCGGGGAGACTATCAAAAAGTCTACGTTTCCTGCTCCCCGCCAGATCACAATCTCTGAGGACTCGGCCAAAATGGCCGATATGGTTCAACAGTCCGTTTATCACGCCTTCATTGATCAATCCCCGGTGCTTGCAAATACGGTGCACAACGCTGTTGTCAACTCCTTCACTGGTGGGATACCTCAGGGATACAGGGGACCGGCATATACTCAGCCGATTCCACCACACCAGAGTTATGTGAATTCGGTTTCTCAGCCGATCCAATTTTCTGTCGGGGGTTCAGGTGATTCCTCATCATCAGTTCCTATGGGGTATAACTCCATCCAACTGTCCTCTGCGCCGTTCCCTCCGGTTAGCCCATCGCCTTGGGGGGCACCATCAGTCACGGCCGGTCAGAATCAATCGGCCAGTCAAGGAAACCCACCATTCCAGGCATCTTTCCAGGCGGCCACTCGGCCGACCGTGCCACCATACCAGCCTGTCGCACCAGAGATGAATAAAACAGCAGAGCTCATATTGTATGATGAAGCAAGTGGCTCATTCAAACAGCCGATTTTCAATTCACAGCCGACTTTCACTCAAATGCCACCTGCTTTCACTCAGCATCAGGCTATTCCACCTCCGGTATACCAGCACGTGCCAATACCTCAGCCAACGGTTCACCAGCAACAGCTAGATTGGTCGACACGTATTGCGGAGGTGATTCAGGAACAATTCGGCTTAAAGCCGAAGGTACAAACTTACACTTATAGGACACCATACCCGTCTACGTACGACCTACTGCCGTTTCCCCATCGGTATAAAGTTCCTGACTTCACCAAGTTCTCGGGGATGGATGATACTTCAACCGTGGAGCACGTGAATAGATTCATCATCCAATGCGGAGAGGCCGCTACGCAAGATGCTCTACGAGTACGGCTGTTCTCATCATCTCTGTCAGGATCGGCCTTCCAGTGCTTCACGACATTGCCGCCGAACTCGATTATCACGTGGGCCGATTTGGAAAGACAGTTTCACAAATACTTCTATGCCGTGGTGCATGAGATGAAGCTGTCCGATTTGACCAGCCTTAGGCAGAGAAGCGACGAGCCGATATCCTCATATGTACAGAGGTTTCGGGAAATCAGGAACAAGTGCTATTCTTTGGCTCTAAACGACGCGCAGCTGGCCGATATAGCCTTTCAAGGCCTCCTGCCCCACATCAAAGAAAAATACGCCTCACAGGAGTTCGAAAGTTTAAGCCAGATCGTCCACCGATTGTCTGGATAGGAGGTACGTTCTTTCGATCCACGGAGGAATTTCCAGAAGAAAGTGGCGTTCCTGGAAGAATTGGAGGACGAGGAAGACGTTGAAGTTGGACTTGCGGAGTGGATCAAGGGAAAGAAGCCGATATCATGCCCATTCGGCAAAAAGGAGCCAGAAGTGTTCGGTTTTGACACGACGAAGGCCGACAAAATCTTCGACCTTCTCCTCCAGGAAGGACAGATTAAACTCTCGCCATATCATACAATACCTTCTGCCGAACAACTAAAAAAGATGAAATACTGCAAGTGGCACAACGCCACATCCCATGATACTAACGAGTGCAAAATCTTCAGGCAGCAGATACAGTCGACCATTGAGCAGGGCAGACTTAAATTTCAAGTGCCGACAAAATCGGCCAAGCCGATGAAGATCGACCAGCACCCCTTCCCCACCAACATGGTTGATACGGGGAAGAATTCACTCCAAACAAAGGTGCTGACATCCGAATCGGCTAAACAGAGTGGCGCCGTCGACCCCAGAAATCAAGCTACGCTTGAAGATGTCAAGGGGAAGCGGCGGATGGAGGACGACGATGGCGAATCGGAAGAGCCACGCATTACTTCCCAGTTCCTGCTACAGAAATACCAACGTCAGAAACAACCTCAGGCTACCTTCGGCCGATAATTGCCTAGAATGCAACGGCCCATATCGTGGCAATCGGCCGTTCAACAGGTCTCGCTCCAGAGACGGAAGGCCAGAACTGATCAGCAGGAATTGGCGCAACCAAGATGACCAGCGCCCTCCCTTGCGTGATCGGCTGGGGGGCAGAAGTGACCGATATGATCGGTCGGAAGATAGACGCCATGACAGGCAGGGGGGCAGGACTGATCGACATGATCGGTCAGAAAACAAGGCCAACGTTCACAGTCGGCTCGAAGAGATGGCCGATGCTCGGGTGACAGACGAAAACCCGTTAGGACGCGAACCGGAGTGGGAACGCGCCAAGTCAGGGGGCAAACCAATAAACCCCAGGTGGTGTCCCGATGGATTGACCAAGTCTCAAAAACGAAGAATCCAACGTCTCCGCCAATGGGAACAGCAGGAAGAGGAACAACAGAGCACGACGGACAAGAAGGAAGGAAGGCCTCGGGTGTGGCGCCCCAAAAGAAACGATAAAGGGGACGACGAATCGGCGGGTGATGAATTGGCAGCCGATATCGGTATGGTTTTCATACTGCCGATGGAATTCATGACTCCCGCCGATCAACAGGATATATCGGCGATAGAAGAACAGACGGCACAGTTGGCTTTGGAACCAATGATGGCCACGTTCGAGAAGCCCGAAGATGACAAACGACAACACCTGAAAGCACTGTTCCTTAAAGGGCATGTCGACGGCCGCCCCCTCACTAGATTGATGGTAGACGGAGGAGCTGCGGTCAACATCATGCCATACACCGTGCTCTGGAAGCTTGGAAAAAGCGACGACGACTTGACCAAGACAAATATGATGCTCAAGGACTTCGAAGGCAACGTGTCAAACGCTCGCGACGCTCTCTGCGTTGACCTCACCATCGGCAGTAAGACCCTTCCCACCACTTTCTTTATTATTACTGGCAAGGGGTCCTACAACATGCTACTCGGCCGGGACTGGATACACGCAAATTGCTGCATTCCATCAACAATGCATCAATGTCTTGTACAATGGGTCGGCGACAACATCGAGGTAGTCAACGCCGATTCCGCATACAGCATCGCGGCAGCCGACACACAGCAGTGGAGCTGCGAAACCGTCAGGTGCATATCCGGCAGAGTATGGGAGACCGATTTCCTGAAGGTCACCGATTTTGGCCTGCAGCCGATCCGAGCAGTCGGCTCCGAAGACTCAGAATAGATGGATCAGTTCGCCCGAGAAGATGGGAAGCTAGGGCACGGGTTCACGTCGGCCGATTTATTAGAGATGATAGACTTAGGCGATGGTACCAAACCAAGGCCGACTTATATTAGTGCAAATTTAGACCCAGAATACATATATAAATTGACAAATTTGTTAAGAGAATTTAAGGATTGTTTTGCTTGGGAGTATCATGAGATGCCCGGTTTAGATCGATCTATTGTTGAACATCGGCTACCCATAAAACCAGGGTATCGGCCGTACCAACAGCCTGCACGACGCTGCAATCCTAAGATTCTACCAGATATAAAAGCCGAAATAACCCGGCTAATCGAAGCAAAATTTATTCGGCAATGCCGTTATGCCGAGTGGATCTCCAACATTGTACCAGTGTACAAGAAGAACGGCAAGCTGCGCGTTTGCGTCGATTTCAGGAATCTTAATCAGGCCACACCGATGGATGGGTACCTCATGCCAACGGTCGATGTGCTGATCGACGCTGCCGCGGGACACAAGGTTATTAGCTTTATGGACGGAAATGCTGGATACAATCAAATACTAATGGCCGAAGAAGACATACCCAAAACGGCCTTCAGATGCCCAGGCCACCTCGGTTTATTCGAGTGGGTGGTGATGACTTTTTGCTTGAAGAACGCTGGTGCTATGTATCAGAGAGCCATGAACTACATATTTCACAAACTCATCGGCATTCTGGTAGAGATCTACATCGACGACGTCGTAGTCAAGTCCAAAGGACACGAAGAGCATCTGGCTGATCTGCGAAAAGTGCTAGAGTGCACCAAGAAACACGGGCTTAAGATGAATCCCAATAAATGTGCTTTCGGCGTATCCGCCGGACAGTTCTTAGGATTCATGGTGCACGAACGAGGGATAGAAATGAATCGGAAGACCATAGCGGCCATCAACAAAGTCGTGGCCCCGCAGAACAAAACCGAATTGCAATCTTTAATCGGCAAGGTGAATTTCATCAGAAGATTCATATCTAATCTATCTGGGCGGATTCAGGCGTTCACACCACTGTTGAAGTTGAAGCCTGACCAAGAATTTATATGGGGGGAGGAGCAGCGCAAAGTACTGGAAGATATCAAGCAATACTTGGTCTCACCACCGGTATTGGTTCCTCCTCAAACTGGTAAGCCGTTTAAGTTATACTTATCAGCCGATGAAAAAGCTATTGGGTCGGCTCTAGTCCAGGAGTTCGAAGGCAAGGAACGGGTAGTTTATTATGTCAGTAGAAGACTTCTGGACGCTGAAACAAGATATCCTCCGGTGGAGCGGTTGTGCCTGTGTCTTTACTTCTCATGCACCAAACTCAGGCACTATTTACTGTCGGCAGAATGCGTGGTCGTATGCAAAGACGACATAGTAAAATACATGCTATCTCTGCCGATCTTGAAAGGACGAATCGGCAAATGGATCTTAGCTTTGTCAGAGTTCGACCTGCGGTATGAATCGGCAAAAGCCGTCAAGGGTCAGGTCATGGCCGATTTCATCGCCCAACACTGCGGACCAGAGATTATCCTCGTAGAGCCGGCACCTTGGACTTTATATTTTGATGGGTCGTCATGTGGGGTCGGATCAGGAATTGGCATCGTTCTCATATCGCCTCGGGGGGCAAGCTATGATTTTTCTCTGCCGATAGAAGCCACCGCTACTAACAATCAAGCGGAGTACCGAGCTGTTTTGAAGGGCCTACAATTATTAAGAGAAGTCAAGGCCGATTCTGTTGAAGTCTTCGGGGATTCCATGCTTATTGCGGATCAATTAACCGGAAGGTCTGAGTGCAAGGATGATGTATTGAGACTTTATTATGAAGATTGTCTACAACTCTTAAAAGAATTTAAATCGGTAGTAATCGAGCACATCCCAAGGGACCACAACGAAGGTGCCAACAAGCTCGCCCAGCACGCATCTGGATATCGGCCAATTCTAGGCGCTATGGCTCTAGAACTCGCGGCCGATGACTGGCGGAAAGAAATTGCCGACTATCTGAAAGATCCGTCTAAGAAGGTGGAACGACGAGTACGTTTTCATGCTACTTAGTACGTACTGCTCGAAGATGACCTGTTCTACCGAACGATCGACGGTGTCCTACTCAAATGCCTGGGAACAGAGGAGGCCAAGACTCTAATGGGAGAAATCCATGAAGGGGTATGTGGAGCACACCAATCGGCCCATAAGATGAAGTGGATGATCAGGAATAATGGGTACTACTGGCCAACGATCCTCGAAGACTGTTTCAAATATTATAAGGGATGCCAGGATTGTCAGAAGTTCGGGAATGTCCAACGTGCACCCGCATCGGCCATGAATCCCATTATCAAGCCGTGGTCGTTCAGGGGATGGGGAATAGACCTTATCGGTCAAATTTACCCACCATCAAGCAAAGGGCACAAATTTATTCTGGTAGCTACCGATTACTTTACCAAATGGGTGGAAGCAATTCCGTTAAGAGCCGTGACATCGACTATCATGGCCGACTTCGTAAGGGATCATATCGTCTACCGATTCGGCATTCCCCAGACTATAACGACCGATCAAGGAACAATGTTCACATCGGGGGAATTCGAGGAATTTACAACCGATATGGGGATCAAATTGTTGAATTCTTCTCCG
This sequence comes from Setaria italica, assembly GCF_000263155.2. Lineage (NCBI taxonomy): Eukaryota > Viridiplantae > Streptophyta > Magnoliopsida > Poales > Poaceae > Setaria > Setaria italica. The sequence goes on along the minus strand of NC_028454.1, from coordinate 28,669,872 downwards.
TATTACGCCCAAGCCAATGGTCAGGCCGAATCCTCCAACAAAGGGATAATTAAGCTAATCAAAAGGAAAATCGAAGAGCAGCCAAAGAAGTGGCATCTATGTTTGACTGAGGCCTTATGGGCGTACAGGATGGCTTGTCATGGAGCCACCAAGTTATCCCCTTATCAGTTGGTGTACGGTCACGATGCAGTACTACCATGGGAAGCAAGGGCGGGATCAAGGCGCATTTCGCTCCAGGACCAATTAACGGCCGACGACTACTCGTCGCTCATGAAGAGGGAACTCGATGACTTGGCTGGCCAGCGGTTGAAAGCGTTGATAAGCATTGAAGAAAACAAAAAGAAAGTAGCCAGGTGGTACGATAAGAAGGTCAAAGTCAAAAAATTCTCCCCTGGGGACTTGGTATGGAAGTTAGTATTGCCGATTGGGTCGAAAGATCCTAAATTCGGAAAATGGTCTCCTACATGGGAAGGGCCGTATAAAATCGGCAGATGTGCTCCAGGGAATGCTTACATTTTGGAAACAATAGAGGGAGAAGAATTTACTAGGGCTCTGAACGGAAGGTACTTAAAAAGACACTACCCCAGTATATGGGTCGGAGCATAAGGGATCGACCGTAATACAATTGCACACAACCAATGTAAAACGGTTTAAACGTATAATCGTCCAAATCGGCCGATGTATTCATTCGGTACGGACGGTGGATTACACGGCCGACAAGATACAAGTCGCCCTTAGAACAAAAAATACAATAACTAATTATTCTTTTTCTTGCGCTCTCTCTCAGTCTGGCCTAGCTCTATCATGAGACGGGTGTACTCTTCTTCTATTTCCTTCATCGAAGCCTCCGCTTCGACTTGACGAGGGAGAGGGTGGCTCTGGTCCAAAGCCGGGCGTGACGTTCCTGCCGCCGCGTCTTCACGGGCGACTCGCGGAGGAAGCGGATGACTTCTGTCGGCTAGAGGTCGCCGACGACCGTTGCTGTCCAGGAAGTCCAAGACCAGACGGGCCTCCGCAGTGACGTGTTCTTGAAGTTTGTCACGATGAGCCCTGATCAGGTCCTTATCCTCTGACGACAACGGGTCATCAGAATGTATGAGCTCAATGGCGCGTTCGAGTTCGGGGCTAAGACGCCGAGGCTGAAACAAAGAAAAATTAAAAAGGGGCATCCTCTTCCCAAGATCTAAAAAGAGAAAGGGGAATCGAGGCCAAGGTTTCACCTGGTTGACAGAGGAGGAGGAAGCCGACGAAGACATGACAGAAGGCCGCGCCGACGAGAGGGGTAAGAGAATAAAGCCGAAAGCCAAGCTGGTGCTCTCGGAAGGAAGTGCCTAGGCCGGTACTTATAAGAAAAAGAGGCGTGGAAATTTGGTAAGGATGCGTCCCGTCGGAAATAGGAAAGGCAATAAATAAAGGAGGCGTCGCAAAGGACGGTCAAAGTAGTTATTAAAGGTTTGTACAAATAGTCAGTGCCTTTACAGATTACCCAGAAGGGTATCGATAGCCGCGATTGCCCGACGCCGGATCTGATCGGCAGAGTCCAGGATCCGTTGGTCTTCATCCGCCGATCCAGGGACTTCTGACGCACTACGGTGGAGCTTCAGGGCTTCGTGGGCCAAGTGCTGCCTCTCCTGTTTCAATTCGGCAATGTCTGAAGGAAGTTCTTGGAGCCTTTTCTCTTCGGCGCTAATTGCCTTGGTCACTTGCTCCATTTCCTTGGCAAGCTCTGCCCTCCGGCGCTTGAGGCGGTCTATCTCACCGACGATCCCTGGGCGGGAGTCTTCCAGAAAATGGATACGCTGGTGCACCTCTTGAGCTTGACGTTTGAATGCGTCTTCCCCTTCACGAGTCTTGGCTAGCTTGGCACGATCGGCCATGTGACGAAGGGCTCGAAAGACTGGGATCCTCATGGACTCAATAAAAGCGGCCGGTGCCAATGCTTCCTCCGCTTCTTCGGGCACTCGTCCGCTGACGTCACCAAACAGCTGACGAATCGGCGAAGCGTCTTCTACCAATCGGCTGATATCTCCTTGAAGAAGGGATCGGATGGTGGTAAGCTTGGCTCGGACATCGTCAGGGAAGGAGCTCAGGGCGATTTGACGAGAGGCGACTTCTTCATCGTCGGAGAGGGCAACCGCAAAAGAGAAGAGGCTGTTGTCGAGGGTGTCTTGTTCCTGGAGATAATAAAGAGGAAAAATAAATCGGCTGAGGGTGGAAGCAAATCGGCTAAATAAAGCCGGAATATAACTTACCACTTTGAAGAAAATTTCTTCATGTTGCATTTGGGAAGCCGTCATGCCTTGCTCAGGGGCTTGTACCATGGGTTCATCGGAAGAGGAAGACTCCACGATGATCGGCGCGGTGCTTGGACCAGCTCCCTGAGAGAAGACCAGTGGTTGAGGAGCGCTTGGCGTGCCGATGACCTGTGTCAGAAGGTTGAATAAGTATATTATGCAAATACCAGGGAAAATCGGTGAAATAGTGCTATACCTCAACGGATGGAAGCGAGGGCGCATCGATGGCCGATTGGGTTGCTGCCGATTGTTGTGTGTCCATGGGAGTGCTCTGTGCAGTCTAAGATAAGAAGGATTAATATCAGAACAACAATCGGGAGGAATAAAACATAAGTTTACCTGAACGGCCTCTAACAACAATGACGCGGCGGCTGCCCCAGCTTGTGCGACAACTTGAGTATCGTCATCTTTGGTGGCCTGAGGGGGTGGCACGGCCGGAGTCTCTGCCGATACGAGCATAGGAGGATCCGTCGATTCTATACGGGCTCGGACTCGGCGACTGGTCTTCTTGGCGATTCTCTTCTGAGCTTGTTTCGATCGGCCAGCAATCACGTCCACGGACGGAGCATCATAGCCGATGAGAGGGTAGGAGGTGTATGGATGATGACCCTCTATTAGCCGACCACTCCGGCTGTGTGTTGGAGGAGTACGATTCTCGGCCTGAAGAAATAGTAAAACCATTAGTGTTCAGTCGCGTTAAGAGGAGTAAAAATCGGCTAAGGAAAATACCTCGGCATTCGGGTCAATGTTGGCTGGATCCAGGAGGTTGCAGTATGCCAATGCCGAATTGCAGAAGAGGAATTGTTTCCATTCGGCCCACCAGAGTTTGAATGGCTGGACAGCAAAGGGAGCTACTATCCAGTTGTTCAGGTCAATGGTGTTGGAGTCCGGAATCCGGTCTCGTACCCGACTGTAGTCCAGACCGGTTGTGAGCTCATCTCTGAACTTGACTCGGCCAGCAAAATACACTTGAATCGGCAGCTGACCCATGCCGAACTGACGTGCTGCAAGAGAGGGGTTGTAGAACTCGTACGTGGGGGCATCTTTCCCCGAAAAGAAGTTGGCTGGCAAGATTCCTGGCTTGATTAACTCATCGTTGAGTTCTTCGTCGAATCGGCCAGTGCTTGAGTCGAAGCAGGTTGGGAGTTCAAAGATTGGGTCATCCCGCTGATAAGGAAACCAAACGGTTGCATCTTCATTAAAGCCGTTGTAAAAGCATCGGAAGTACTCGGCTACTTTTGTAGCAGAATACGTGCAACCTGGAAAGGCCGATGCTGCTTCACCAAAAGACATGCATCGGCGACGATCGGTAGGATCTTCTGCCGATTCGATGTTGGGAAACATCATACGGTCCACCCTCTGCTGAGTGATCTTGCTCATATAGAGGTCAGCCATAAGTTGATGAACCACCAGGGTTCGCCTGGATTTCCGATCGGCTCTCCCTTGGATAGTTTGATGCCGATTTGGTGGAGCATGTGGTACGCCGCCCCTAGCAAGTGTTTCCCAAGGGGAACACGGGTTCCTCCGGACAGTGCTTCGGCTAAAGCCTGGGTGTTGGTTGATGGGCCGGCTACTCTTCCACAAAAGAAGTGTTTTTCTAACCACATCATTAAGAAAGTCGTGTGTTCCCTATTCTCAACAGACCCAGCTCTTTTATTACATCTGATGAATCCTTTCCACCCGCCGATTCCCCTTGTGTCCAGCCGATGTGACGTTGCGGCTAAAAGGCAGAAAGGTGTGTCCGGGGAAGAAATGTCAAGGCCGGTCAACAGAACCACATCGGCCAGTGTTGGGGTCATAGGTCCATGACCAAATAAGAAAGCATTGAGGGCATTAGACCAAAAGTAAGAAGCCGCTATTACCAACGGCTCATTTCTCTCCATCTGGGATAAAGACAGGTTGATACACTGACCGATTTTGAGCTCGTCCCATGAGACACTCTTCGACGCGGCTACCCGTTGGTACCACTCCCTCCAACCTGGGGTTTCATTCGGCCAGGACCTAAAGGTGCCCAACCAGTGATCCAGGTCCATGCCGGATTGTTTGAAGGGGATTCTATGGGTTTCTAAATTGATAAGTTCTATTGGATCTGGGTTCCCCATAGGTTCGAGGCAAATAAGGCCGGGATTTCCCGTAAGATGGATAGTGATGCGATGCCTAACCGCCTAAAAAAGGAAAGGGGGTGTAAAAAGGTAAGGAACACATCTAAAGTAAATGCATTGCCGATAGAAGAAGGATTCGATAATAACCTCTGGGATGAAGTTCCGTGTGGTCGGCGTGATCGCCGGTGCAGATGCGGACGATGAGGCCGCGATGGGGATCGCCATTGGGATCTCCGATGAAGCTCCTTCTTCTGTCGATGGAGCAACTGTCGTCGCCACTACCACCGGAGGTGCTACTTCCAGAGCATCGCGCGCTGGAGAGCTGCCAGAAGGAGCCGCCATTGGAGAGGAAGAGAAGAAGCAACAGGAGGATGGCGCTATGAAGCTTCGGTGACAAGGGAAAAGTGCCGAGGGAAGAAGAAGGCGCGCGCGCGGAGGAAGAAAGACGTGAGCTTAAAGATGAAGTGCGGGGTGAACCGCTATTTAAAGGGCGCCTGAAGAGGGGTAAAATTGGAATTTTTACCGTGCCGGCGTTTCGAGTTTTTCGGGAGTAGTGGTTGTCGTGGGCGCCCGTTTCGAAAAGATTGCAATCATCAGCTGGAAGACCGCGAAATGGAAGGATATTTTCATTGCGGTTGTTTCGGAGGAGAAGTTGAAAAGAATTTCGAAGTAAAAGACTATGTTTTACTCCGAAACTGGGGGGCATGTGTTGACGCTAGATTTCGTCACTAGTAAAATCGGCGCTAAGAAGAGAGGGAATTGGCAAAGTACAGTTGGGAATCGGCCGAATGGTGCTACAGTACAAGATCGGCCGATGACTTCTGCCTCGCTTCGGATCGAACGCGCTGGGTTCCCAATCGGTTGCCTTTTTGCCGATAAGGAATCGGCCGATTAGGAGGTTGGGATAATTGGGCCTGTATGGGCTTGAAAAGGAATAGAAGGACGAAGGGGAGATCAGCCCACGAAGCGTATAATAACCAACCTAGCACGAGTCGTGCTTGTAAATATTCATTTTCTATTTGAATTAGGGATAGAATTCTAGTCAGTTAAGGAGTTATCCGTACGGGGCTATAAATAGCTACCTTTGTAAATCTGTAATCATGAACAAATCAATACAACCAACTACTTTTTCCTCGTACTTACTTTCAAGCAGGCGACTTCGCCAAATACTTTCCCTTTTCACGAGTTCGTACGGGTTGGCAGGGCTGCATCAACTTGACCTCCGGCCGATCTTGTAAGTTCCGTTTACCGAGTAAATTCTAGGCTTTAACTTCGGGCGTATCGCTGTTGTTTCGTTTAGATTTATTCACTAGTTATCGATATTTACTAGAATCGTAGGTTTTACCTGTCTTTCTAGTTTTATCACCAGTTATCCAGCTAGGAATCGGTGGTTTCGGCTTTCCTTATATTCTGCTATTAAATTCATCTATTTTATATATTGCCGATTAGATCTATTCCTAGTGTTGTCACTATAGTATTGCGCCGATCACTCCAGTAGTTTTCTGTCTACAAGGCTACAGTGATCGGCTGCCCTATAGCCTATTTCTTTATTACGGCAAATCGGCCGATCCGCTGATAAGCTCTCTCGAGATCGGAAATTTAGCCGATCGCGACTCTTGGATCTGACACGTATTCTTCCTTGCCAATCGACAGGTCAGATTGGCTGGCACGCCGCGCGAACCGCACTAGGGCGATCACCCGAACAGGAGCTAAGCAGATTCTCCCGGGTCGTGTGTCAGACGCTGGGAATTCGGTTGACCGATTTCTAGCGCCAACAATATGCTACCCAGCTGTTCAAGCAGCTGGCCACAGAGAGGTACACTGGAGGAGGAACTGGCATAAGAGAGCACATCTTTCGGATGTATAACTTGCATCACAGTTGAAGCCAATGGATCTTGAGCTCAAGCCTGGGCACATTATTCATTTGGTTTTCGCTTCCCTGCAAAAAGAGTTTGACACCTTTGTTGTCAACTACAACATGCAGCCAGAACAGTGGGACATGGAAAAGATGATAGCCATGTGCGTGCAGGAAGAGGATAGAATTAGATCCTCATATGGTGGTTCATTGCACTATATGAAGGACAACAGGAAAAAGAATGCTAACTCCTCTTTCAAGGCGTGATGAAAGGCTCCCATGCAGTAGCATCACCAAAAGCCTCTCACAGTAGACAAAGATCAGTGTCTCCATTGCAAGAAAAAGGGGCATTACAAGAAAGAATGCCCCGACTGGTTAAAGTCGATAATGGCAAAAAGAGGTGAGAACACTATCTCCTTTGTAAATGAATCCTTGTATACACAGTATTCGAAATATACTTGGTGGATTGACTCAGATGCAACTGTTCATGTTGCAAATTCTTTACAGGGATTCCGTTCGACGAGGACTATGCAAAGAAGCGAAAGATGCGTTGAAGTCGCAAATGGAGTCCAAGCAGACGTTGAAGCTGTTGGCAATGTCTCTCTAGAGCTAGTTGATGGTTTCATGCTCTTACTTAGAGATGTACTTTATGTTCCTTCATTACACAGAAACTTGATTAGCATTTCACGTATGGACCATGATGGATATGAATGTCATTTAGGAAATGGAAAGTGTGCCATTTGGTTTGATAATGCATGTGTTGGAGTTGCCATCCTTCACAATGAGTTGTATTTATTATCGCTGCGTGAAAAAGTAAATTCTGTGTGTGATGTGAATATGAATGTATCCTCGTCAGAGCAAGAAACAAAGAAAAGAAAGAGTCATGAAACATCGTCGAAATTATGGCACTGTTGTTTAGGCCATATTTCGAGGGGGAGAATAGAAAGACTAGTTAAGAATGAAATTCTTCCTCAATTAGAGTTCTCAGACTTAGAACAATGCGTAGATTGCATTAAAGGAAAGTTTGTAAAGCAAATTAAAAAAGGCGTTAAACGTAGCACAAGAGTTTTAGAGATAATCCACACTGATATTTGTGGACTATTTTCTGTGAAAAGCGTGGATGTCTATGACTCGTTCATAACATTTACAGACGATTACTCCCGTTATGGGTATATTTATCCAATTAAAGAAAGATCAGAAGCGCTGGATAAATTTAAGATATTTAAAGCTGAAGTTGAAAATCAGCATAATAAAAGAATTAAAATAGTAAGATCCGACCGTGGGGGGAGTACTATGGTTGACATACCCCATTTGGCCAAGTTACTGGACCTTTTGCGAGGTTTTTGCAGGAAAATGGCATAGTAGCCCAGTATTCGATGCCGGGCGAGCCTCAGCAAAATGGAGTAGCTGAAAGGTGTAACCGTACACTAATGGATATGGTGCGCAGCATGATGAGTTATTCCACCTTACCATTGGGACTGTGGATGGAGGCGTTGAAAACCGCCATTCACATTCTAAATAGAGTGCCAAGTAAGTCGGTGCCCAAAACATCGTATGAACTATGGACAGGAAGAGTACCCTCACTAAACCACCTGCGTGTGTGCGGGAGCCCAGCTGAGGGCAAAGTATTTAACCCAAATATTGGGAAGCTAGATCCCAAAACAGTAAGCTGCCACTTCATTGGCTATCTGGAAAAATCAAAAGGTTTTCGTTTCTACTGTCCAGACAGATATACAAAGTTTGTGGAAACGAGACACGCCATTTTCTTAGAGGATGAAATGGTGAGGGGGAGCATGGTGCCTCGAGAGATTGATCTCGAGGAGAAGCGGGTGTGTGCACCCAATCCGATGATTCAGGAACCATTCTTCTCACTACCTGTTGTTCCCGCACCGACAGTTCCTGAGGTTGTGGTGCAAGCACCCGCTACAGTTCCTAATATTGTGGTACAAGCACCTGCTGTGATTCCACCCATGGAAACGATGAGTGTAAATTTGAAACCTGTCCTTCAGGAGCCAATTGAACCCATCATTACACATGAGGAAGAGTTGCAGAAGCCACCTCTGGATGATGTGCCACAAGCAGAGGCACAGAATGTGCCCGAAAGTGAGGGGCATAGAAGGTCTCAAAGTGTCAGAAGATCAGCTATTTCTGATGACTATAAAGTTTATAATACAGAAGAAGTTCATATAGAAGGTGATCCCACTTCATATGAGGAAGCCATGAAAAGCGTTCACTCATCAAAGTGGCTAGAGGCCATGGAAGATGAGATGAAATCGATGAGTTCCAACAAAGTTTGGGAACTTGAAGAAATTCCTAAAGGAGCCAAAACAGTAGGCTGTAAATGGGTCTACAAGACTAAACGTGACTCCAAAGGGAATATAGAAAGGTATAAGGCGAGACTTGTGGCAAAAGGCTTTACACAAAGAGAAGGAATAGATTACAATGAGACTTTTTCTCCTGTCTCATGTAAAGACTCTTTCAGAATTATAATGGTATTGGTTGCACATTTTGACTTAGAGTTACATCAGATGGATGTAAATATGTCATTTCTAAATGGGGATTTAGAAGAAAATGTCTATATGAAACAACTCAAGGGTTTTATCATGGAAGGCAAAGAGAATATGGGATGTCATCTAAAGAAATATATTTATAGATTAAAGCAAGCCTCTAGACAGTGGTATCTAAAGTTTAATGATATAATTAAGAAATTTGGGTTTTAAGAGAACATAGAGGACAATTGCGTCTATGCAAAGTCAAAAATGGGAAATACATTTTCCTAATTCTGTATATGGATGATATCTTACTTGCGAGCAGTGATATCAGTCTACTGCAAGAGACAATGAAGTTTTTGTCCTCAAATTTCGATATGAAGGATCTCGGTGAAGCATCATATGTTTTGGGCATAGAAATTCACTGAGACAGAAAGAATGGGGTTCTTGGATTATCGCAAAGGGCATATTTAGAAAAGATTCTAAAGAGGTATAAAATGCATGCGAGTAAAGCCACACCTGCTCCCATAGTCAAGGGTGACAGTTTTGGGAATTTTCAATGTCCCAGGAACCAGTACGAGATCGATCAAATGAAAGCGGTTCCATATGCTTCAGCTGTCGGAAGCCTACAATATGCTCAAGTATGTACTCGCCCTGACTTAGCTTTTGTTACTGGGGTTCTTGGAAGATATCAAAGTAATCAAGGTGTAGAACACTGGAAAATGGTAAAGAAAGCATTGCGTTATGCGCAAGGCACAAAAAAACTCATGCTTACATATAAGAGATCTGATTCCCTAGAGATAAAAGGGTATTCAGATGCAGATTTTGCGGGAGACAAAGATGATAGAAAATCCACGTCTCGTTACGTGTTCACTCTCGCAGGAGGAGCTATCTCGTGGAGAAGCTCAAAACAGAAAGTAACTGCGTCATCCACGATGCATGCAGAATTTATAGCATGTCATGAGGCCACAGGGCAGGCGGGGCAGGCGATGTGGTTAAAGAAATTTATACCCGGATTGAGAGTGGTTGACTGTATTCACAGACTACTAAAGATGTATTGCGACAATGAGCCAGCAGTATTCTATGCTCAGAACAACAAATCAAGTAATGCTTCAAAAATCATTGAGATAAAGTTTTATGTTGTGAAAGACAAAATCCAGGATCGCACTATAAATCTCGAGCATATAAGAACAAAAGATATACTTGCGGATCCACTTACGAAAGGCTTACCACCCAATGTGTTCAGAGAACACTTAGCCGGCATGGGTTTAAGGGAAAGCCTATGATTCCTGGATTGTAAAGGCCCAAAAGAAATAGAATTGTTTCAAAATAGAGAGGTGTGTTGTAGCTGTTGATTCTATCGGCGATTGAGCTGTGACGATGAGGCATGCTCTACACATTAATCTATGATGAAACGAATAAAAGCGAAAAGTTTAAAGTTAAAAGTGAATGATGAGATAAGGGGGAGAATGTTAGATTGATCTCCTACCCAATGGGCCCAAAGGCCCATCGGGACCCTGATCCGCGCCCTGATCGGGGACGCCCACCCTAGCATTGGGTGGTGGGCCCCTGTCGCGCTGCGCTATATAAACAGGGTGGGGGCTATGGCTCGGCTCACGAGGTTTGCCGCTGCCAGCCGCCCCACCGACACACCTACCGATCTAGGTCTTGCGTAGTAGCGACGGGAAGCACCGCCGCCACCACGCCGGCAATGCAACTGCACTCCGCGTCGCTGCCTTGCGCAGATCTTCAAGAACAGAACCAGCGATGGCCAGCAGCTCTGCTGCTTCCACCCCTAGGGGTGAAGGTACCCCTACCTCTCTCTCTATCACTCTCGGTTGACACCAGAAACCCCAAGAACTTCATATTTATTATGATCCCAACTAGATATGCATCTAGAGATCCTAGGCATGCACCTAACAATTTGGACCTATGCCATACTTGAAGGTAGTAAATTGGACTTTTTCCAATAATATATGGATGATTGTATGTAAGATGGACTCCAAACATATTTGAAGGAATATGTGATTACTAAAAGAAATGCATGGCTTAAACCAAGGTAGTTAATTGTCAACTATTCTGGGTATATAGGAACAGTGAACTTGCATAGTTCCCCCACCCAACACAGGAACTGCTGACTACTTGCAAATCTCTCCTCTCCTCTCCAACTAAAAACGTAAGAAGGGGACTTTTTTTTTGTCGTACGACCCACGGGAGGCTGACCTTTCGCTTCGCCAACTCGCGTGTATCACCGTCCGATGTCCGTCATTCGCGCGAGCTATGCCTACCCTTTCGTCCTGCTGAAGATGTTTCCGCACCTGCTCCCACAAAATCCGTCTCCTAATCCACTCCGTCACCCTACCCGATCCTCATCCAGAGTCGGCCGGCTCGCAGTCCACCCCGCTGCCGCCCGCCAAGCTGCCCTTGCCACCGTTGGCATCCCCTGGCCGGGTTCACCGTCTGCGCTCGCGTCCACGGCCGCCTCTCTGCGCTCAGCCCTAACTGCCCGCCGCCGCAGCCGGACCCCGAGCAGGAGTGGCCTCCGTTCGCGCGGCGGCCGGCGTAGCCCGGCATGCGGGAGCCGATGGAATCTGATCCACACGTGCTGCTACAGTGGACGCCTGGAGGAGGCAGCACATCACCCATCCTATGGTGGCATGGCCCTTTCCTGCTCTTTCTAGGCAATGTAAAAAGATCACAAATGTCTGTGTTGTATAATTTGAAACTTTGAGTTGAAACATGAGTTGCATAATTCCTTAATTTTATAACATAGTGTAACTCATTTTTTGTTTTGCATGTAGTAAGGCACGGGTACGATCCTAGTAAACCAATACAACAACACAATAAACAAATGCACACCCATAAAAGGCCAGTGACCAATGGCCAATTATTAGTGAAAATTACAAAGGAAATTCTAAAAGGAAGCAACGGTGAACAGTAAAGAGAAACCAGGACCCTGTCCATCACTAATAGATGAAAAACGACAAGGAAACTCTAAAATGTGAAAGATGGTGGAAAATTACCATAATCTAGAAGAGTTCTTCAACACAAGCCATTTATGAAACAAGCATCAACTTAACAAGATCAAAGCATAACTTCATGTGTGCCTTAACATGACAAAAACATGTGTCATAAAGCACCTCCATGGAATTTAAACTACTACATTTAGGAAAGTTGAATGCATACCATCAGAGATTAGCATTTTCCATCACTAGTATAATTCAGTTCAACATCATAGAAAAAGCGCACTTGATTCTAACAGTGTTTTGAAGCTTCACCGCGGCAGCTTGTCAGGACTGAGATCAACAACATCCCGAGCTTCACTACAGAAGGAACTGCAGCAACACAGTGAGTACCAGAGCTTCTCCATAGACCACATGCAGATGCACTCGTATTGTTTTTGGCACAACCTGTGAAAATGTTAAATTAACAGTGACATGTGTATCAATCTTACATCTCCAATCAGCGTTGCTCTCTTGAGCACATGCACAAGCTTCTCCTATCTACTATCTTAAAGGACCAATGACGAGTTAAAAAAAATAACATAGACTTATAAGTGATCCCTGCCTTGGATATGAAAATAACATTTGGCCATGTTTGCAATTGATACTTAAAATTTATAACACCTGTTTCGTTACAAACACTCAAAATTGAATGCATCCATGTCATGAAACACACGTGCTTCAGAGGAATTTCAAAGTTCGTTCTTTATTTTACTTAGAAAAGTGAAAGAAGGTTAAGTGAAATCAATTTTAGATCATTTAGATGGCTGATGCCCCGCTCCCTGTCATTTAGACTGGGCATCTCGCTAGGGACGTGGAGGACAACAAACTAAACTCCGCACCTTCGTAGGTAGCCATCGTCGCTTCCCTATGTGACTATGTAGCTATCTCCGCGTGCTTCCCCCTTCTTCTGCAGTAAAGGACATCAGCCAATAGCCTTGGTAATGGTGGCTCACGCTCACTTGCTGGCGCTTCAGTGAGGGTTGCCAGAAGTTGCGCCGAGGAAGATCATAGGGGCTGCTCACCTAGGTATACGACGGGCGGTGGCCATATGCGACTTGGCCAGAGAAGGCACGGGAAGAAGCGGCAGCGGCACGGTCTCTGTGTGGCTGGCGACGGCAAGCTCCGAGCGGCAGCGGCTTCCTCCGGCGCCTGCGAAGAGTACTCCGCGGCCGTTGCCGTTTTTCCTGGCTAATTAGGAATTAACATGGGTAGTTAGGCAATATATATATACTTCCCAGTTCCCACCGGATCATCAGATTGCTATTCGTTTTAGCTTCTCAAGATATATAGTTCGGTAATGCTACTACCCGGTCGTCCGACCTAACCTACAAAATTGGACGCTCGCTCACAGCTCATAGTGCTTGCTTAATTATTAATCTCGCTGGCCAACTTTCCACCATGAATACGTGTCTCATCCCTGCCCATATGAACTTTTACTAGAAAGCGCCCTGAAGTGCAGGTAACTCTGGACCACTCATTCACCTTCCTTTCTTCTTTTGCTCTTATCCCTTTCCCATAGAGAAGAACACCATGTCCCTTGAGATCCTGTTGCGAGGTGCCCTGGACTCGGTACTGCTCCTCGACGGCAGCGGCCAGCGGGTTGTGCCACGGGGCGTGCTGCACATAGGGGCTGCTGCAAGGGCACGGCGATGTGGATGCAGTAGGCCATGGCGGAATACGGTGGAGCAGCAACACACTGATTGGCCTACTCCCGCATTGTAATGATGCTCGATTTCTATGGGACCTCACTTTCATCGTCATCTGCATGGACGTGCTCATCGACACGCACACCCCGACCATGTACATGGACTTCACCATGCGCCCGGGCTCCCAGATCCACCAGCCCGTCCTGGAGGGCTGGAACGCCTTCGTCTACATCGTCGACGGCGAGGGCGTCTTCGGCTAGGAGAAGTCGGCACCCATGTCGGCGCACCTACTGACGACTCCATGTTGCGATAGGTACCTCTTGATGTTGTAGTAGAGATTTTTGGATGTTGCAACAGTTGGCTTTTGATGTTTCATCTGTTTGCAACAGTCCAACTTGCTAGCAATCGGGTGTTGCACCAACTTGTTCACGATGTTGCATATGGTTGTTTTCTTTGTTTCGGCCTCTTTTTCTTTCGTTGTTGCAATGCTGTAAGAGATGATTTTTTGTTGTTGCAATGCTGTAAGAGATGCTTTTTTTGGTTGTTGCAATACTTGATTTGGTCGGGATCGCAAGATTGTTTCTATTCGAGATGTTGCAACTTGTGATTTTTATTGTTGCAATGTGTCTGTTTTGAATGTTGTACGAAGCGATTCGAGATGTTTCATGCACGTAAAGGTGTTGCAAATTTATCTTCTGATGAATGTTGCATGAAACATGATGAAAATGTTCCACATGAGGATTTTTTATCCTTGAGATGGATGGCGTGCATGAGTTCCAAAACTATTTTTAGTGCATATTTTCATGTTGCAAGTGTTGATTTTTTATGTTTTGATAGTTATTTTTCAATGTTGCGACGGAGCGTCCGATAAAAAAAATTATCGGACGTTCAGGTGCTAGCACATCCGTATATAGTTTTTGATATGCATCTAGACATGCATGTATTCTCAACTGATCGCGCGAGGAGGTAATTGCCTTGGTCACCAGGCGGCGCCATCGTCGCGTGAACGTGGAGGCTCGATTCTGATCGCGTGCAGTTGGAGAGAAAAAAACCGAGAAGCAAGGGAAGAGGCCGGCTGTTGACTCTCCTTCTTATGCGTGGTGGCGGGGCTCTTATGGCGCCGCCGACGTTGACAATGACCGCGTGTAGATGCAGACAGCCGTGCGTTGGCACGGGCGAGGGATGGGTAGGCGACGATGGACGACAGGGACGGCGTGCGGAGGAACCGCGGAGGTGCGATGGAGATGAAAAAGAGAGAAGGAGCAGGAGAAGTTACGGAAAGAAACTGACAGGCGATCTTTGCGGAGTTGATCTTGTTTTGGCGAGGGGGAAGATCGACGCCCGCAAGTCGTAGCGAGGATCGCGATTGCTCGATGGCAGACGCACAGCGAAGGGTGGGAGCCCGAAAGATCGCAAAAAAAATGTCTAGCTCATTCGTTTATTAAGAGAAGACTAGGAATGTGCCCGTGCGTTGCTGTTGCTACGAGCAAACGTGGGCAGAGGCATCAAGCAGCCCAGCAATATAGGTGTCCTTTAGAGAGAAAAAAAATATATAGCCGTGATGTTTGTCTTACTGGAGCTCACCCATCACCCATGCAATGCTATCAGCACCAAATATCGTACTCAAAACCTTTTTTTGCACCTGCAAACACCATGTCCAGACACCAGACTATAAACATTTTTTAAGTGGACTGCATCTTGTGTACGACCACCCGGAGTTGCAAGAAAGGCTACATTCCTGAATGAACGCATGATAAGCGTTCAAATATTTCCTCGGTGGAGTGCTGGACCAGGCCACACCCAGCAATAATTGAAGAGTACTATTGCATTCTCAACAATTGATTGGACCTGGTAAACATTGCCATAGAATTCAAGGAAGCCAAAGTTTTCTCCTGGGTGTAAGCTGGGACTACATATTTAGAGCAAATCCAATTCATTCTCGAGAAATTAACCATACATTCATGTAAAAAATCCTTGGTACACACAGTTCATTCTAAAAAACAAGCTAAAAGCCTAGAATGCTTGATAGATTTGAATGTTGAAGGCATATTAAGCACTTCACGACATTTACATTTAAAGTAATTAATTAAGACAATTAAAACACAAGCTCTATAACCCACCAATAATCCATCCAAATCGAAATGATTGAGGTGAAATTAAGATATAAAACAACAACACACTAGGAGAGTAACCTTCTATTGATAGGTAACAATAATTGACTGTACACTCTTGTTGCATAAATAAATCACATTTGAAGTTACAGGATCAAAGCACGAGCTTGAAACAAAAGAACGAATTGCAGGTCTTACAATGAAAAAGCCAACAAAACAAGAAGCTACTCCTATGGATCACATATACCTGACCAGAGGACCCAACCATAATGAGCACAAGGATGGAACTCAAGTACTGTAGTGTGTCCGAGAACAAGAATGAAACTAACATGGTCCGGTGATGACTCCTTTTCTGCCCGGCCTTTTGTTAATGGTTTCCACTTCAGGCTATTTACCCCATATTTTTCAGAGATCTTTCCTCAACAGAGGCCAGTGCCTCAAATTGATTTGCCTGAATTTTCTCCAATATAGATTGCTTGCATTGTTCATTATGCAAATTAAAGAAACTTAGAAGTAGAACTCTGCAAACAATGAATGTCAAACTTATGTTTTTAATGACAATAGTCCTAACCAGGTAGGATTTAACATGAGATTGAGATATCTGTATTAGTGTTCAACCCAGATAAACAGCTACAGAATCCTATTTAACAACAAACCTCATTGCTGAAACAAAACATAATCTTATTGGGAACAATCTGCAGATGCTAGGGTTTTAGAATCTTCCATTGCTTTATAAAAGTAGGACAGGTCAGGCATCCAATACTCCATCAATTGATAATAAAGTTCAGACTTCAGAAAAAATAATTAACCAAGTACAGTATCATTAATAAAGGCAGAACTAAATAATGAAGCTGTAATGTAAAGAACTAAAGGTCATGGTTCTCAAACTACCTGCTTGAAATGATATCCCCCCTGTCCTATCTAATTCCGTATTCTCTAACAGGGCAAAAATTGAACTCGAGGCAAGAACCACAAAGAAAAATACAGAAACATGCCATCAAGAAATAGCTAAGGGAAAAATATATAAACAATAGTGACAGGAGGGAACAACCTATAGGATACCTTAACAGCAAAATCTCTAGTTGCAACCTTCTTCCCAAGCTCCTTCGAAGCATCACTCAGCTTTACACCTAAAGGTTCAGGAAAGATTGGTAGATCAGAAGTTCAGAACCACTGCAAAGCATAACATCGTCCTGTGTGTTTAGATTACAACTGCAACCAGACATACTTGCTAGAAGGTAATAGATGGATTATGGGCTAACCCTAGAGGGTAGCTATATAGATGTCTTACATGGGCCTATTGGGCCCTAATACACACAGTACACCAACACTCCCCCGCAGTCTGAACTACCGACGCAGCGGAGTTGCAGACTGGACATGTAAAGAAAGGCACACACACAAGCCCCCCCACAGACGCAACTAGCCACAGGTGATGTTGAGGCTGGAGCGAAACTCGGTGAAGGCGGGTGACGAGAGGCCCTTGGTGAAGATGTCAGCAAACTGAGAGGTGGTCGGGACGTGGAGGACCCGAACATCGCCGATGGCGACCCGATCCCGGACGAAGTGAAGGTCGATCTCCACATGCTTGGTCCGCTGGTGCTGAATAGGGTTGGTGGAGAGGTACACCGCACTGACGTTGTCGCAGTAGACAAGAGTGCTCCGAGAAGAAGGAGTGTGGAGCTCGACAAGGAGCTGCCGAAGCCAGGATGCCTCAGCCACGCCGTTAGCGACAGCGCGGTACTCCGCCTCGGCACTGGAGCGGGAGACCACCGGCTGACGCTTGGACGACCAGGACACCAGGTTGCCGCCCAAAAAGACGGCGTAGCCGGAGGTAGAGCGCCTAGTGTCCGGACACCCGGCCCAGTCAGCGTCGGTGTAGACAACAAGCTCTGTGGAGGGAGACCGGTGAAGCAGGAGGCCGTAGTCCACAGTGCCCCGGAGGTAACGGAGTAAGCGCTTCAGAGCAGTGAGATGGGGCTCTCGGGGATCATGCATGTGAAGGCAAATCTGCTGAACTGCATAAGTGATATCTGGCCTGGTGAAGGTGAGGTACTGAAGGGCCCCAGCCAGACTCCGATATGCAGTAGCATCTGTCACAGGAGTGCCGGCGGCCTCGGACAACTTGGCCTGAGTATCAACTGGAGTGGAGCAGGGCTTGCAGTCAGTCATCCCAGCTCGCTCCAGGATATCAAGAGTATACTGCCGCTGGTGAAGAAAGAGGCCGGCCTGACGAGGCTCAACAGTGACCCCAAGAAAATGATGGAGCACACCCAGATCCTTCATAGCGAACTCCTGCTGAAGCGAGGTGATGATCCGCCGTAGGAGGGACGGACTGGAGGCAGTGAGGACAATGTCATCAACATAGAGCAGTAGATAAGCAGTCTCAGCTCCATGGTGATAAATGAACAGTGAAGTATCGGACTTGGCCTCCACAAAGCCCAGCGTCAGGAGGTAGGCAGCAAACCTCGAATACCAAGCTCGAGGGGCCTGCTTGAGGCCATAAAGGGACTTGTTGAGCCGGCAAACCATATCAGGCCGTGAAGAGTCAACAAACCCCGCTGGCTGGCTGCAGTAAACAGTCTCAGTCAGAGTGCCGTGCAGGAAGGCGTTCTTGACGTCGAGCTGATGCACGGGCCAGGCGCGGGAGAGAGCCAGTGAGAGAACAGTCCGGACAGTGGCTGGCTTGACCACCGGACTGAACGTCTCGTCGTAGTCGACACCAGGGTGCTGAGTGAAACCCCGGAGAACCCAGCGAGCCTTGTACCGCTCAAGAGTACCATCAGCCCGCCGCTTGTGAGTCCAGATCCACTTGCCGGTGACGACGTTGGAGCCAGGCGGACGGGGCACCAGATCCCAAGTCTGGTTGGCGAGGAGCGCCGCGTACTCCTCTTCCATCGCGCGGCGCCAGTGAGGATCCGACAGGGCGCCGCGGACGGAGGAGGGTACAGGAGAAACCTGCGGCGCGCCGGGCATCGCTGAAAGAGCCCGGGGCTGCAGGGTACCAGCCGCAAGTCGCGTCACCATAGGGTGAACGTGACGCGGGTGTCGGTGTAGGAGAGGCGGATGGTACACCGTCGGCGCGACACGGGCAGTCGGGGCCGGTGGAGGTGGTGGTGGTGTAGGTGGAGAAGAGTCCACCGGCGATGACGGAGGCGGCGACGGCGGTGGCGGGGCCGGCTGCAGGTCCAGTGGAGCCGGCCGCGCCCGACGCTGGTAGACGCGGACGGGCTGCGCAAACCGGACAGCAGGTGCTGCGGGCGGTGCCACCGGTCCCGTGCAGGGCGAAGGGGAAGAAGCAGCACCAGAGGCCGGCACCGTCGGACCCGTGCTGAGCGCAGGGTCAGGGACAGTACCGGTGGACGTCGAGTCCGAGGAGAACCACGGCGGAGCAGTACCTGCAGGACAGAACGGTAGCGGTGGCTGGTCCACCGGGTCAGTGGGAAACAGAGAGGAGAGATTAGGGTCGGAGGTGGAAGGAGGTGGGGTGGTGGTGGAGTAAGGGAAGACGGACTCGTCAAACACCACGTGGCGAGAGATGAGGACCCGCCGAGAAGAGAGGTCAAAGCAACGGTACCCCTTGTGATCCGGGGAGTACCCGAGGAAGACACACTGGGTCGAACGGGGAGCCAGCTTATGAGGAGCGGTGGCTGCGGTGTTAGGATAACACGCACACCCGAAGACCCGAAGGTGATCGTAACGGGGGGAGGTACCGAAGAGAGCGTGGTGTGGAGTGGGAGCGGGACAGGCAACAGAAGGTAGGCGGTTAAGGAGATAGGTGGAGGTGTGAAGACTCTCAGCCCAAAAAGGGGCAGGGAGAGAAGACTGGAACAGAAGAGAGCGCATGGTGTCGTTCGTGGTACGAATCATGCGTTCAGCCTTACCGTTCTGGGAGGAGGTATAGGGACACGACATGCGTAGGTGCACGCCGTGAGAGAGGAAGAAGGCACGGGAGGTGGTGTTATCAAACTCGCGGCCGTTGTCACACTGGACGGCCTTGATGGTGAGACCGAACTGAGTGGACACCCACGCGAAGAAGTGGAGAAGTGTGGGAAAAGTATCAGACTTGGCACGCAAGGGAAAAGTCCAAGAATAATGAGAGAAATCATCCACCACAATAAGATAGTACTTGTAGCCAGAAATGCTTAGAACAGGAGATGTCCATAGATCACAATGTACAAGGTCGAAAACATGGGTCGCATGTGAAGAAGAGGTAGGAAAAGGAAGTCGAACATGACGGCCCAGTTGGCACGCCTGACACAGGTGCTCATCATGAGCCCGAGTACATGGTATATCGGACCTACGACTAAGCTGTGTCAGGACAGCACGACCAGGATGACCAAGACGCCGGTGCCATGTAGTGGAAGAAGCTGTGGCGGCAAAAGCAGCTGAAGAAGCGGAGGGCGAAGCGGAAGCGGAAGAAGTGGACGCAGGAAACCGGAGGGAGTAAAGGGGCCCGGTGCTGTCACATCGGAGAAGAGGTCGTCGGGAAGCCAAATCCTTCACAGTAAGACCAGAGGAGTCAAATTCAACAGAACAGGAATTGTCAGTGGTAAAACGGCGAATAGAAAGAAGGTTGTGAACCATGGAAGGAGCAACAAGAACGTCAGAGACTCGAAAAGAACCGGGAGTGTGAGCAGTGCCCACGGAGGTGACAGGAAGACACGAGCCATTGGCGACCATGATGGACGAAGGGTGGGAGGAAGAAGGAGGGTGAACGGAAGAGAGGATACCAGGGTCGGGCGTAGTGTGGAAGGTGGCACCCGAATCGGCGATCCAGTCCTGACCGACTGGAGGAGTCAGGGCCATGGTGCCGAAAGAGCGTGCCAGGGCTGTCGGGTCCCACCCAACAGGCCCAGGCGAGGCCCCGGGAGGAGGAGCCCACGGCGACGCGAACTGAGGAGGAGCCCACGGCGACGCGAACTGAGCAGCTGGGACAGCGCCAGCAAGCATGGCGGCCGGTGGACGAGGCTCGCCGGTGGCCTGGAAAGGCCACATAGAGATGCGCCCTGACCATGGGTGGGTAAAGGACGGCCAGGGAGACCCCCGTGGAGGCGTCGGTGTGCCCGCCGGTGTGCCCCCACCGCGTCCCCCACCACGTCCCCCACCACGGCGACGGCGGCCGCCACGGCCCCCCCCACCCCCGCTCGGCCCAGGAGGGGGAGGACCAAGAAGGGACGACGGTGGCGAAGCGGAGGGTCGTGGCGGTGGAGTCACAGCAAGCGCGGTCGAGGAAGACGCGGACCCCGGCGCAGGAAGGGACCCAGGCTGGATGCCCTGAGTAAGCTCCTCCAGGACAAGATCATCCCGGACCTGGAGGAAGGTGGGGAAGGGTCGCTGCCGGGTGATCCAGGTGCGGAGGTGGGCGTAGCGGTCGCTGAGGCCGCGAAGGACGTTGAGAACCAAGATCCGGTCCTCCACGGCCCAGCCAAGGTCCCCGAGGGAGTCCGCCATGGTCTTCATCTTCCGGCAAAACTCACCAACGGAGAGGTCGCCCTGGACGAAGGTGCGGAAGCTCGCATCGAGACGAAGGGCCCGGGCTTCGGCGTTGCCCAGGAACTGTCCCTCGAGCGCCAGCCAGGCCCGACGGGCGGTGGTGTCGGGGGTGCCGCGAACGAGATCGTGGAGGTCGAGGGAGATGGTCCCCAGGATCCACGACAGGACGATGCTGTCGAGGCGAACCCACGCAGCTGTCCGGGCCGCAGGGAAGGTGTCGGTGAGGACGTGGTCGTCGAGGGCGTAACGGCGGAGAACGAGCAGGACCATGTCCCGCCAGCGGGCGTAGGAGGGCGACTCAGGATCGAGGACGACGGGGACCAAGTTCTTGATGTTCTGGACACCCCCGGCCTGGTAGTGGAGCTGTGCGACAAGTGGATCGGCCGGATCGGTCCAGGCCACCACAGGCGGACGGGGAGCACCGGAGCCGGAGGAGGTGGCCGTGCTGTCGTGGGACATCGTGAGGAGCTGCTCCGCCTCGGCGATCTGACGGGCCAAGATGTCGGCCGCATCCCGCTCCCGCTCCTAGGCCAGGGCTGCCGCGCGCAGGCGTCCCTGTCCCTCGGCAGCGGCAGCGTGGGCAGCGACGAGTGCTGTCGCGAGGTTCCC
>NC_028454.1:28636421-28648168 GCF_000263155.2 Setaria italica | reverse complement strand
GACACCGCCCCGTCGGCGGCGGCGGCGGCGGTAAGGCCCGCCCCGACGGCCGCCAGAGCCGCGGCCGCAGGGGGCCGGTCAGCGGCCGCCACCTGCGCCCACGAGGGAAGGAGAGAGGGGAAAGAAGAGAGGGGAGGGGGGAAGGAGTCGCCGGCCATGGCGCCGGCCGGCGGCGGCGGCGGCGGCGGCGACGGCGGCGGCGGCGGCGGCGCCAGCCAGTCACAGGTAACCCTAAACCTAGGCTGATACCATGCTAGAAGGTAATAGATGGATTATGGGCTAACCCTAGAGGGTAGCTATATAGATGTCTTACATGGGCCTATTGGGCCCTAATACACACAGTACACCAACAATACTTATTGCAGAAGAGATCACAAGAAAATGAAGTTACCTACAGCTTCCCCTTTTCCGGTATGATTAGCTGCATTCAGGATGCAGAAATGTGCTAGTAGCACAAACATTCAGATTGCTTGTATGTTCATATGTGACACCGATAGACTGCTAAAGCTGAAGATTGAGATATTAGTCAAACTTCGCCCATGGTTGCATACCTTATATATCAGCCTATCAATACTGCTTGCAAATCACAAAGAAAAAGAGTTCCTTCCTAGTAGCAGATTTGATTACTTATATTATATTTGTTTGGCTATCGGCTTATATAACTGCTAGAAACGAGCTCAATGATCACATCTCCTGTCCAACATTCAGAATAATTTGATAAGAAAAAGCACGCACAGAAAACACATGGAATTTGATTTGATTCAGTTTGTCAAGATCAATGCCTATGCTCTTAATGATGATGACAAGTCAATGAGGAAGATTTTGCACAACCAATGGCAACAAGCAATAGATGCAGATGATTATCTCTGCAGCGTTGATGTGCAAGTTTTTAATACACTAAATTAAGATAAGAGGAACTGATATATGTGGAAAACATAAAGACATGATCACTACAGGCTCTTGTTGTGGTTGTGGTTGTTTTAATGCGAAGCAACATAAAAACTGATCACTACATGCCTTGAGTACAAGCACACGCTTCAATATTCTAGAACTGTACCAGCCCACTGGAAAACCTCATGTTTAAGCATACAGATTATGGCTAGATACATGATCCAGGCGTTTTTATTTGAGAATTGTAACAAGTTCTGTCACCAGAAGTTATATTGCTAACTCAAATTAACCAAATGACTGAAACCTAAAGCGAAGTGGGTGAATGACTCAGCGCACCCCATCCCAGAAAGAAAAATTTGGATTCGAGGACTCATGGCAAAGAAAATCCCCACAGGAACAGAACGAGCAATCGATCCAAGCAATCTAACAAGACAGAAAAAAATCAGTGCTACCATGCTGACCAAACAATGGACTATGGATATATCAGTAACATCGGTCCCTGACGCACCTACACCGCACGCTGCCCAGCGCGACAGTGGTAACGAGCTGCAAGTCCATGGTGACCATCTTGCTATGCCGGCACCTAGACAGTCCACCACGGCCAGGCGCGCCGCGCCTGCGGACGACACGCCCAGGACGTGCCCTGTTGCGGGCCCTCAACACAGTATTGCGGCTACGGCGTCGCCTGCTACGAACGTGAGCTCCCCCACCGCCCGGCCCAGCTTTGAGGCGGCTCTCGTGCGGACGACGGCATTCCTCAACTCCGTCCGCCTTGCTCTGCAAGCTCCGCTCGCCGCACGACCAGCCATCACCACCCCAGCAGCGGCGCCAACTCCACGTCGCAGTGGCCGCCTGGCCAATCAGGCTCTGAACAGCACCGTAAGGCTGTCGAAGAAGGGTGAAATCTTGGTCATGAAGAAGCTAGGCATTGTTCCCCGCGAGCAAGATGCTGAGCAAGTGTCCACCGCTGAGTTTGACAAATTCCTCCACTCCACGATGCAACCCAAACATTTTGCCGCGCTTAGGGATATCTTCCCTGCAGCGAACGCCCTCTCTGACGACGAGCTGATGAGAATCACCTCGCTGGCCGGTGGAACGGTCGCCGCACACTGACGCTACACCTGCTCAAGCACCAACGTCGACAATAGCAATGGACTTGTGCAACTAAAATGTTTTAGTTTGGAACACGCGTGGCCTCAACGCGCGAACCCGTAGAGACTCTCTCCGGGAAGTGGTGCACGACGCGAATGCGTCCATCGTGTGTCTCCAGGAGACGAAGCTGGCAGTAATCTCCCCCTTCCTCCTCTCTGAAATGTTGGGAAGTAACTTCGCGAGTTATTCCTACTTGCCGTCTTCTGGTGTGAGTGGTGGAGTGCTGATCGCGTGCAGGAGCCCTGAAATCACCTGTGCCGCCATTGAAACCGGGAACTACTCCGTTACTGTCTCCATCACGACGGGCGCCCAAACTCAACCATGGTGCCTAACCTCAGTATACGGCCCACAGCCTGATGAAGATAAAATCGTCTTCTTGGACGAGCTACGCTCGATCCACAGCCGCATCACTGGCCCATGGATGAACGTAGGAGATTTTAATCTCATCCTGTGTGCCTCCGATAAAAGCAATGACTACCTCAACCGAAGGAACATGGGCCGCTTCAGACGTTTTGTCAACGAGCTGCAGCTCAAAGACGTATACCTGCACGGGCGAAGATATACTTGGAGTAATGAGAGAGCTTGCCCAACCTTGGAAAAGTTGGACAGGATCTTAGTCACGGTGGACTGGGAACTAAACTACCCCGGTTGCCTCTTGCAAGCGCTCGCGTCAGGGATGTCGGATCACTGCACGCTCCTCCTTGCAACGAATGCAAACTTCAGTGCAAAACGTCGGTTCCATTTTGAGAACTGGTGGATCAAGATGCCCGGCTTCGAGGAAGCTTTGCAGAAAGTCTGGACGTGTTCTGAGCTCGTCACTGACCCCTTCACACGTTTAGACGCCATGCTCAGAAACACTGCCAAGGAACTCCAAAGCTGGAGCCAAAGGAACGTAGGACAAATCAAGCTGCAATTGCTCGTGGCCAAAACTATCGTTCACTGGTTGGACAAAGCACAGGAGGAGAGGCAGCTCACCTTGGAGGAATACCGGTTAAGGAAAGAGCTCAAGATCAAAAGCTTAGGCCTTTCTTCCCTGGAAAGGACCATGATCTGACTCCACTCACGCATCACACATCTTCGTGATGGGGACACCAACACACGTCTTTTCCATATGCAAGCCGGCCATCGTGCTAAGAAAAAGTTCATCACTAGGCTGCAGCTCGGGGAATACACGGCTGTCACGCAAGAAGATAAGGAGACAATGTTGTTTCAGCACTTCAACAGCATCCTAGGCACCACCTCTGACAGAACCGAGCTCATCAACCTCGCCGCTCTGAATATTCAGCCAATTGATCTCCACCAGCTTGATCGCCCTTTCTCTGAAGCCGAAGTCTGGAGCACGGTGAAGTCACTCCCAAATCACAAGGCTCCCGGCCCAGACGGGTTCACGGTAGAGTTTTACGGAGTGGCATGGCCTGTGATCAAGGAAGCAATCATGGGAGCCTTCAACGCGCTGTACAGAAACGCCTGCGCACAACTGCGCCGGGTGAATGGTGCTCAGATCACGCTGCTGCCCAAAAGTTCAGAACCAATACACCCCGGTGACTATTGGCTAATCAGCTTAATTCACAGCTTTGCTAAACTGGCCGCCAAGCTTCTTGCTAACCGGCTTGCACCGGAATTGCATCGCCTCATAGACACCAATCAGAGTGCTTTCATTCAAAAGAGGTCCATTCATGATAACTTCAAGTTCGTGGAACAAGCTGCAAGAACTTTGCACCGCAACAGGAAACCAACCTTGCTAATCAAAATAGACATATCGAAGGCCTTTGACACTGTCAACTAGGCATTCCTCCTACAAGTCCTACAGGCAATGGGCTTCAGTACAAGATGGTGCGATTGGATCTCTTCACTTATCTCCTCAGCCACTACCAGAGTCATCCTCAACGGCAATCCAGGCAGACTGATTCGGAATGCTCTGGGATTACATCAGGGAGATCCCCTTTCTCCAATGTTGTTTATCATTGTCATGGAGGTGCTACACCAGTTGCTCAAGCAAGCAGTACAAGCAGGAGTGCTTCACCCACCGGCACACACGGCAATCTAACACCAATGCTCCTTATATGCCGATGATGTCATGATTTTTGCTTCTCCTACAGCCCAGGACATGATCACCATTAGAGAAACACTCGCTTTCTTTGGGAACGCTTCAGGGCTACACACCAATCTTCAAAAGAGCCTCATAGCCCCCATTGCCTGTATCGATGAGCAGGTGCAAAGAATCAGCACCTTTCTCCCAGCCAGAATCTCCGAATTCCCCATTCAGTACCTTGGCCTCCCACTCACTGTTGGCCGTCTCAAAAAGGTACACTTGCAGCCACTGGTAGACAAAGTAGCAGCCTGCATCTCGACCTGGAAAGCTTCACTGATGAACAAAGCTGGCCGGCTGACGATGGTAAAAGTGGTCATGACCTCAACTTGCACTCACACATTCATCTCGCTGAAGATTCCTGAGTGGGTGATCAGTGAAATTGACAAGCGCCGAAGGAGCTTTCTCTGGGCTGCAAGGCAGAAGGCTCATGGTGGGCAATGCCCTGTCGCTTGGACTGCATCATGCAGACCACAGGAACTGGGAGGCCTTGGTACAACAGATCTTACGATTGCTTCCTATGCCCTGAGATTGAGGTGGATGTGGTTAAAAAGAGCCAACCCTGACAGACCTTGGAGAAACCTCGCTCTGCAGTTTGATAATGACAACGTGCTTCAGAAAATGTTTCAGGCCTCGATTCAAGTACAACTGGGGGACGGCAACCTAGCTTTATTTTGGATTGACAGGTGGAATGGTGATTCATCGCCATGCTCCATCGCTCCTGATCTTTGCAACACTGTCAAGTCCAGAGTCAGAAACAGGGGCCTAGTGTCTGAAGCTTTGCAAGACAAGAAATTGATTTCCGACGTTGTTGGACAGCTAACAGTGCCAGCCATCCATCCGTATGTGCTTCTCTGGCACCAACTGCAGCGCGTTCAGCTAAGGCCAGGTTCTGAAGATGTTATCACTTGGAAATGGGAGCCTTCGGGGGTTTATTCAGCAAGGTCTGCGTACCGGGCGTTCTTCATCGGATCACAAACATCTCCTGCAGGCTCATTGATCTAGAAAGCATGGGCGCCGATGAAGGTGTGCTTCTTCATGTGGCTAGCCTGCAGAGATCGCTTGTGGACAGCAGCCAGACGCCATCGTCGTGGTTTACAGGACAGCACCGCCTGCGCCTTGTGTGATCAGGAACTAGAAGACTCCGACCATCTGTTCGCTCGCTGCTCATACACTCAACAGCTATGGCACCTCATCAGGTCCATCCTGCACTCTATCGTTCCCGGTCCAGTGCCGGGCGGGAGCTTAACTGAATGGTGGCTCCAAATGAGACATGGCCTGAACGCTACGCAGAAGAAAGGTATTGACTCCAGCATAATGCTTATATCCTGGATGATCTGGAGAGAGCGCAACAACAGGGTGTTTGGCAGAGCCACCCCCTTGCAGCCGGCGCAGCTTTTACAGCAGCTCATCGATGAAACCGTTCTCTGGTCAGCAGCGGGTGCCAAACATTTGGTCACCATCGGCTGGCCGGCAGCGACAGAAGCTCAAGCAACGGGAGAACGGCTTCATCGATAAACTGAGCTTCGTCTCATTCTAAAACGATTGTTAATCTCGCATGTAATAGACAATAAACTGTTAACCGTGTGCGTGCGCCCGGACGGCCCGCGTTGTACTAATCCTTTTTACAACATCTTCTTAATACAAAGATACGCAGCTCTCCTGCGTATTCACGAAAAAAAAATCAGTAACAAGCAATTATCCCATGCTTTCATCATCAAAAGTAGCCAGCCATAATACATGTCAGCACATTAAACCTGCTGCCACAGGTTTATTGAGTACGTTTCGTAGATTAAAATTAAGTAATTAACTGAGAACAAGCTTTATAAGAATAAGAAAAGGCATGTTGCCATACAAACTCCAACGATATATATGCTTTGCTTAGAAAAACGACAGATAAGAAACAAGGCGCAATAGGTGGATCGAATTTGACAGAAGTGAGCAAAATAAGGCAAATAAGCAGGCATTACCCTGACAGACCTCCAGTGGTCAAGGCAAGAGCGGTGCACGAACTGCTGCGTCCCCTTGCACCTACAGGGCGAGATAATCTCATCACCTGCACCGGAACAAAGGAGAAGCAACTTCATCAACCAGCAACAGCAGCACAGCACGATCACCACGAAAATTAACCCCTCCCGGGTCCCAACACAATTAAACCCGGCTAATCCAGAGGCGCGAGGAAGGAGCCCACGGGAACGAACGAGGCGGGGGATGTGAGAGATCGGTGCATACCGGGCTCGAGGCAGGTGCATACCGGGCTCGTGGCAGGTGCGGCAGAAGGCGGCGGAGTCGGCCTCGATCTCCTCGTCCACTGCTCTCTTCAGCGAGCCCCTCGCCGCTGGCGGGTGCGGCGCGAGGATCGGGGCGTGCATCTCGATCGGTCCCGCGGCGCGACGACGCGGTGAAGCCCTGCTGCGATCGAGCGAAGCGCGCAGGGGAAAGGGGAGGGGCATCGGGCGAGGTGGAAGAAGAGGGAGGGAGGGGAAAGCAGCAGCAGCAGCGGCGGTGGCTATTCCAATTCTAGCCCAAGTCGAAGAGGAGTCAGGGCACTTTAAACCCTCGATCGATCACACACTGTCTGGTGGGCCCTCCCCCTTCGACACGGACCCGCGGCCGCGTATGTGCTGTGTTTGTACCCGGAAAATACGAGGACGCGCTCATTGCCGTGCAGCATCCAAACAAGGAATATTCCGAGGTGTTTCCTGAATCCTGATCCGGCAGAGCATGCTCTGAAACTACCAGTCTAAACTTAACATTCAGCGTCACTGGCTTACAGCTTTCGCAGCCAGAGAGAAACTGTAATTATGTGCAGGACTCTAACATTGCGTTGAAGTAGGCGGTCAGATGAGCAAAATTAACTACCAAGAGATGAACTAAAGCATTGCAGATTACAACCAACATGACTCCGACACTGAATATATATCAATGAGAAAGCACCCTTGATTAGAAGTTCAGAACATACACCATGGATACTGACAAACATCTAACTCTGTCATCACTTGAGAAGCATCGCTCATGTAGCATAAGCTGTTACAACAAATTAAACTGGAGATACCATCCAAGCTGCAGATTGCAGCAATAGCACTGGTTATCTGGAATGGTCAGTATGCGAAGTAAGAGTTAAGGCAAGGCAACAGGAAGGATGGCTGAATTGGTAGTTAAAATTTAAAAATTGAAGTGGCATCTACTAGGAGCAAATTGAGCCAAGTTAGAATACTCGGAACTAGGTAGCATCTATAGTTAAGTTGACATACTAGGAGAGCCTATCTGAAAGCATGACTAGAAGGACTTTCTTGAAACAACAATTTGGGACGAAATTCAGAGGCATGAGCATGCTAAATTTTTGTTACATAGAACATGCTAGGAAGAAAAAGTGAAGTCATATGACCAAAATGTTTCTGTTCAGAAGATGAAGATGTCTGTCTTAAGCCGAACATATGAATCAGGAGTAATGAAGAAGCACTTAATAGAGGTGCATGCCTGGATGCATAACATGCAGGCAACAATTCTAATGCATACTTGTGAATTTATTGAATGATTTTCATAAGGAAAATTCCAACATAAATATATAAGACTTAAGCAATGTATTATCTCAATTGTCACTATCTTTCTGAAGTCAGGACCAAACTGCAGATAGCTAAGAAATATCACCAAGCACATATATCTATCTACGAAGTGGTAGTAAAGTAAGAACTTTATGTAGGTAATGGAAATTCTTTGAGTGGACCATCATACAGCAACATTTGATGCTTTCCCTATACCACACAGTTATATGTTCTGTTTCATGATCAGAATAGTACTTCTCCAGAATAAAGTTCAGAGCCTGAACCCATATTCTAGTCAATCAGATTACAAGGGTCAAAAAAACTGGTGAATTAGTTCATCCGTGTTGCGCTGGTGCTTGTTCAGTTAGCATCTTGTTGTCTCCTTCTAATGTCACTGAAGAGCTCCTCCCCATCGTTCAACAGAAATGGGTCCTCGATAGAAAGATCAAATGCCCTGTCGAAGGAGCAAACAAGCTTTGCTGCAGGCCTCAGAAGCAAAACTGTACAAGCTTCACTAGCCCATTCTTGATCAAGTAGATGACCAAGTAGAACCTTGATCTTATTTTCTCACCCTCAGAATCAAACTTTTCATCATAAGGCAACACAAGTGTCATCTTTTGTATCTGATCTGCTCTCAGGACTAGGTATTTACGGAATGCCATCTCGCTTTCATGTATAATTGCACACATTCAACGGGACTGAGCTCCTCATAGAACTCGGGAATGTGATCTTCATCCGATTCATCAGAAACAGCAGACTACAAAATTAGCAAACATCACAATTACATAAGAAACAAGCGAGTAAAGATGAAAAACGCCCAAATAACTGAAGTAGTGAAAGTATCACGTAAACAGTTACCTCTATGTGCAAAACCTCGATTCTGGGAAAGCATCTGAGCAAACTGGGCAGCATCTGGACTTCTGCAAAGAAATTCACCTTTATTGCTAAGATTTTGACACTGGAGACCCTGCACATTGGGCTTGCATTCGTGCCAGCCTGCACCTGCAGTGCAATGCAAACCATAAATCATATATCATCAGATACAAAGAACATGAAGTCTCGGAACTCTATCTAAAAAAAGAACACGCGCAATCTCGTGATCATCAT
The DNA here is from genome assembly GCF_000263155.2 of Setaria italica. Taxonomy (NCBI): domain Eukaryota; kingdom Viridiplantae; phylum Streptophyta; class Magnoliopsida; order Poales; family Poaceae; genus Setaria; species Setaria italica. The sequence continues at coordinate 28,639,384 of NC_028454.1, read as the reverse complement.
ACACAGGAGCATCATATCATCAGACGCCACCTTGTTGACTTTGTCGTTGTCCCCAAATCGGAGCTGGTGGACTCTTGTATCCGAGTACCCAAGCACCTTCAGCGCAGGTGCGCCTTGAACAATCCTGACCCCCACATGTGAATCTTCAGAGGCATCCACTTCAGAATAAGGATAAGTTTCCCACAGGACGAGTCGCTCCAGGCATGCACGGCGCTTCAACTACGGCGACCTCGACTGCAATTGTACCATAGGAGATCACGCACTTGAGGTTCTGGCCGAGGAGACGGACATGCTTTGGCGGGCGGTGGCTCATGTCGAGCGCCAGCTTCTCGAGGGCGGGGCTGGAAGAGAGCATGCGGTCGAGGTCCCCGTCCGCCATGAGAATGCCGAAGACCTTGAGCTCCCGAAGCTTTGGGAAGTTGGGAACGCCGTTCGAGAGGTTGGTGGTGTCCGGAAACTCCCAGAAACCAAGGTGGAGGCGGCAGAGCTTGTCGCAGCGGAGAATCGCGGCGGGGAGGGCCATGTCGACGGTCACCCGGGGCCTGATGAAGACGAGGTCCTGGACGCCCCTCTCGGCGAGGATCCGCGTCCACCGGGCGAGCTCGGGCTCGTGGTCCTTCGAGTCGCACGAGAAGAGGTCGACGGAGCGGAACGGGCCCCGGTGGCTCACGAGGACGCTGTCGACGACGGAGACGCGCTTGGGCCCTGGGTCGATGTCTATGTCCTGGTCGAAGAGGACGAGCGGCGCAGAGCTCCAGATGTCGCGCCAGCGGTTGGAGAGCGTGGTGGTGTGCACGGCGTCCCTGATGGGGAGGCGGGAGACGACGTCGTAGAGGAGGTCTTCGGGGAGGGCGCTGATGCGGTCCTTGCCGTCGTCGTAGCCCACGCCTGCAGCAGCGGCGAGGGTGGAGGTGCTGGTGACGGTGGGGCGGGTGCTGCAGGATAAGTTGAAGACCGCGTCCATGGCGGGCGCCGCGGATTGGAGATGGTTTGAGTTGGGGGTGGAGGCGTGGAGGTGGGTGCCGGTGGGGAAATAGTGATTTCGTTTCGTTCGAGCTCGTCGTGTATATATGGCGGTTGCTGACTTGGTGGGCCAAAGCGAGTTCCGTGCGGGCCCATGATACAGTCGTTCGAACCAGGCTACGGCTACCCCTTCCTAATATCTGCTAAACTTGGACCAGATTCAAGCTTCTCAAAGTGTTTCTCCACGGATTTTTGATAAAGTCTTATTGACGGGTTCATAGACCCAAAGTCCCAATAGGCCCGCCTATCCGCAACGCTCGGCACAACAAGGAGGCGCAATGACAATACACGCCTGGACCGCCCAGCTACGCAACGTCAGGCCGAGATCAAGATCCGGCGATTGATCAGCACCTCCGACCAGGAGGTCTGGTCGGCACCCGGACCGCAAGGCCTGGTCAGGGTGAGGACTACAATCCGACTCCGACCGAGTTCCCCCGACCGGAGATGTGCCGTACCGACGCACACCGCTCCCCCCGACCGACACGGTTGGGACCTACCGGGAACGCCTGCTCGTTGTGGGCTCATGGAGTAGGTGGAACGGATAAGAAAAAGCGCCTGGATCAACCACCGTACAAAGGACCGTACCACACCATACCCTGCGCACGCCCTGCACAGTGCCGCCACAGCCTACCCGCTACAATGGAGTGGTCTGACGAGATGAACAAGGATGGAGGACAGTGGCCATACTGTACCCGATGATGTGGGCATCAGCAAGACTAGGTGGCACCCATACTCTCTCTCTGACTTGTAAGGCCATCCCTTGCACTATAAAAGGGGACGTACCCTCCACATCTAACATAGGCGAACACTCTCGAACACATAGCGCACGTTTGAGCCCCCGTCACTCTCTCCCACTTGGACCAAAGCACGATCAGGACTCGGACATCCCCTTCTCATCCCTCACTCGTTTGTACCCTCACTGCAAAACTTTGAGCACCTAGGCTCAGAAATATAGTCAACCAACTGATCCTGAACTGGACGTAGAGCCCGTTGTCCGAACCAGAATAAATCCTATATCATTGAGTGTTAGGTCACATCCGATCCAACCCATGGCAAAACTACTAATATTTACTAGTCGGTCGGATTCCGCATCGACACCTATCAAAGGAGCAATTTCAAAATGGCTCCACCACCGAAGCTGGAGAGAAGCCACAAAACAGCTTACACTGTAGAGGAGGAGCAAAAAAAGTGGCTTCACCGGCTTCTCCTCTCTCTTCAAGCATTAAGTGATCATAAAATTACCCATATTGCCATTGAAAAGCCGTTTTACCAAACATTTTGCAAAATGGCTTTAGCTCCACTAGAGAAGCCACTTCACCAAAAGAGTTAGAGCCGAAGCCATTTTGTAAGGAGCCGAAGCTCTACCAAACGGACCAGAGTTGTAGTTCAAGTAAAAAATTTGTTAAGGTTGGTTTCATCACGAGAAAAAAAAAACAGTTAAGGTCTTCAATTTGTTTGGCGTTCATTTTGTTTTATTTTGGAGGCAACAATCGAAACTTTGATTTGTCCACTTGAGTATGCTGTACTACTACTAATTACTGAAGTCAAGAGGCATATTTCTGCCACTATCTTTCATAGCAATTTTGGCCCCGTTTTCTTCCACTGACTTATTTTTAGCACCCGTCACATCGAATGTTTAGATACTAATTAGGAGTGTAAAACAGGATTGATAAGGGGACACGATCACATTAGACGAACCTCAACCGCATCTACATTCTTTAAGCCAAGTTCTTGCTACTTAATTCTCAGAATGGAAGCTTGGAGTCAAGAACAAGGATGTTACGAAGGTACGATCACTAACGTTCTTGTGTAATGGTGAATCTACATATGCATTTGCTGAGAAAATAATTTACATGATGACCCCCATTAATTACTGCTAAGTGAATGTGTCCTTGCTACAGTTTCCGCCTAGTTACTAGGATATAATTTCCTGGATCAGT
>NC_028454.1:28621533-28636321 GCF_000263155.2 Setaria italica | reverse complement strand
CCCATGTGTTGCTACAGTAATATTTGCTAATGATGGATTAATTAGGCTTAATTAGGCTTAATAGATTCGTCTCGCCGTTTAGATTCGTCTTATGTAATAGATTTTATAAATAGTCTACGTTTAATACTCCTAATTAGTATCTAAACATTCGATGTGGCGGGTGCTAAAAATAAGTCAGTGGAAGAAAACGGAGCCCTAGGCGCCTAGCTTGTGATCCATCATCGATGTGGAGTTGGGACATGTCCAGTTTCATTCCAAGTGTATGGCAGAATATCGGCAAGAGATGAGCTCATGAGTCATGACTAAAGACCAAATTCGCATGAAATGGAGGGCATGGTAGCTGGCATTTCATATTCGGCAGAGCACGCTCTGCTACTGGCTGTCCAAACTTAACATGCAACCTCTGAACTCTGAAGGGAGAAAAAAAACTTGCTACAACGAGAAAAGGCAGAGGTAGCCAACATTCCTTTACTGGGTCACTGCTTTATTCACAGCAGGCAGCCAGAGAAACTGTAACTATGTGAAGCAGGACTCGTTACAAAGACTACTAGGTGAAATAGGCTAGGCCAGATGCGAGAAAAATTACCAAATGCACTAAGCCTTGCAGATTGCAGCCAACATGACTCAACACTGACTATCAATGATAAAACCGCCCTTCATCAGAAGTTCAGAACATGCACCATGGATACTGACAAACATCTATGTGTGTCATTACTCGAGAAGCATCGACCAAAATCATGTGGCATAAGCTGTTAAAAATTAAACTGAAGATACCATCCAAACTCCACATTCCAGCAATAGCATAGGTTATTTGGAATGTGCAGTATGCAAAATAAGAGATAAGGCAAGCCAAAAGGAAGGATGACTGAAATAGAAGCTATTTTTTTTAAAGGAGCAAACGGAGCCAAGCTAGAATACTGAAAAACGAAGAGCTTGTATAGTTAGGTTAACATGCTAGGAGAGCCTATCTGTAAGCATGACTAGGAAGACTTTCTTGAAGCCACAAGTTCAGACAAAATTCAGAGACAGGCAATATATGTCAGGCACAACATAGACATCCATCACTTGATTGAGTTTTTGTTACATAGAACATGCTAGAAAGAAAAGGTCCATTCAGAAAATAGTTACATATATCAGGCACAACATAAACATCCATCACATGCGGAGTCATATGACTAAAATAGTTCCATTCAGGAAATGAAGATGACTGTCACACCATGATCAATTTCATGTTGCTGCGCTGATTCAACACAGATAGGAGCAGTAACTCTAGCCAAGAGGAAAGATAACCAATTGAAGTTCACAACACATACACATAGAGAAACCAAAAGGGTAATCTCATCATATGAATGTAACGAGGAAGCACTTAATAGAGGTATGCATACATGGATGCATTGCAGGCAAATAAACCTAATTCATATTGATGACTGTATGGATTAATTTTCGCAAGGGGAATTCTAGCCTGAATATGCAAGGTTTAAGCAATATGTTGTCGCACATGTAACTACCTTCCAGAACCAAACTGCAGACCCCAGAAAGAGCATACGTGATATGAAATGGCCAGTATGCACATTCAAGCACAAGATAATTGGAAAGCAAACAGAGAGGGTTGTGCCAAGCTGAAAAAAGTTTACAGCTGAAGTTAATTAACCTGATAGGAGCATAACTATGCGAAGCTAGAATACTTGAAAGTACAGCATGAATAGTCCAGTTGACGTGCTAGCAGCACCTATACAAAAGCATGTATAGAAAGACTTACTTGAAGCAACAAGTTGAGAGGAAATGCAGTCAAGCAATATATATCAGGCAAAACATAGATACTCACCACTTGCCAAGCATAAACATGCCACATTTTTGTTACATCGAACATGATAGAAAGCAAAAGTGAAGTCATATAACAAAATAGTTCTATTTGAAAGATGCAGATGTCTGTCATACATGATCGAATTTTTGTTGCTGCACTGATTCAGCACTAAGAACTAAATAAACACAGATAGGAGTGTTAAATCTGAGCAACAGGAAATAACCAATTTAAGTTCATAACACATACACATAGAGAGACCAGACGGAGAAGGTCAACACATGAATCAGGACCTTGCCACAAAAGTACTCCCTCCATTCTTTTTTACATGTCACATTAGGTTTGTCCTAAGTCAAACTTGTCAAACTTTGACCAAGTTTATAGAAAAATATAACAACATCTACAATATCAAATTTGTTTCACTAAATTCATCATGGAATATATTTTGATAGAGCATATATTTGGTAGTATGGATGTTGTTATATTTTTCTATAAATTTGGTCAAAGTTGGATAACTTTGACTTAGGACAAACCTAATGTGACATGTAAAAAAACCAGAGGGAGTAATGAGGAAGCACTTCATAGACATAGGCATGATCAACTTGGATGCATAATTAGGCATGTAATGCATAGTGATGAGTGTATGGAATATTTTTCATAAGGGAAAATTTCTAACATAAATGTATATGGTTTAAGCAATATAGTGTTGCAAATGTCCCTATATTATTTCAGAATCAAACTGCAGATAGCTACGGAATACCATCAAACACATGTATCTATGATGTAGTAAATAGTAACGAACCTCATAAAGGTAACAAAAATTCTTAAAGGGAACCATCATAGTGCACAATTTGATGCTTACGCTATGTAACACGGTTCATATCTTCTGTTTCATGACCAGAATGACAATACTTTCTTATAAGGCTACCTTAGACCCTGAAACATATAACCACCTTCTAGTCAATCAGATTACAAGACTCATCAAAACTGGTGAGCTCATCTCCATCTGTGTTGTGCTGGTGCTTGTTCAGTTAACATCTTGTACTCCCTTTTTAATGTCACTGAAGATCTCATTCCCATCGTCACAATAATCTCGATCAATCAACACAAAACATGATAATTGGATAGGCATATGGTAAAATTCGATGGGAAGTCTGGAACAGTCGAGGCAGACAGGGAAGTTGGTATAGAAGCTAGGGTCTGAGTTTATTAACTCATGACATCAACAATACCCTTTCTCACGAGCTCTCCAGTATCTATATTACATCGACCAGGGCTCTGCCACTACAAGGTCTTCACAGATTCATTCGCTTCAGAGGCTTCTTCATCCTTTCGCCACGGCCCATGGCCTCTTCTTCAGCTCTAGGCTCTGGATTATTTCCTCCTCCCTGCACAGTTTGGGTCGTGAAACAATCCTGGACTTATGTTTGTTCTATCCACACTTTATTCTCCCTCTTTAATGAAATGAAGGGCTCATTCTCATGATCTGAAAGAAATGGATCATGGATAGAAAGATCAGATGCCCTATAGAAGGAGGACCAATATAGATCCACTGCAGGCCCTAGAAGCAAAACTGTACAAGCTTCACTAGCGACCGATGGAAGAACTAGATCATCCAGTTGAACCTTGATCTTATCCACAGAGTCAAGCATTGTACCACGCAACACTAGTGTCAACTTTTGCATCTGGTTTGCTCTCCGACATAGGTACTTAAGGAATGCCATCTCACATTGATGACCTTGGAACTCATTGAGAAACACCTCCTTGATGTGTGATTGCACACATTCAATGGGACTGGGCAGCTGAAAGAACTCGGCATCGGGCTTGTCACTGGGTTCATCAGCTCCAGCAGACTACAGAAATTGGCAAACAACAAAATTACAGAAGAACCATGCTAATGATGATGGAAAAAAACAAGTAAATGAATTATCATGCAAATCGTTACCTCCAAATGTAGTATCTCAATGTTGGGAAAACATCTGAGGAAGCTGCACAGCATCTGAACTTCTTTGAAGATATGCAAATTCACCTCCACTGCTAAGATCTTGACACTTGGGACCTCGGAGCTTGGGCTTACCTCAGTGTCAGCCTTCAACAAAAAAAACACCCATGAATCATGCACATGTGTACCAAGTAATTACACAACCATACACGAGGAATCATGTAAGCACATTGCACCTTTATGACGTTGTCCCCAATTTGAAACCGGTGGGCTTTGGTATCCACGTAGCCATGCACCTTCAGCTCAGGTGCTCTAATAATCCTGAGAGGTAAGTTGACAGAATTACCATGCAGGATGAGCCGTTCCAGGCATGGGACATCCATCACCGCCAGATCCATGATCCCGGATTTGACGATGAGCGCGCACTAGAGACTTTGACTGAGCAGGCGGATGTGGTTGGGCACGCCACTGCATTGGCTCGAGCGTGAGGGTCTTAAGCACCGGACTGGAGGCGAGCATGTGGTCGAGGTCCCGGTCCTCCATTTTGGTGAAGAGGATGGCAAGCTTCTCGAGGTACGGGAAGGCGCCCGCACCGTCGGGGAGGTTGGGCGTGTCCGGAAAGGTCCAGTAACCAAGGCAGAGGCTGCGGAGCTTGTCGCAGCGGAGGATGTCCGAGGCAAGGCGCAGGTCCAAATCTCCCGGTATGCTGACGAAGACGAGGTCCTGGACGCCCCGGTCGGCGAGGAGGTGCTGCCACTGGGCGAGCTCTCGCTCTTTCTCCTTGAAGCAGCAGGCGAGATCGAGGGACTGGAACGGGCCCGTGTGAGCGATGTGGTCGATGGTGGCGATGCGCTCGCTTCGGTGGAGGCGGGGATGTGGTCGTCGCAGAGGACGAGCGGCACGCGGTGCCAGATGCGGCGCCAGCGGGAGGAGAGCATGGTGGTGAGCACGGCGTCGTCGATGGGGAGGCGGGAGAGATGAGGCCGAGGATGTCGTCGGGGAGGGCGGTGATGCGGTCCTCGCCGTCCGCGGCGCGGAGGGTGGCGCGCCTGGTGACGGCGAGGCCGGGGCGGTAGGACAGGACGTCACGGAGGATAACTTCCCTAAACAAGGCCAATGCCATGGCGGCCGGTGCGGAGAACAGGAGAGGAAGGTTTCGGCCGGTGGCGGTGGGGGGAATGGGGATTTGATTTTGCAGGGGAGGGGACGAATTCGATTAGGAGAGGATTCCGGCCGGTGCCTCCTTGCGAGTCTCAAATTGAAGCGGAGGGGGTCCAGGGTCCATCAGAGAGGAGGAATGTTCTTGCAAAATAGATCCAGCTGGCCTTCAGTGCCCCCTCAAGAACAAACAGCCTGTTCAAGTAGCATAGGTCATCTGAAATGGCCAGTAGCCCAGTATGCATGTTCAAGTACAAGGTAAGGCAAGCAAGAAGAAAGGATGGCAACTGTGCCAAGCTGAAACGGCAGTAAAACTTTGGAAATGAAGTTAACCTGCTAGGAGCAAACTGTGCCAAGCTTGAATACTGGAAGTAAAGCATGCATAGTTAAGTTGACGTGCTAGCAGCACCTATCTGAAAGCATGACTAACAAGATTTTGTGGAAGCAACAAGTTGAGAGAAAATTCAGAGACAAAAGCAACATATATCAGGCAAAGCACAGACATTCACCAATTGCCCAGAATAAACATGCTAAATTTCTGTTACATACAACATGCTGGAAAGAAAAGTTTGAAAGATGCAGGTGTACTTGTCATCATGACCAAATTCTTGTTTCTGCACTGATTCAAACACAGACAGGCCAGAATAGCAACTCTGGGCAACAGGAAAAATAACCTGTTGAAATTCATAACACATGCACGTAGAGACCAAAAGGACACATAGTGATGAATACATGGAATGATTTTCAAAAGTGAAATTCTAATGTAAGTATACGAGGGTTACGCAATATACTGTCTCAAATGTCAGTCTTTCAGAATCAAACTGCAGATAGTTACGGAATATCAACAAATACAGCCATCATGCTGCAATGCTGACGCTATGCAACGCAGTTCAGATTTTGTTTCATGATTAGCTTGACAATACTACCCCAAAAAACAAGTTTAGATTCTGAAACATTTAACCGCCTTCTTGTCAATCAGATTACAAGGGTCCTCAATACTGGTGAACTCATCTACTGGCGCTTGTTCAGTTAACATCTTGTTCTCTCCTTTTCATGGAGCTGAAGAGCTCCTCCCCATCATCCTTGAGAAACGGGTCCTCAATAGAAAGATCAAATGCCCTGTGGAAGAAGCAAACAAGCTCTGCTACAGGCCTCAGAAGCAAAACCTTACAAGTTTCAGTAGCCCATTCAGGTTCCAGTAGTAGTTCACCAAGTAGAACCTTGATCTTATTCTCATCCACAGAATGCTTAAGATCTTCAAAAGGCAACACAAGTGTCAACTTTTGCATCTGACTTGCTCTCGAGACCAGATATTTGAGGAATTCCATATCACTTTGATGACCTCGGAAATCGTAGAGAAACACCTTTGTGATGTGGAATAGCAAACATTCAATGGGACCGAGCTCCTCGAAGAACTTGGCGTAGTTCTTTCTCAATTCATAACTTGCAGAAGACTGAAAATTAGCAAACACCAGAATTATTACAGAAGAACCATGCTAGTGACGATGAAAATGTCAAATGACTGGATTATCATGAAGATAGTTACCTCCACATGCAATATCTCGATGTTGGGAAAGCATCCGAGGAAACTGGGCAGCTTCTGAACTTGCCTGAATTCACTGAAATCCACCCTTATTGCTAAGATTTTGACACTCGGGACCCTGCGCATTGGGCTTGCATTCGTGCCAGCCTGCACCTGCAATGCATCCACATATCATCAGACACTAGAACATAGACAGCTAGTTATGAGGTGATCATTCATACACAGGAGTATCATATCATCAGACATCACCTGGACCCCCCCAAATTGGAGCTGGTGGCATCCTGCATCCAAGTATCCAAGCACCTTCAGCGCAGGTACATCTCCAGCAATTCGGATCGCTAAATCAGGTGCCCACATATCCCACATGATGAGCCGCTTCAGGCACTTTGCCTCCAGCGCGACGTCCGCAACGGATGAGCAGACGATCGCGCACTCGAGCTCTTTGCCGCGGAGGCGGACATGCTCTGGCTTGAGGTAGTTCAGGACGAGCGCCAGCTTCTTGAGCGCGGGGCAGGAAGCGAGCATGTGGTCGAGGTCATTGTCCTTCGTGTAAGTGTTAAGGATGGCAAGCTCTTCAAGGTCGGGGAAGACGCCGACGCCACCAGGGAGGTTGGTGATCTTTGGGAACGCCCAATAACCGAGGTAGAGGCGGCGGAGTTTTTTGCAGCGGAGGAGGATGTCGGCGGGGAGGTCGAGCCCGGGATAGCCAAAGGTGCTGGTGATGAGGGCGTTCCCGAACCCGACGCGGGGCCTTGTGATGAGGACGAGGTCCTCGACGTCCTTTTCGGCGAGGATCCGCGCCCACTGGGCGAGCTCGGGCTTGCGATCGTGGAAGTTGAAGCCGGTGAGGTGGGCGGTGCGGATCCGCGGGCCCGTGTGGCTGGCGAGGATGCTGCTGATGGCGGCGACGTGCTGGGCTTCGGTGGCGGCGGAGATATGCTGGTCGAAGAGGACGAGCGGCGCGGAGTGCCAGATGTGGCGCCAGCGTGTGGAGAGCGTGGTGGTGCGCACGGCGTCCCTGATGGGGAGGTGGGAGACGACCTGGCGGAGGAGGTCGTCGGTGAGGTCGTTGGTGCGGTCCCTGCCGTCGCGGCCCTCGCCTTCCGCGTCGGCGAGGGTGGCGGCCGTGGTGACGGTGGGGAGGGGGCAGCAGCACAGGACAAAGCTGATGAGGTCGTCGTCGTCGTGGTCGCAGATGAGGTCGCTGATTCTGAAGCTGTCCCTGCCGTCGTGGCCCTCGCCTTCCGCGTCGGCGAGGGTGGCGGCCATGGTGACGGTGGGGAGGGGGCAGCAGGACAAAGTTGACGGTGCGGTCGCCGTGGAGATGGCCGGGCAGTTGGTGGGGAAGTTGTGCTGGTAGGGAAATGCTGATTCGATTTCGGCCGAGCTCGGCTTGAATATATAGCGGTTGCAGACAGGCAGCCCTGGGTGTGCGTGGGCCAAAGCGAAGTCCGCGTGGGCTACAGCGTCCTAAAATCTGTCAAGTTTTTTTTTTTGAATTAGAATCTGCCAAATTTGACAAGATTCAGTTGTGGTCTGTGTTGAAATTTTATTTGTGTCTTCAACTTATTTGACATATACTTTCATATTTCGTATGGAGGCAACAACCGAAGCTTATTAAATTGATTTGTCCACTCGAATTTTAGGATGTTAAAATTTGGTTTGCCATTCCACCTGTTCTTTTGGCTTTTTAGCTCTAACAGGACGGCCCCTTAATGAAAAACTCTCTGATCGAAAATATGATCTGTACAGTTTTGAACATATCCCTGCTGTCAGTTTGCTAGTTACTAGTGCAGCAGCAGCCACGTACGAAGTGAATAAAAAAGAAACTGCTGAGACACAAGGATTCAAATTTTCACCGGGTTTTGTAAAGGGAAAAGGTATTTTCGGCTGATGGTAAAGTACTACCCAGAATCCTGAGTTAGCTAAGTCTTTTGACAGAAAAATGCTAACTGAAATTTCACCAAAGGCATGTTAAAGATGGGTTTGGCTAGAAGAATGGAATGGTTCATCACATCCTCACCCTCAAAATTCTTTTTTGCTTTGAGAAATGAAATTGGCTGATCCATCACCATTTCATTTCTCATATGCACATAATTAGCATTAAACATTAAGAATATAGTTATCCCACTAAATAGGATCACCTTATTATGAATCACCACTAAATAGTAGTGCTGGGCCAGCAAAGCCAAGTTCATCCACCAAACAAAATTTCCCCATCAAAGCCCAACCCCCTCGCTTTCGCCTTGCTCCCCGTCCGTCGGGTGCACGGCGGCCACCATGGACCAGCCGCCGCAGATCACCCTGGAGGCAGAGGGTATGCTGCTCCAGATGGTGAGTCAGGGGATGGACGCGCATGTACTCCACGGCATGGATCTCATGTACGACTTCCTCCGCTCCAGCCTCCCCGACCCGCCCGTCTACGCCGACGCCTACCTCTCCGCCGACTTCTCGTCCGCCGGCGACGGGGCCGGCGCCGAGGAGGACCGCATCAGCGCGCTCCCGGACGAGATCATCCGCAACGTCGTCTCGCGCCTCCCCGCCAAGAACGCCGCGCTGGCGCTCCGCGCCGCTCGTCCTCGTCCACACCCTCCTCGTCCCGGGCGCTGGTCACGACGGGAGCCTAACCCGGGACGCCGAGTCCAGCGCCGTCATCACCGCGGTGTCCCGCGTCCTGGAGGTGCACCCGGGCCCCTTCCGCTGCTGCGTCGACCTCACCATCGGCTACATGGACGCGCACCTCGACCTTTAAAATCCCCCGGGGTGGGGCCCCCCCCCCCCCCCCCCCCCCCCCCCCCCCCACAACAGCTTCCCGGCGCCCCGCCCGCGATCTTCAGCCTCGCGTCCGTCAGGTGCCTCCACCTCGGTCTTTGGAGGTTCCCGAACACTGCGGACCTCCCGCGCGGTGCCCTCCGGGAGCTCACCCTCGGCTGCGTCGTCATGGAGGACAGGGACCTCGACTTCGTCCTCGCCAGGAGCCCCGTCCTGGAGACTCTCGTGCTCTATTCGAGCCAGAAGCAAGTGAACCTCCGCATTGTCAGCAGCAGCCTGCGGTGTGTGCAGCTGTGCACGTGCATTGTCGAAGATGTCGCGGTGGTGGAAGCTCCCCATCTGGAGCGGCTCTTCCTGTGGGAGACGATTCGTTGTGTGCCCGGCGACAGGGTTCGCACCAGGATCAAGTTTGGGCATGGATCCAATCTGCGCTCAGTGGGATTTTTGGTGCCTGGGGTACATGTTCTTGAGGTGGGCGACACTGTCATCAAGGTGCCATGCTCATGTTCTTCTTCCATTTATTTAAGCAATTCTTAGTTAGTCTGTATCTGTACATCAAAGGTTCTGTGATCTTTCCATTGAAAAACCGTCTATGTTGCTGGTTGGGACAAAGGCAAGCCCAAACACCATCGTCCCAAGTGTCAAGATTTTGGCCTTGAAGGTGCATTTCGGAGTCCGCAATGGAGCCAAGATGCTTCCCAGCTTCCTCAGATGCTTTCCCAGCGTAGAGACCCTGCATATCGAGGTTAGTTGATCCTGCTTGCTCTGTTAATCTGGCACCCATATGAATTGTCACTAGCATTTGATTTATGCTCACTGAATGATCCAACGCTAGCTAGCTAAACCACTGATTGATTTGATTCGCAGTCTGAGAAAGCTGATCAACCAACTGGTACGCTCAGTCACAAGTTCTGGCAGGAGGCCTGTCGTACCGAATGCGTGCAGTCGCACATCAGGGAGATTGTTTTCCATGAGGGAAACAAAGTGAGCTTGCCTTCCTTAAGTTCATCCTGGAGAATGCAGAGGCGTTGCAGCAGATGGCAATTGTGTTTGCCAATGACAGTTTCTCTTCAGGGGTTGTGGCGGCCGCCGAACTGATACAGGATCATCTTATGTGAAACGGGCCAGTGGGAACTGTGACCTGGTGGTCTTGGAGAGCAGTAATTTTGGAGGAGGTTCTTCTTGGAGCTACCAAGTAGCATCTGATTTTTCTGTTACTGACCCTTTTTATTATTGCTTCTGAACTCAGTATACCCTGGGTGTCTCATGATCCAAGCTACGTTTTCCTGAAAATGGGTATGTTCTGTTTTATTGCAGTATCTGCACGCATGTTACCATCTTAAACTGTTGGCTGGTAGTAGCATATAGGATGAGAAATTGTTAGTGCTGAAATTGGCAGCACTCGACAATTTTGCTGGTTGGTGTTATAGAAAAATGCAAACAGTTGACATCTGCTTGTTACTACTACCTGATAGTTTTCATTAATGGTTGTAGTCATTAGTGTTCTCTTTTACTGTGCCGTGAAGAAAGAGCAAGCTATGTTGAGTTGTGTTGACTAATTTACCAATGCATTATGGTGAATTGGTAATGGCAGCAACAGTGGTAGTTATGCTTTATTTGTTGCAGTCTGTTTGTGTTGCAATATTCGGTGACAATCGTTTTGATTGATCTTGCACAAACCTTTTAAAGTTACAGTATCTTTGACTCATTATGCTTCTAGTTGGTTCAGATTTTGAACATGCTGCAGCTGTTCTGTTGATGCCAATGAAGATCCTTTTTTCGGAATTCAGAAATTAATACTGATTAATTGTTACTGATGCTTTAGCCTCATACCACCCTAATCGGTGCCTAATTCCGTAGAAAATCTGCTATTAATTACACTATTTAAAGTTCTTATTTCTGTCATAGTAGTATGTAATGTTTACGTTCGAGCTAATGTGCTCTGAATGAGGCGGCGGAGGGGTGATCAGGCAAAGCATTTCACTGTCAAGAAGAGTAGAAGCTACATTCTTCCTTTGTTGCTATGGATGGATAGTAGAAGCTCGTCTAGTCTATCAATATCTTTCTGAAATATTTGATTTCAGTCCAAATCATATGTGTTGATTTGTCGTGAAAAGTACTTCCTCCGTACCAAATTACTATTCGTTTTGGCTTTTTACTACATATCTACACATAATATATATATTTAGATGCATAGCAAAATCAATGTATCTATAAAAGCTAAAATAAATAGTAATTTGGGATGGAGAGAGTAATATCATGCAATCACAAATTTGTTGTGTTCTACAACAATTTTTTTAAAAAAGGAAATGGTTTTCAAAGCTACACTTCAATCATGATGGTCATTCACGTGCGTTCTATAAATATTTTCAAATAGATTGTCATGGCCATCTGTAATTGTAACAAGATAATTTGGAACGGAGACAGTACATGCAATCTGCCTCTTTTAAGCCTTTCTACAGTCCTTTTTAAACCTCATAATTACTCAGCTCATCATAGTTGGATATACTTGAGAAGACAGGGAAAACGGGAAGGAAATTCTTGCTTGTGGGCCAACATATAAACGGAGGCAGAAGCAACTGCAAGAACATCTTTCTTTGTCTGCATGTCATGGGCCCGCTAGGAATCCGCCTCCAGCATTTTGGCCCACGGCGCACGGCGGAAGGCAGCGCCAAAACCCTAGGCCACCGACCACCTCGGTACCTCACTCTCATCACTTGCTAGTTAGTCACTCACTCACTCTCATCCCCCTCCTTGACGAGCAAAAAAAAAAATCACCAAATGCAAACCCTCTCCGCCATGGCGGGGTACATCGAGATCAAGGGAATCATAGGCGCGTTCCCTGGCGGCCACTTCCCCAGCCACCATTGATGGTGGTCGAGTACCAAGAGTAGGAATCCGATGGGACCCCTTTTAGATTCAGCCTGGATTAGTTCGTACGTAGGGATTTGAGAGGAGGTCAGGGAGTTAGTGTGTGATTTGGCTAAGAGAGTTTTTAGACAGGTTCAGGCTGCTCGGAAGCGTAATACCCTACGTCCTATGTGTTGTGTTGCTTTAGTTGTTTCAACTTCTTTTCCCTTGTCTCTCGCTTGGTACAAGAACCGGCCTTTTATAGGCCAAGCCTGTGGGGAGACTGGTTCAGGACAAGCCTTGCGCCCCAACCTATCCCTTTACACTGTATGCGTGTGAACACGGCGGTCTAGTGGCCGCCATGTTGGTGTTTAGACCTGGCAACCTACCTTGGGGTGCCCGAGGTAGTGTTTTAGTTAATGGGGCTCGCCGAGATCAGGAACTCAAAGGTGTGTTAGTTGGATTGAATTGCTTTGGAGGGTATCCCTGCATCACCTTATATTTTCGGGGTAGGGCTACTGAAGCGTCCCCACATAAGTAGAGACTAAATGTGATCCAATTATCAGTCCCAGGAGGCTGATAACACATTTATTCAACAGATAGTTCAGAAACCGTACAACTCCCGAAGGAGCGGGCGGGCAAGCCACACCCAAAGAAAGACTAAAGCGATAACAATACAAATCCAAGTTGCAGTCCAGTCGGACTCCGGACTGCAATCGGAACTATGCGTCAGCGGAAGCATCCTGCAAAAGGGCCAACATCGCAGGCAGCGTTGGGTGCAGACGCAACCTCCTACTCGAAGTTCTCGGCGACGAAGTCCGGATCCTCCTTTGAAGCAACAACACAAGGGTGAGTACAAAAGTACTCAACAAGTCCAACACCTCCACGGAGGGGATACAACAAGAATATGCATATGATTCAACAAGGATATGGTTAGGGTTTATTTGCAATAAAGCTGGATTTTTGACATATTCAGGGTTTCATTTTAAAGAATTTTCATAAAACATTTTCTTAATAAACGATATACCAAGTGGGGTTGATCCTACACAAAAGATCCAAGTTTTATCGCTACCGGACTCCCCGTCCGCCGTAGCGCACGGCACAATTGCCGGACACTTCCAAAATCCTACACACACACACACACCGTAAATACCAGTCATCTCCCAAAAGCTAGTTGTGTGACCGAGCCGTAACTCGTCCAATGCCGTGGACACGGCTACCCGGATAGGTTTTAACTCTGCAGAGGTTGTACACTTTTCCCACAAGTAGGGTACCGTATCACGATCACCTTAGTGATGGTACGGATCCTAACAAAGCCATTACCCACCTTAGCCAACACTGACTAGACAACACGGAAGCACCCAAGGGGTTAGCAGCCCATCCACGGGGCCAAAACCGGGACCTAAGTCACCGAGAGCTTAGTCCTTTTCCAAGGGCTCCTGTTGCTCACCAGCACACCTGAAGCCTAGCAGTTTAGCTAGTGGGGTTTATGCTAAGCCGTTGCCCATACAACGGTCGAGTGGTTGTACGATGATGGAATTAGGTAGGATGACACATCAACTCGATCCTTAGCCATGACAAGATGGATATCTCCCAACTCTGCTCAACCACTAAGGTACGAGCTCAACAAACCGGCATTCCACACAAGAAACGCCCATCCATCTCATCCACCACCTCTCTTTTCACCCGAAAAACCCAACTCCTCAGTTGAATACACTCACACATTTATTTTCCGAATAAATAGATGTAGTCATGATTGAATTTGGATAATGAGTTCCTAAGCATTCTAGCAGTATTTATCATCTAAACAGAGCAACTCATATCTAGAGATAAATATGGGACGACAAGGAATAATCATAACAATCAAGGGGTGGCTATCCAACCATGTCTTGCGATAAAACAACATGCATTTTATAAAACAGGCCAATAGGTTGTGTCTGAAAAACTGGGTATTAAATATGTATCAAAGGGTGAGATTGGACTTGCCGTTCTCAAAGCCTTCCGGGAGCTCCTGCTCGCGGTACTGGTCCTCGGGCTCGGGCTCGCGGTCGAACTCCTCCTCGCGCTCCTCCTCGGGTACTCCGCGATCTACGGCACACACAAACGAGCACACAATAAATAAAAAGGAAAAAGATTTTACCCGTTGAGCTCCGAACAGGAAATATGAACGGAAAATAGGTAGGAAGGGTATTTTCATGAACTTTGGATATGCCTCGGCGGAAATATATGAGAGGAGGCCGTGGTCGAATTTGGGATCGATTGAAGGAAATTTGGCGCATGAAATGACGGGTTAAAGGAGTATTAGGGGCTTTAAAATGTGGTTTAGGACTAAATTGTGAAAACCGAGGACCTATTTGTAAATACTCTAAAAAGTGGAAGGGCTTATTTGTGGAATTCCCTGGACAGAGGTGGAGGGACCGGGTTGCAAATAGGAGGAAACCGAGGGGCAGATCGAAATTCGAGCCCCCTTCTTCCTCCTTTTTTCCTTGGCTTCAGAACAGAGGAAAGGGGGGGGGGGGCGCACGGCCGGCGGTGGACCGGCCGCCTCGGCCTTCCGGCGGCGAGACCGAGTGGCTGGGAAGGGGAAGGAGAGGGTGGGGAACCCATTTGAGGAGTCACCTCGGTCGATTGGTGGCCAGGGCGAGGGGAAGGGGACCGGCGGCGGCAGGGAGGTGGTGGTTTCCTGGCGGCGGCGGCGGGTGGCGCAGGGGCGGTGAGAGGG
>NC_028454.1:28572675-28617417 GCF_000263155.2 Setaria italica | reverse complement strand
CGCTCGGGCTGAGGTTGTTACGTTGTGGAGATGAGGACGCCCGGCCTTGCCCCCCCTTTTATAGGCGACGGGAGGGGGCGGTGTGCGGCCGGCAAGGATGGCAATCGGTCCTTCCGGCCGGTGGCGTGCCCGGAGTTAGCGGAGCTCGTGGATGGCGTGGGCTCGGTCGACGAGGGGAGGGAGCAGGGGCGGCGACCGGTGTGGGGAGGTGCGCTGGGAGAGGGCGGCGTTCGGTGACCGGCGGGCGGGATGGCCACAGGAGCGGCGACGGGATGGCGGCTTGGCGCGGAGCGGGTGGCGCGGCGCGGTTGACCCCGCTCGGGCGCGCGCGTGGGCGAGCAGGCACCCGTGGCGTGGGACCGGCGTGGTAGGAGGCGGCGCGGGTGAGCGAGCGGCGCGGGCGAGCACGGCCAGGCGCGCGGCGCGGGCGAGCGCGACCCGGCGCAGCGCGCGGCCCGGCGCGCGTGCGCGGCGTCTGGCGGCAGGCGGCCCGGAGCCAAACGCCAGAGAAAGGTGCGCGGCAGTAGGAGGGAGAAGGAGAGAGAGAGAGGGAAAAAAAAGAGGAAAGGAAAGGAAAAAGAGGAGGATAAAGGGGAGGGAAAGGTGGCGAAAATTGCGGGATTCGACGGCACGCGTGATGGACTTGACGGGCACGCGGTGAAAATTACGGGGACGGAAAAAGAGGGTTGACGAGTCGGGGCTGGAATGACGGGTCCGATGGAAGGGAAAAGATTTGATGGAGCTCAGCAGACGGAAAATTTTTGGAAAGCATTTTTAACGAGTGATTTATTTTGGGTAGATTTTTACGGGCGTTACAGCTACAGGTCGGTTGTTTACAAGAATACTAGTCAGATTCGACTAGACGAGTCCTACTCTGATTGGTACGAGTACTTTTCCTAATCCTTGACTAGTTCCTATCTTGCGACGTAGACTACGTCGTCCTGCGCCATAGTATCCATGTTAGATACATCTCGATGTCCAGCTCTATATTTGAGACTGTCCAAACCTTTTGGTTGGCCCATTGTTGTATGTATGACAAGCCTCCGAATACTTTTTAGTCAAATGCAGCAGTTCCAAGTACTTTTGTAGGCTTCACCGACTAGTTTTGGTGTTCTTCGAGCACTTCATCGGGTTAAGTCTTCAAAGGTACGCGAGCACTGCCATGCGGCTAGAATATGCTCAAGCCTCATTTAACTTGGTTTTGAATCCTTCAATCTTGAATTTTTATATGGAAGTGTGACGAAAGTCACACTCCATATGGAGTAGCCCCCAATCCTTAGGTTGAATCGAAGAATCAGGTTAAGGGTCAACTTGTAATTTGCATCATTTTCCTTTTTAAGCCCAGAGAAAAAACTTTTTTACCGATGGACACGTGGCACACAGGTCCCAAGCCTTTTACCGACTAGTTTGGTGGGTATATTGGTCAACCTTTGATCAACGTGAGTCTTCAAAGCTCAGCCGATGTTGCTGCCGATTGGTAGGTTGTCCAAGTTGTCGTCGATTCAGTGCGAGCTCGCACCCTGTGACTCGTCTTCTTTGTGGTAGACATTTTGAGCTTATGGCGGCCGGTGGCTACGTCTTCCATTGATGGGGCGTGATAGCCGATGAGAGGGTACGGTGTGTACGGATGACGGGTCTCTATCAGTCTGCCGCTCCGACTGTGTGTTGGAGGCACTTGGCTATCGACCTGCGCAGAGAAAAAAGGACAACGATGGAAAAGTTCCGTGGCATGTAAGAATAAAAAGTAAGGAATCGGCAGAAAAAGCATTGTTACCTCTACATTTGGTTCAGCATGAGCAGGGTCCAGTTGATTGCAGTACACTGTAGGGGCCACGTAGAAAAGGTACTATTTCCACTCGGCCCACCACAATTTGAATTGCTATGTAGAGAAGGGGACCACCAGCCAAACGCTCAGGTCAATAGTGTCAGAATCCGGTGCCAGATTACATAATCTGTTGTATTCCAGTCCTTTTGAAACCAGTTCTCAAAATTTCACTCGGCCGACGAAGTGAACTCCGATTGGCATCTGTCCCAAGCCGAATTACCGAGCTGCTACCGACATATTATAGAACTCATATGTTGGAGGGTCCTTGCCTGAGAAGAAATTTGCCGGTAGAATCCCAGGTTTGATCAGGGTGTCCACGATTCCCTCGTCAAAGGTGTTGGCAACCGAGTCAAAGCAGTTAGGATTCTCGAAATTTGGGTTCTCTCTCTAATATGGATACTAGTTTCGTCACTGCTTCTCTAAAGCCGTTATAAAAGCATCTGAAATGCTCGACTATTCTTGAGGGGGCGAGTTTGCCGCCTGGGAAAGAGGACACAGCTTCGCCAAAGGAAGTACATCGGCGTCTTGCCAATGGGTCAGTCTCTGACTCAACATTGGGGAAAGTCTTGGTCTCAATCCGCTCCTTGAAGATTTCACTCATGTATAATTTGAGCCAGAGATTGACAAACCACCAAGGACCACCAGGATTCCCGATGGGTTCTCCAGATGATAGCTTCATGGTGACATGATGCAACATGTAATACACTGCCCCTAGCAGGTGCTTTCCCAAAGGGACTGCGGCACCTCTGACTAGTGCTTCGGCCAAAGCCTGTGTGTTGGAAGTAGGACCGACCAATTTGCCACAGAAGACATATTTTTCCAGCCACATGATCAAGAAGGCAGTGTGCTCCTTTTCCGTAATGGGTCTGGTCCTCATGTTCTTCTTAATAAAACCTTTCCATCCGCCGATTGCTTTCGTCTCCAGCCAATGGGTAGGTTTGATTAAGAAATCAAAAGGTGAATCAGCAGAGGAAACATCTGGGCCATTCAGCATCAAGACATCGGCCAAGGTTGGAGTCATTGGTCCATGGCTGAAAAAGAAACGCATTGAGAGCGTCGGACCAGAAGTAAGATGCCGTGATGAGCAGAGATTCATTCTTCTCCATATGAGATAGAGATAGATTTATGCAATGGTCGATTTTTTGCTCATCCCAAAAGACTCTGTTGGAATTTGACATTCTGAAAAACCAATCTCTCCATTCGAGGGTTTGATTCAGCCAAGACTTGAAGGTGTTCGCCCAATTGTCTAATTCGATGGTTGATTGCTTAAAAGGGATCCTGTGAGTTTCTAGGCTAATCAGATTGGTTGGGTCAGGATCTCCCATAGGGCCAAGGCCGATGAATCCAGGGGTGTCGGCCATGGGGATGGTGATTCTCT
The DNA here is from genome assembly GCF_000263155.2 of Setaria italica. NCBI lineage: Eukaryota > Viridiplantae > Streptophyta > Magnoliopsida > Poales > Poaceae > Setaria > Setaria italica. The sequence continues at coordinate 28,614,214 of NC_028454.1, read as the reverse complement.
ACCTGAGTTCCTGAGCAAATGTGAAGAAAGACTAAGAACAGATCCAAAATCACGAAAAGATGAGGAAAGCCTAGAAGACTTACCTCAGGAACGAAGGCCATGGTAGCTGTGGGTGCTGCCATTGGAACCTGGAAGCCGGTGCGGTTGGTGGAGGACGTGAGCAAGTCACCGGAGTGCACTGGGATGTGCCTAGAGGCGGCACGAGCAATGTCGCTGGGATGCGCCGGGAGATGATTCGCCGGAAAGGAAACCCTTTTCGCCCGGAGGAAGAAGAAGCGGCGAAAGAGATGAGTATCTGTGGGATGGCTCAAGAAAAGGGTAAATACGGAATTTTTACCATGACGTCTGCGCTAATTTCGAAAAGAGCGGTTGCCTGCGGGCTCTCTTTTCGAAAAAATGCAATCATCAAGGAGAAGATTTTGGGAGCAAAGAGGGTTTTGCTACATTTATTGTTGCGTCTCTTCGGAGGAAGGAATTGGACTTGAGAAAATTTCGGAGCAAAAGATATGTTTCACTTCGAAACTGGGGGGCATGTGTTGACGCCAGTTTTTGACACGTTTCAGGGTCGAAGTCAAGAGAAGAAAGTGGCCGATGCGGTTAGACAAGAGGCTATGGATAGAGAAATCGACCGATAAAGCTACAGTGTTTCATCCGATTAGCCGATGAGATCGATGGGGACTAGCCGATTGGAAGCCAGAATAGCTCGGCCGATATGGGCCTGAATGGGCCAAGGTGGTAACAAGAAAACAGGGTTGGCGCATAGAGGATTGGATGGTGTTCGACTCCGATGCGGGTTGTATCCGTATGTAAATATTTGCTGCTTTGAATAAGAAATAGAATGTTGAGTCGTAGTCGGTTAGGAAACAAGTTGTAACAGGGTATAAATAGGTGCCTCGTGAAGCTTGCAAAATAATCAACAAACATCAATACAAAATCTACTTTTTCACGCAACTTTACTTTCAAGTCGGTGACTTCGTCAAATCCTTTTCTTTTCACGAGTTCGTGCGAGTTGGCAGGGCTGCATCAACATGATCTCCGACCAATTTGTAAGTTCCGCGTTTTGAATAATATCTAAGCTTTAACTTTGGGCGCATCACTGTTGTTTCATTTAGATTTATTTACCAGTTATCGATATTTGCTAGAATTATAGGTTTTGCCTGTTATTTTATTTCTTATCACCAGTTATCCAGCTTGAGGTACGAACTGTCGGCTATATTAATACACTTTTTTTATCATCATACATCCGATTAGATCTATCTCAGGTGTTGTCTCTGTATCATTGTTTAGGTTACTCTAGTAGTTTTTCTTACATTTGCTACGTGATTATCGGCTGTTTCATAGCCGGTCATCCTTATACTAAATTGGCCAATCCGCTGATACATCTTTTGGAGTAGATCGGAACTTCAGCCGATCAAATCTTCGGAATTTGATATCTTTTCTTCCTTGTCATTCAATAGGTCAAATTGACTGGCACGCCGTGCGAAACGCACCAGGGCGATAACCCGAACAGGAGTTAAGCAGATTCTCTCGGGTCGTGTGCTCGACGCAGGAGTCGGGATCACTATCCGATTTTTTGCTTCAATAGGTTAGTGGGGCTCGTCGAGATCAGGAACTCAAAGGTAAATGTAGACACATGATTTAGTCAGGTTCGGGCCGCTAGATTGCGCAATACCCTACACCCCGTGTGTTGGTTGGATGGAATTGCTTTGGAGGGGGTCCTTGCCTCGCCTTATATTGCTGGGGGTAGGGTTACAGGTCGGTTGGTTACAAGAATACTAGTTGGATACGACTAGAAGAGTTTTACTCTTATTACAATGAGTACTTTCCAAATCCTTGACTAGTTCATATCTTTCCATGTAAACTACACCGTCCTGTGCCATGGTCTCCATGTCAGATGTGTCTGGGTGTTTAGCCGCATATTTAGGACTGTTCAAACCTTCTGGTAGGCTCATAGATGTATGTATGACCAGCCCCCGAGTACTTTTTACTCGAACGCAACAGTTTTGAGTACTTTTGTAGACTTCACCGACTAGTTTTAGTGCTCTTCAAGTATTTCATCTGGTTGAGTCTTCAAAGGTACAAAAACTACCATGCGGCTAGAATATGCTCAAGCCTCATTTAACTCAGTCTCATATCCTTCAATTTTGAATTTTATATAGAAGTGCGACAAAAGTCGCACTCCAAATGATGTAGTCCCCGAGCCTTAGGTTGAATCGAAGAATCAGGCTGAGGGTCAATCTGTAATTCGCATCACTTTCTTCTTAAAACCCCAAAAAAAAAACTTTCTGTCGATGGACACGTGGCACATAGCCCCTGAGCCTTTAGCCAAGTAGTTTGGTGGGTATAAGGGTCAAACTTTGATCAACGTGACCATCTCTGGAAAGAGATCTTATCTCCTCCTGAAATAAAGGTAACTGCCAATCAAGAGTCCAAAATTCTAGGGATCCTTTAAATCAAAATCCCTTCATTTGCGCCGTTGTTACCAAGCCGTTGTGATAAATAACGGAGGAAGTTATCCCTTCTGTGTTACCCTTGCCATTTGCCTTTCCAACTTCCACATTTGAGCCCTAGCGCCACTGCCACTGTTCGATCTCCGAACACTAGCGCCGCTGTCCCCCCACCAAGCAGCCCCCGAGCGTATGTGATAGAAGAAGCTCGTGACATCAAGGAGGGGTGGGAAAGCTGCTGCGACCAAATCAGGCGAAGGTGAGAAGAAGAAAACATATGACAAGAAGAAAGAGCCACAGTTGCCCGTGCCCAAGTACGAAAAAACTGATCAAACCGTGCCACCATATCCCGTCTGAGCTTGGAAGTGGTCAACTCTGAAGGAGGAGGATATGAAGACGCTCATAGCTACCAATTTACTCCAAGATCAGGACTTCATCAACTGGCGATCTGCATATGGCAACGCCTGCCCTTTGGAGGCCTACCCCAGTGAGATGGTAACTTTTACCCACTTCATTGAGTGAGGCTTTGCATTGTCATCTTCAGATTTCTTCTCAGGTTTACTGCATTATTATAAATTGAGCTGGTGCATCTGAACCCCAATGGGATCCTCCATAATTCAATCTTTGTTCATTTTTACGAAGCCTTTCTGGGGATCAAGTCGCACTTTGAATTATTCTGAAAGTTTTTTCGTGTGAAGCCACAACCCTCAAAGGATCATACTCTCTTGGTTGGAGGCGCCGATATCCAGATACGGGAGACAGCAAGCGGCCAGCACCTAGATTACGAGTTGATAGACTCCAATGCCGGGTGGAAGGAAAAGTGGTGCTACATTGGCAACCATGATCTGAAACTACCCAAGATGACAGGGCATCACCCCTCATGGAACAACCACTGGCTTGATGAACCAAAATATGGAGATTGCCTCCAACTACCCGATCTAATGGGTCGAATAGCGCAGTTGAAACAAGAGGGCCTTACTAGAATTGGAGTGGTGTTCAGCTTTATGAAGTGACACATCCAGCCCCGGCAGCAAAGGTGCCACTATGGCTATCAGTACACCAGCCTAGCTGATCCCTCTAGATTCTCTCCAGAAGAGACTAGCACTGATGAAGTCATGGTGTGGCTCAAATGGATGTTAAAAAATATGGGTGAGATCACCACTATTGTGCAGGAATTCAGTGCCGCCAACCCACCAAAGCCTGTAAGTACCCGTGGCCGTAGCCCCCGAGTACTTTATTTGAAGTTGTTGGGTTTGCTAACTTATCTTTCTTTGTAGGAAGATGTTGATTTGTATTTCTCTGCTCCTCCTCCTCCTAGATCCGAAGTATCCTGTGAAGCTGCTCCTCGTGTGTTTATGCGGGAAGTCATGATAGGAGATGACTAGGAGTAGTAGGTAGTCGAGTCCTCCAGCGGCACTAGTTCTGACGCCACAGATGAAGTCAAGGCTCAGCCATCTGCTAAGGCTGGGTCTTCCTCTGGAAGAAGGAAACGCTTGGCTGCTAATGAGCTTGGAGCTGTGATTCCTCTGTCGGGGATAGATCCCCGGTACTCATAAGGAAGGAAGAAGACGAACTCCTACTAAGGATTTCCCTGTAATCCTACTAGGACTCATACCTTGTAATCGTACTAGGACTCCTACCTTGTAACCACCTAGTAAGCCTGCCCCCTGGAGTATATAAAGGAGGGCAGGGGTCTCTAGATCGGTAGGTGAAGACATCATAGAACCACAACAGAGGAACAAATCCTCAAGCCTGAACCAAGGCAAAACAACACCCAAGCGCAGGGTGCAATATACAACACCACAAATAGGACGTAGGGTATTATGCTACTCTGGCGGCTCGAAACTGTATAAATCTGAGTCTTGTGTCCTTGCTTTTACCTTCGAGTTCCAGGTCTGGTGATCCCCCACCAACCAATCTACTACCTCGGAATACCCCTCGGTAGGTTGCCGGGTATAAAACACCATTCCTCCACCGCTAAAGAAGAAGCGATCTGTTATTGCAGAATGGGTCGTGAATAAGTCTGTACCTGCGGAAGATGTGCCTCCCACGGTAATTACTTATGAGGAAGGACAAGCTCCTAAGTATCGTGTACTCCCGAAAGGTGTTTCCAGTATCACCAATCGTGTCTACTCAGGATGACACTGGTGGTTTGTAGGTACTCGAAGAGGCGACCAAAGGAGAGAAGGCGGATGCTGTGACTGCTCAAAGCAAGGTGCCAATCACCGAGGAGCTGATTGAGAATGAGGATGATCTAGAGCCTCAAGATGTAGTTCAGGATGATCCACAAGTGATAAACCTCAATGTCGCAAAGACAACTCGAGCAGCCGAGGCGAAGCTCAAGGCTGGTCAAGATCCTCTTGTGGACGTGCAGGCCCCACTGAAAGCGCCATCTTCATCTGTCAAGCCATTGCGATTGTTTAGCGAACCCACATTGAAGTTGAGGATATCGTCAAAGTAATCTTTCCTCTCCTTTCGAGTACTTATTGTAACTTTTTGTTGCTAAGGTTTTATCTTGTGCAGGAAATCCTCTCATCTGGACCTTGGAGGACCTAGCTCTAGGCCCACGACCGATGGCAATAGCCTGTCAGTCCAGGACGTTGCCCCGGCCCAAGCAAGTCCACAGCCGGAAAATCAACCCACGACGACAAGTAGTCCAGGTGTTGTGTCTTTTGTAGTAGCGTTGATGCAGAAAGTAATATCATCTTTGACTAATGTCGTGGTGCTAGCCCCCGAGCAACAAGTACCCGAGGAGACGGAGGCTACCGTGGACATGGCGGCTACTTCTACAGCCTCCGCGCAGCCGATTGGGGGTGAAATAGCGACTACCTCTAGCACCGTGGCTGCAAATGTAGCCCCCGAGCTAGAGATAGAAGTCAGAATGGTGATAACCCAGGGGATCACGACCATGAATTCATCTTCTGAACCTGGGACGAACACTGATCTTGCCATGGTTCCTCATGCAAGCGTGGATGCCGATATTGGAAAAGCTAGCAAGATCACTCTAGAGGACATCCAGTTGATTGATGATCCACTGCTGAACTCAGAGATGACAAGGCTGGTCGCAAAATGTCAAGCCCCCGGACCGCAAATGGCCATGAAAGAGGGATGGTGTTGAGTGCCTGTGGTGGTTGATGAATCTGCTTTGCGTGGAATTCACATGCCTTGTAGTGCTTAACCAGTTTAGTTGCATCCTCGAGGGCTGTTGGCTAGTAAAACCCTACCGAAAAGCCTTCTTGACCAGCATGCGGGAGGTGGGGTGACTCTCGCACTTGCCTTCGTGGACCTCAGCGAGGTGCTCGCCGCCCTCTTCCCGAGATATACATCTCAAGAGGACCCCGTCTGTGCCGTGTCGATATAGATCCCCATCTATCATGATGTAGCATTTGCACTGTTGTTCAATCCTCTTTGCGGTGGCATCATCCTCGGGAAGGATGTTTTCTTTCAGGAAGCCACGGATGTCGTCCATCCACGATGGTCCCAGGGAGCACAGGGCTTCCCTCTTGTGGCAAGGCCTGGGTCCTCTCGCACGGTAGTGATGCTTCCCCTTCGCTATGGTCGGCTACCGTAGCAGTGGGTTGTGGGAGCCATTTCTCAAAGACCCTGGGAGGCAGAGGTGCCTGGGACAACGGAGACCGATTGGGAGTGTTGATGCATGGCAGCGCTGAAGCCGCAACATCCGGCCACCGCGGAGCAGAGACGGGCGTCGCCAAATGAGACGCCGTCGCCCGCTGGCCTCATTGTCTGACTCATTGTGGTGAGCCTAGCGATGATTGAAATAGCTCCCATTGCCTCTGCGCGGATAGGAAGCTTCAAATCTCAACACACCACCATCCCCCTACTTGGCACGCCAGCTGACGGTGGTCGAGCACCGGGAGCGGGGATCTGATAGGACCCCCTTTTTGAGATCCAGCCTGGGGTTAGTTCGTGCATAGGGATTTGAGAGGAGGTTAGGGGAGTTAGTGTGTGATTTGGCTAAGAGAGTTTTTAGACAGGTTCAGGCTGCTCGAAAGTGTAATATCCTACGTCATGTGTGTTGTGTTGCTTTAGTTGTTTCAACTTCTTTTCCCTTGTTTCTCGCTTGGTACAAGAACCAGCCTTTTATAGGCCAAGTCTGGGGAGACTGGTTAGAGGCGAGCCTTGCATCCCAACCTATCCCTTTACACTGTATGCGTGTGAACACGGCGGCCCAGTGGCCTCCCTCCTTGCTACAGCTCTTCTGACACACCGTCCTCTTGCCCTGATGCTTCCTTGCCTTGGTATGGTTGGTGCCGGAGCTCCTCGTCCAAGTCCTCTTTATGGTAATCTTCATATTTTACCATCTTACTTTAGTAATGATTACTTCTTCAAGTCCGAGCCCACCACCTCGGGACAAGAGGTGATGATCTTGGATTTCGGGATCCTTCCTGGTAATCTTTTGCCGCTTCCCGGGCCCCCCACCTCCCGACGAAGTCCCCGGGTGGCTTTTGTAGCCTCCCAGGTCTGGGCGGCAGGCCCACCCTTCTAGCAGAGGGTGGCTAGGAGCCAGGTGAGGGCTCCTGACATGAGGATGGCGTTCGCCGCCTGTTGGATGGAACGGGTGCGGCCACCAGTCCCCGAGGCCTCCACACACGTCGTGTCAACTGTAATGATGGTATTTTTACGGGGACGGTGTGCCTGCTGACAGTCCACCTCGAATGCCATGCCAGGAGATGTCATCGTCTGCTTACCCTGGAAGCAAACCCTCCCGAGAAGCTTCCCGGGAGGTCCCTCTGGCCGCATTTTACAACACTGTGTGGGGTCCTCAGTAGGCCCCCACGGCATGGAAGTGGTATTTTTTAGGCCCTTCCTAGGCTATGTATCTTTTGGCCCAACATTCTTGGCTTGGCACGGTGGTGACTCCCTTCTGCAGGCAGCTCCCACTTGTAAGCGCCTTCCTCGGGGAACGCCCATTCTCTTGGCGCTCACAACCACCCCGTAGCCCCCTCCCTCTCCTCCACTGCAGCCGAGACCTCAGCCACCGACAGCGTGGACCACATCAGCGCCCTCCTAGACGAGCTCCTACTCAATGTCATCTCCCGCCTCCTCGTCCACGATGCCACGCACACCGCCGCGCTCGCCCCCTACTAGCACGGATGCTAGCATGCCGCCCCACTCGTCCTCTTGGCATCCGACGATGCAGCAATCGGTCGGATCCTCACCGACCACCTGGGTCCCTTCCGCAATGTCAACCTCTCCCACTACTCCCTTACATCCTGTGAGCGCGAGCTTGGCGATTTAGTGCACCTCCTCGCCGACAAGGGCATCCAGGATCTCATCTTCCTCGACAATCCACCTTTGCCGTGGTGCTCCGCCAACATCCTCCAATGCGCCTCATTCCGTCGACTCCCCGCCGACAACCTCCGATGCACCTCACTCCGCCGACTCTTCCTTGCAACTTGCACGTTCTCGGATACCGCCAGCGCTCCCCATCCGGCTAAAAAAACACGAAATCAGACTCATTTCCCTTCCCTCATTCTATTGCATCTTTCTCTAGTTCCATTCCATGGTTGAGATTCTCCGGTTCGATGGGTGAGCTCCATGATTGAATTTGTGATGTTGGGGAAGAAAAGCCGGAGGAAGAACCAGTGAAGACGTACTCTGCTTTTACGTTTTGGTTCTTGCAAAGCGTTAAGAACAGAGATATTATTATCCGTTCACTAGGCCTGGTGAGAGAAAACAAAAAGAAAAGATGGAAATTGAGAAAAGAGGAAGAGAAACCCTTGAATCAAAATAATTCGCGTGCGGAGTGTCAAATATTGAAAGGCATACGAATTGGATGTCAAATCCGGTAAAGCGCGTGAATTGAGCGTCAAATATCAAAATTTCTCCGAGCTAGAGACCCTCGCGCACATCATCAGCAGAATGGCCAAGTGCATCCACCTCCGCAGCCAAAGCCTCAAGGGCATGCTCCTCTGGGCGGGTGTGGTACAGTGGTAGAGGAGCTTGCTGTGGTGGATGCCCCGCATCTGGAGCGGCTCGTCCTCTGGCGAGTGGTTGGTGATTGTAAGCGTATGGTACTCAAGATTGATGGTGCACCTGATCTGCGTGTGCTTGGTCGCTTAGATCCAAGACTTCACCAACTGCAGATTAGAAACACCATCATCAATGTACTAGTAGTACCTTTCATCTATTTCTCAGTAAGGAAGTTTGATCTGCCCATCTCACTGGTCCGTGAACATTCTATGTTTCATTGCAGGCTCGGACAAAAGTGAGCCCAAGTTGCATTGTCCCAAGTGTCAAGATCTTGGCTTTAGAGCTCAATTTTGGTGTTTCCAAAGATGTCAATATGCTAACCAGCTTCCTCCGATGCTTTCCCAACGTTGAGACACTGCACATTGTGGTAGCATTCCACTCACTCATTCAGTTGTCATTTGCTAATCACATTCACCCAGTTTCCTTCATAGTTTGGAAAAAAAAATTGGCCACAGTTCATCACTGACTGAATTCCTCACTGATTTTGCAGTCTTCTAGAGATGGTGAAGCCACTGGCAGTCACCATGACAAGTTCTGGCAGGAGGTTGACCCTATCAAGTACGTGAAGTCACACGTCAACAAATTATCATCCATAAATTTCAAGGGGAGCAAAGCGAGTTCTAATTTGTCAAGTTCATTGCCAAGCGTGCTCGGTGTTGGAAATTAGACAACTGCATGATTAATTTTCGAACTAGATTTGTCATAACAAGAATAAAATCTAGCATGCAATTCTCTAACATATTAGGCAACAGCAAGCACAACTTCATTATCTTAGAAAACATGCTGAAATCACAGATCGGATCACGACGTACGTACTTTGCGGATGCAGCTGTAACAACCTAGATTAATTAAGCTATGTTTTGATCTTAAAAAAAGTCATTAGTGCTTAAAGAAGAACTTTGGCAACAATAAGGCAAATGAATGTACCCTTTTGCCCTCACAAGGTTAAAACGCTGCCCAAACCGTAACTCCATTTTTTGCTTAAGAACTTAAAAATCTGTCCAACTAAGAGTTGTAGAAATCAACCTTCCTAACAACTTTTTATTTTTGGTGTTTTGCTTGAATCTGAGCAGAAGAGCTTCAAAAATCCGAAATATTGTTTTGTTTTAAAACAGGCAAGGTCCCAACTTTGGGGCTCTCTATTTTGAAATTTCTAGTATGAACTGGAGCCGAGCTCTATACCAATGTTTTTGAGAATCGGGAGATCCAGATGCTCCAAGACAGGCCCAGCAAAAGATCCCGCGAATCCATTGGTCAGAGCGCGCCCGAGCGCGCGTGTGTCGCACTCCAGAGCGCCGCCGCCGCGTGGCGCGGCCTCACCGGCAAGCGCCGCCTCGCCCAGTCGTCGGTCGCAACAAGATGGGTCGACGCGCCTCGCTCCCCAGTCGCGCATGATGATGAAATGTAGCCCCTCCGCTCCGTCCCGTCTCGCCTGCCCGAGGCCTCGCCGGCTGCGCCAGGCGCGCTGCCCGCGGCTCCGCCGTCGCCCCAGCTACTCCGCGACCGAAGACCGGTCGCTGCCGCGCCGGTGCCACCTCGCCTCCCACGTGCAATCCGCCCACAAGGATCTTCAGCCGCGCCCCAACGCCTCCCAACCCTCCCATCAAGACCCCCGCCGCTGTCGAGCACGCGCCCCCGCACCCGCCTGCCAGTGTGCCACCGCCTCCGCCAACTGCCACCCCGGCCGCGACGCTTCGGGCCTAGCCTCGCCAACCCGCCACCTTGACAAAGCCTTCACTCCCGCGCACGCCCGCTCCACCTGTGCCTGCCACCTCGCCTCCAGCGCCCTCGCCTGTCGTGCTCCTTCCCTCTCCCCTGTCCACCAATGGCGCCACCACCATTAATGGCCGTAGCAGCGCCCCGGATTCCCTCCGATTCTGCCCGCCAGAGCCACAACCCCGCCTCGTTCACCGCTTCGCCCTAGCCCTATAAAAGGGGAGCCCAGCGCCGCCGGTGCCCCCTTCCCCGCTCGCCCGAACCTCCCCGTGCCTCCCCTGTTTCCACTCCCTACTCTGCCGCACACCCTCTTCATGGAGCTCCCCCTTCCGTCCGACCCCACGCCTTGCCAACACCACCAACCGCTTCGCCAACCTCTCGCGCAGCTCTAGAGCTTGCTTGTTGCCCGTGAGAAGCACCACCGCCGTCGGAACACTGCCGGACCTCGCCGCCAGCCGAAGCTTTCCGCCTTCCGCCGTTTCGCCCCGGCCAAGCCTCCCCATCACCCCCAACCACTTCAAACCGGACCAAGGTGAGCCCATAAGCCCTCCCGGCCACTCACCGTCCCAAGGTCGCCGGCGCATCGCCGGGATTTTACCCGCTGCCGCCGCCCGCGCGCCCGAGGACCCAATTGCTTTTGGGAAAGGTGAACCAGGGACCTTAGTGTTAAAACCTAGGACCTTTACGCGATTAAACCCTAGACCTAGGGGTTAGTCCGCAAGTTTACCTCTGTTTAAATGATTTAATCGGCAGAAATTGTGTTTAACTTTGGAAATTCACCAAAATTCGTAGAAAACTCAGAAAAATGCCAAACCAATTTTGCTAGGCTTAGAATAAAGAGTAGTTTTTAATAAAAATACTTTTGTCATATGTCACTGTTGGAATTAATGTGGTATGTTTTAATTCTTGATTAAGCCATTTAAATCATAACAAATCATAGAAAGATGATAAAAAGATGAAACCAACTCTTATATGTTTGTTTCAAGCAGTAGAAGCTAGGAAAAATGTTTTAGAGCCCAGCTCAGAAGTTAAGTCATCTGTTCAAGTTTTGCCATGGAAATCTAAGAGTGTTTCCATCTTTTTGCATAACAATTAATCTGGAGTTGAGAAAAATATGAAACCTTCTGATTTAAATCGGTGATGTAACTCAATTTATGGGAAAAATATGGAAACCACCAGAATTACATAGGTGAACCCCTTTCCTGTTTAGAGAAGAATAAATAGGGCAAATGCATAGAAAACGATACCTTTTCGCAAAAATTGATAAATACCAGCTACCTTAAGGTAATAAAGGCTATATTGGAAGAGGTACAAAAGAACATTTAGGAATAGGATAACTTTCCGATCTAAAGCTTAACAAAGTGATGTTACATATATGTAGACAATCTCTATCAAACAAACCCCCGGCCTATACCACACCCCACCTTCTTCATGTAAATAAAGAAAGTTCAGAATCTTGTTTAGGTGAATGTGGCCTATATAACTTCTTCTTCTTCAGCACTAATTTGTGTTTGCGTTCCATGAAAAGTTGAGAATTTAACTTGATGCATTGCATTTCGTGTAGAGTTGAACCTCGCAAACGGAACCTACGAGCTTCACCTGGCGTCGGAGGAAGAAGCCATAGCTGAGCCGCCTGCAGGAGCCGAGCCCGAGCACACCGAAGACCAGTTCGCTACCTCCCCACTTGAAGGCAAGCCCCGGAGCATAAATTCCTATCTTTAACTACTTGCAACATATTTGGTTGTTTGATTGTGCATTTACGTTTTTAGGAATTGCTTGAAACCGTAGATGCATGAATTAGTGCTCTTTGATCTGAACACTAGTATGATAGGCCAAGTAGTTGCAATGCTTAATAGGTCTCGGTAAAAGTCGAGTGATCGTCTGTCACTCGCGAGTTATAGGAGTTGTTTGCTCTCCTTTTTGTTACAACTATAAGGATGATGGACGGGGTAGGGCTCTGTGAACTATTTTGGTGGTCAGTGGATTGCCCTGTCTGTCTACATGAAATTGGGCTAAGGTCGAGATGTGATAGTGTTCATGATCAAGTGTTTGAAAGTACTAACTCATGCCTAGTATGAGATGGGGAAGCCTAGTACCTGATTGAACCAGGACGTGAGCGGTTCGTTCCACTATCTCTGGAATGGAGTTCCCTTGCGGCCGCATGTGGTGACAAGAGCGGTCATAGGACGGTAGAGGCTGGGTCTATGGAGTCTTGTACCAAGGGAAGTGGGCCCGACACGGGTCTGGGAATTGATGGGGACAACGGACAAGTGAAGCGACCCTTTATGGTGCATGGATGTTGTGAGATTAGGTTCGCCATGCATGGTTAAGAAACTCGAATCGATTCGTCTGCCTCTCACAGATTGGGACTACTTGATCGCTATGCTACACTGAGTAAGAACGGACTTGATGATGATTTCAATATTAATGCCTGTCATTAATTGTCTGAGAAATTATGCTTGTTTAGTGTAGTTGCTAACTTAGACAAGTAAATGAACTTAGAACCTGTGGCTAAAATATTAAAATGAAGGACCTACTATAGTCGCTTTTGGCAAAACAAACCCCATAGCTAAAGAGTTTGCATGTCTAGGCGTTGGTGGATTAGAACCACCGGTCGGTTAAATCTTGTTGAGTGTAGTCGCTTAGCCTTGTTGTGGCACATCTTTTCAGGTGATGTTGACGCCCCTGAGTTTGCTGCAAGTGGCACTTGGCCTCCCCAGCTTCCTCCTAGGTGGACGGTCGAGTGGGATCCCTCCTCAGACGGCGAGGACTGGGACCATTGATGTCATGATCGGCCTCATCATGACGTCCGGCATCGGTGTTAGCTTCCATTTGTTTATTTCCACTGCTTAAGAACTCTGCAAACTATGTTTGAATTTCGAACCAGATGCTGTAATAAATTAATGCTCTTGGTTAATTTGGATGATCTATTGTATTCTCTGGAACCACTCACCTTCGTGTGAGCTATGCTTTCTCAGTCCTGTGAAGTGGTTTATCGGATGGAATCCGACGGACGGTTGAATTAACTTGATTAAAGTGCATGATCGTGTGTTAGGCGACTTAATTGTGCTTTAGCTAAGTTAGTTTGAGCGGTTCCACCATAGCAGTCGTGATAGCAAGCGGTGCTGACGGAACAACGACAGTGTTGCGGACGGAGCACAACAGACAACGCCAAAGACAATGGGCCGCCGCAACGCCGGACTGGGATGGAAGACAAGTCGTGGTGAAGACCTTGAGCAGTCGCGCGGAGCGCTTCCCAAAATTCTTATTCGCCATCTCCCAGTGCAGGATCACAAGAGCGAGAGGTTCTGGTGACCTGCTCTCCTGTTCACCGGTGCACGCTGGTGCTTGGGATAAAGTAGATTACGGTGGTGGCGCAGCAGCGAGAAGAGGTAAAAATTCTAGCTCGATTAGATGTATTTTCGTTAGAGGCCGATAGGTCGTATATATAGGAAAGCCCACGATCTCATGTCGCGATCGTGATCTAAACCGATTAGGCTTCCATATATCTCGCTGACTTAAAGATCAAGTAACAAAAAAATAAAACGGCAAAAGGAAATCGCGCCCCCGCAAGGCTCGGGGCCAGATTTCGACGGACCATTCACGCAGGTGCCGCACGCTCGCGCCCTTCGCCCCGCCCTGCCCAGCCCGGCGAGGCGTGGCGTGGCGTGGCGAGGTGAGCGCGCGCGTGCGGAGCTTTCCTTCTCTTCCCACACAGATAGCTTGGAGGAGTGGAGACAACCTCCATATTTAAGTTGGCCATCCTCCTCATCCACTAGCAATGTGGGACTAAAGGTTTGCACCACTCAACCACTTGCTCATGCCCGCATGGGTCTTTGAGATTTATTTGGAATTTTTGAAATTGGAATGGGCCAAGTCCATTATTTCATCAATCCCCCACCAGATCTCAGATGTCCATAAGAGATTTTGCCTATTTCTCACTGCTGTTTATATACCAGTGTTTTAGTAAGGACTGTTAAGCTGAACTCTCACCTAGAGTTTCAAGCTACATTCATCCACAACTTGAAAATTGGACTAACCTTGAATTGCAAGTTTTGTGCAGACAAGTTTCACTCAAAATCGGAACTAGTACCTGGCTGCCAGTAACCTACCCCGCGGGTGGAGCATATTCGTCGTACTCCTTGATCTTTTCATGAGTTTACTAGAGATCACCCAAGTCTCATAGACTATGATGTTTTACGGTCAGGCTTATATAGCTGTGTTCTTTCAAGAATGCTCTCTAGGACAGCATCTTCACTTAACCAAGCTAACAGAAACACATTAAAGCATATTGCTAACCTGCCTTATAGCATTTGAGAGTATTGCATTTTCATATAGAGAGGGTTTCATAATTACTTTAATAATTACTCTCCACAGTCAATTGATAGCTTGTTTTCCCCAGATCCTAATTTACGGGATCTCTGATCACATAGGTTGGGTTACCACTACTGCAACTCAAACGGGTCTCATACCCATCTCCCTCGATGCACATTCTATCATATTCCGTGATAGCCCTTTTGTGAAGGGATCTGCCAGGTTTTTGTCTATTTGAATATAAATCACACTTATTACTTCGGAGTTTCTCAACTTCCTAATAGACTTTAGTCGTCTCTTGACATGTCTTGATGACTTCGCGTTATCCTTAGCACTGTTCATCTTGACTATCACCATTTGATTGTCATAGTTCATAAGGATTGTCGGCACTGGTTTATCAACCACAAATAAGTCCATCAAGAGATCACGCAGCCACTCTACCTCAACAGTGGCTGTTTCTAAAGCAGTAAGTTCTGCTTCCATATTTGACCTCGTTAGAATGGTCTGTTTGCAAGACCTCCATGATATTGCACCACCTCTAAGGATAAACACATACCCACTAGTGGCATATAGGTCATTAGCGTCCGAAATCCAGTTCGAATCACTATATCTCTCAAGCACCGCAGGATGCCCAGAATAGTGAATCCCATAACACATAGTACCCACCAAGTAGCGCATAACCCTTTCAAGTGCATGCCAATGATCAGAACCCGGGTTTGACATGAACCTGCTCAATTTGTTCACAGCAAAAGCTATGTCGGGTCTCGTTGCGCTAGCTAAATACATGAGTGAACCGATAATTTAAGAGTATCTCAGTTGATCTTTACCAGTTTTCTTGTTCTTTCTGAGTATCACGCTGGGATCATAAGGTGTTGGAGAAGGCTTGCTGTCCATATAACCAAAATGGTTCAAAACCTTCTCCACATAATGGGATTGCGAAAGACTAATCCCATTCTTATCTTTAATTAGCTTGATGTTCAGAATAACATCAGTTTCTTCCAAATCTTTCATATCAAAGTTCTATGATAGAAAAGACTTGACCACATTGATCATGTCAATGTTTGTGCCAATGATCAGTATGTCATCCACATACAGGCACAATATAATCCCTTCACCCCCACCATGGCGATAATACACAAATCTATTAGCCTCGTTAATGACAAAGCCCGCAAAAGTTAAAGTTCTGTCAAACTTATTATGACATTGCTTAGGTGCTTGTTTCAGGTCATACAACGACTTCAATAACTTACACACCCTACTTTCTTGACCCTTCACCACAAACCCGTCAGGTTGATCCATATAGATCTCCTCGTCCAACTCTCCATTTAGGAAAGCTGTCTTTACATCCATCTGGTGGATGATAAGACTATACGAGGCAGCTAGAGAAAGTAGTGCTCGAACAGAGGTCAGTCTAGCGACAGGTGAATAGGTATTGAAGACGAAGATGATGGGCCGCCGCAACGCCGGACTGGGACGGAAGACGAGTCGTGGTGAAGACCTTGAGCAGTCGCGCGGAGTGCTTCCCAAAAACCTTATTTACCCTCTCCCGGTGCAGGATCACAAGAGCGAGAGGTTCCAAAGACCTGCTCTCCCGTTCACCGGTGCACGCGGACGCTTGGGATAGAGTAGATTACGGTGGCGACGCAGCAGGGGCTTCCATATATCTCGCTAACTTAAAGAACAAGTAACCAAAAAATAAAATGGCAAACGGAAACCGCGCCCTGCAAGACGAGACTGGATTTTGGCGGACCATTCATGCAGGCGTCGCATGCCCGCACCCTTCGCCCCACCCGGCAAGGTGAGGCAAGCGCACATAGAGCTTTCCTTCTCTCCCCACACACATAGTTTGGAGGAGTGGAGACAACCTCCATATTTAAGTTGGCTATCCTCCTCATCCACTAGCAGTGTGGGACTAAAGGTTTGCACCACTCAACCGCTTGCTCATGCTCACATGGGCCTCTGAGATTTATTTAGAATTTCTAAAATTGGAATGGGCCAGCCCATTATTTCCTCACTCGGAAGCTCCAGACTTTGGTGCTTGTGTTGACCGAAGAAACATTCGCTTCAGTGCGTGAGGTGCGTAAAGTGAATTGCCAGCTGAGGGCTCTAACTACATGTTCATGGGTCGGTAAAGATTGTAAAGTGTTGCTTGTGGGGCCTAAGTTAGATAACACATGGAGCTTCGCTAAAGCATCTGATCTATCTGTTAAAGACCCATTTTGGTGATGTTCTTGAAGGTGGCTACATGTTTCATGATGTCCTTGAGGGAATGATTTACTCTTAATTATGTTGATGTATCTACATATGCAGCTACTCATTTCAGTCTTTTAATTTTCTCAGCATTTCCTTTCTGGAGGTAGACATGTTTCAACTTCCAATTAGCACAAATGGTTGTAAGTGTTGATGTTACTAGCTCTATAAAATGCTGTATCATTTCATGTTTGATGAGCCCCCCTTCCTTTCTGTGGTAATTTTTATTGGGATATTACATTGTTTATGAATTGTGATGCTAACTTCTTCAGTTCGTAGCACTTTCAGCGGCCTGCTGATTGTACTCACTGGTTTGATCGTGCATGGATTTCTGTCAATTTCATTTATCATGAGAATTACTTATGGTCTTTTCTGAATTCTGATTATATTCCTTCTACCACGATTCCATCTTGTGGCATTTACACAATTCCATGTTTTGGTGATGATGAAGGCTGGACTAGCGATGCCTTTGTTGTAGCTTTGATTCATGCTACCGATATCTCTATATATCCTGACCAACGTTTGACATGCTGTGTAATACGTTTTATGTTTGACCTATCTGTTAGAGTATATTAGGAAACTCCGGATATGATTAGTTTAGGATTTATTGTAATCCCGGAATAATCTTCCTTATCTCTAGGAGAGGCTACTTGCCCTCCAAGCCATGTACTCCTATATAATTAGTCCAAGGGGCTCAAGTAATATATCCCACGCATTATATGCAATCCCTATTGTTTTTATGGTATCACGAGTCTAGGTTACAAATGTAACCTAGGCCTCCGGCTTCCGCTACCCTCGCGTCGCCCCCGGGGAGATCAATCTCCGCCTGGGGCAGCGTCCTTGTAGGATGCGCGGCCGATCCCTCTGATCCACCGTGCCGATCGTGGTCAAGCAGCAAGCAAATCGCCCATCCACTCCTCCAGGCCGTGGTAGCCCCTGGCGGTGGCGGGCGCCCCTCCAGGCCGCACCCCCATGGCGGACCCCGGCGGTCGGCGGTGGGTGGTCCTCCACTCCTCCCGGCCGCGGCGGCCCCCGGCGGCGGCGGGCGCCCCTCCAGGCGCATCCTAGCGCCACCCTCGACCGCCCCGACCCGCGCATCCGGCCGCCCCGACCGCCCCTGACCGCCTCGGTGGTGGTGGACGCCCCTCCAGGCCGCAGCAACACCCAGTGGCGGCAGGCGCCCTCTAGGCGCATCCTGGCGCTGCCCCCGACCGGCACCTCCGACTGGCGCATCCAACCGCTCCCGACCACTCCGTCGGCACCTCCGACTAGCGCATCCGACCGCTCTGACCGGTCCTCCGCCGGTCAGACCGGTTCTCCATGGGTCTCTTCCTGGTGTCGGCGTTTTAGACCGGCAACCCACCTAGGGGGTACCCTAGGTGGCCTTTTGTGCGGTAAGGATCGTCGAGAATCAAGGAATCAGTGGTGACGCAAGGAACACGATTTAGACAGGTTCGGGCTGCTAGATCGCGTAATACCCTACGTCTTGTGTGTTGGTTTGTATTGATCTTGGATGAACCAGAGTTGTTCCTTCTTTGAGGGGGGTCCCTGCCCGCCCTTATATGCACGGGAGGGCAGGGTTACAAGTCTGAGTCCTAGTCGAGTACTACTATAGAGTTCTACTCAGTTATGGCCCGAGTAGTTTTCCATACACATACTTAACTAGTCCGAGTGGGATGCGCCTATCCCGTCCTGATCATATCCGAGTACGTCCCAACAGTGGGCCATCCAGGGTCTACTCGTGGGCCTAGGATGCATGCCCGACAAGCCCCTGAGTACTTTGTAGTCGTGCGCCACAGTCTCGAGTACCATCCGAGCAGTTTTGTTGTAGAGGTTGGAATGTCCGAAGTGCTCGAGTATTGTCACGTGGCTGGAAGGTACTCTTCTTGTTCCTTTGAGTTGCTTTTGTTCCGAGAGTTTTTATATGGTAGTGCGATGTCAATCGCACTCCATATGGAGTAGCACCCGAGCCTTAGGTTGAGTCGAAGAGTCAGGCTTAGGGTCAATCTTGCTTTTTGACTGTTTTACCCTCGGAAATTTGAAAAAGAAAAATCTGACCATCAGGTACGGTACCCGCAGCCCCCGAGCACTTAGGCGATTTTTGTCGTTGAAGTGGTCAACAACCCATTGAAAAGAGTAGAAGTTGGGTGTTTAAGGCAATTAATCTGCTTGAAATCCACCCGTTGCGTAACTGACGCTTAGAATCCGGAGGTGACAAAGATATAAATGGAGGGCCCCCTTTCGGTTGGGTTTACGCCCCACTGTAGCCAGATCTGTTTCTCTTCTTTCCCTACTTTTCCGTTCCTATTTTCCTCCGCCATTGCGATTGCCAAGTGCTGCCGCCGCCATTGATGTTCTTTGAGAGAGATCCGAGGGTGAGTGCATTTTGCTGAGGTTGAAATCGGCATATGCGCACCAAGAAGATGGGCAAGCAACCCGAGAGGATCCAAGGCAAGGCTCCAGTGGCGGGTAAGGTGAAATCCAAGAAAGGGAAGGAGCTGGTGCTGCCGCGCCCATGGTGGGGCCGATGAACCAGACTGCGCTGCTGCCGCCTGGAGCGACGTGGCAGCATTCGGTGATAAAGGAGGAGGCCGTGCAGGCGCTAGTTGACACCAAGCTTCTGCAGATGAAGAAGGTACTCGAGTGGATTACTGCTTTTGCGAATGCGTGGCAGTTCGAGCAACACCCCGGCGAGACAGTGATGCTTGCACACTTCGTAGAGAGAGGATTGGCCGTGCCTACCTCCGACTTCTTCAGAGGTATCCTCAAGTACTATAAGCTTCAACTTGTTCACTTGAATCCCAATGGTGTACTGCATATGTCAATTTTTGTATACCTCTGCGAAGTTTACTTGGGAGTTCTTCCGAGCCTTGAGCTATTTAGGAAGTTGTTCTGCTGTAAACCTCAGCCTAGTGCAGTTAGGACAGAGGTCTTTGGAGGCGCTGGGTTCCAACTCAGGAACTCGGGCACGTATATTGAGTACAATTTGACTGACTCCCATGGGGAGTGGAAGAAAAGGTGGTTCTATGTTGGGAACCATGATCCTCGCTTGCCAGTGGTTACTGGTCACGTGTCGAAGCATGCAGAGAACTGGGTGAGCGAACCCGAAGATACCCCGGAGCTTGACCATTTGCTGCAGCAGATTACCAAGTTGAAAGCACTTGGTCTCACCAGGATTAACGTGATGGCCAGTTTTCTGAACAGAAGAGTTCAGTCGCTTCAGAAACGGACTCACTCGGGAAGTGAGTACACAGGTTTTAAGGATCCATCGCGTATGCCCGATGAGGATATATCCGATGATGATGTGGAGGCGTTGTTGGCCAAGTTCTTCAGGAACTACTAGGGAGTACTAGTAATCCCTGCAGCTCTTCGGCAATATGATGTCTGGTAGGAACCAGAAGTGGTATGTCCTTGCACTTGACTTGTACTTTTTGGCCTTCACGATATTTGTTTTAAATATCGACTTGTTTTTTGCAGTCCTGAGTTCTTGCCGGCTACTTGGCGCAGTCGGAAGAAGAAGAAATTGTCATTGAGGAGTCAGAGGACGAGCCCTCTCCTCCTATGAAGAAACGGAGAGTAGTCCGCAAGATGTCTGCGGCTAAGTCTGCTTCAACTCCTGAGAAATCTCATGGTGCCAACGTATGTGACCGTGTACTCAATTGTAGCTAATAGACTGAATCTTGCAATCTTTTGATTACTTTGTTGTGTTCGAAAGGCTGTCGATGCGGCACTTAGTGATGATGAGACTGCTTCTGGAGAAGTAGTCGTGACCGACCCAGGCGTTGGTATTGCGTCTGTTGAGGAGGTGCCAGAGGAGGTGCCCCCAGCGGATGCTATGTAGCCCCCGAGCTAACCGCATAGGCTCCGTCGGCGACGCTCTGCTGGTTGCTGACCAGGCAGTCCTGGGATTGCCTGCTGGAGTAGCGAAGAAGGTGTCGCCAGTTGTTGTTACTGGCTCTTTGTTGTCTAATGTAATTGCCAGTGGTAAGCTGTCTTTCGCGACTAGCTGTGTTAGTCCGAATTGTACTGTGGTCTTGACTCTCTGTTTCCCAGGTCTTGGCAAGAAGACGGCGTCAGTAGCTGCTCTTGTGGCGCCGAGTACGCGGCCACATGTTGCCGAGAAGAAACGTGTGCGGTTTCCACCACGCTCAACTCGGTGAGTTTGTTTGCCCTTGGTATATATCATTAAGTTGTCTTGAAGTTGTATAATGACTGTGCTTTGATGTAGGGATGCGGAGGAAACTATCCCTGTGGAGATAGGAATAGAGTTGTCTCCCCCGACTACTTTATCTGCTCCCCTGGAAGATTTTATTATCGAGGAAGTACCCGAAGTTGACGCTGGTCGCCTTGGAGCTACCATGTCTATGCTTCAAGAAGTGATTCGTTCGGTGGAGGTTCCCTCCGCTGCTTCGGGTTCTGGGAAAGCTTCTGTGTCGACATCTACTGGCAGAGCTATAACTGTAGTGGATGTGGAAAAATCCAAAGAATCAACTGCTCCAGGTATGTATCAATAGTCTTGGTATTGTGGTCATAGTAGTCAAGTGACTGATGATAATCTCTTTAGGTACTGCTTTGGGTGCTACTCCTCATCTTGCGAAGAGTACTCAAAGTCCAGTACTCAGCCTTTCGTCGGAGTTAGAGTTTCAGAGAGCTGTTGATGTGTTTCGGAGCTTCCAGGTGTGTTTCTTTTGCTCTGTCGAACAAATTGAGTAATTTCAAGGTCTTTGACTGATCGCATTGATTTACACATTCGGGCCCTGCAGGAACGAAGGCATCAATTGGAGCGGGAGTGTGCCCGACTTACAGAAGCCTTAAGGGTCCATGAAACTGGAGCGAGATCCTTTCCTGTGGAGCGGTCGGATCACGAAGTCTTGCAGCAGAAGCTGGAGAGCCGCTACAAGTCTTTGAACAAAAAGTATCAAGGTGAGTACTTTGTATCTTTCGAGTATGTCCGACTGTAGTCGGTTGGTGTTTAAACTTGGCCGTGTTTGCAGAGCTCAAGAGGCAGGAGGCTGCTGTAAGTAGCCAACTCCTTGACTGGAGAAACGCGCACGACCGAGTGGCAGATGAAGCTGAACGTCTTTGGGCTGCGCTGATAGAAGCACAGGCTGCTTGCGAGCATCAGCGTGACAGGAAGATTCAGAATGGGGTGATGCTTGCTATGGCCATGGTGTCTTGCAGAGATCATGTCCAAACCATAGGAAGACTTCGGGGCGAACTCCAAGAATTGTCTGTGGCAGCTCAAGATCTAGTGAACGCCATAGCCCCCGTGGAAGAGGACGCAGGACACCAATCGCTAGTCGAGCGATTGAAGGCTGCCCCCTGGTAAAGTGGCAGGTCTTCTGCAAGGCTATTTGCAAACAAGTCCTTTCTGTGGTGAAGTCATACTACCCGAGGACAGATTTGTCGGCGGCTGGTGACGGCTTGGCTCGCAACTACATAGAAGAAGCATATGCGCAGTACCTCGAGGAGGCAGAGCCGATCACGTCCAAGATGTCTGAATTTGTCTCTTCGGAGGAGCCTTGAACTTTTATGTACCCTTGTAGTTGTTTTCGAGTACTTTGAACGATACTTTAAGAAAGGGATACTGGTTCTTTCTCTTGTAGCTTGAAGTAGTTGTCTTTATGTGGGGAGGAGTGTAATACCTGCCATTTTTAGTCATCAAAGTATCTTTGAAGAAATGGAAGCAATTCATGAAGAAAGGGAGAAGACATTGGCTAAAAATCAAATTCGGGTCAAATTTGACCGAAATTTGAATTTTGAATTCAAAATTCAGAAAAATTTGGAAAAAATATGGAATAGAGGTGTAAGGGTGATTAGAACTTAAATATCAATACCTCAAGAAAATCAAAGAAAGAAATTGAAAATCAAAGTTACTGCTCCCTGTCCGACAACAGGAATTTCAGAAAAACAGCACAGAGTTCATTTTTGGAAATTGAATTCTGCTGAATTTTTCAAATAAGTGGATCAAAACAACTATACCATATTAAAGTATGGACTTTGGACAAATAGATTTGGGTGTTGTTGAGCAGGAACAGTAAGGGGAACAAATTCAAATCAAAGCCCAAAGTCAGCATCTTGTCACGGTGGACTGCACTACTGAATTCGACTAAGTCTGAAAACAGTAATATGTGGCCGAGTTTGGAGCTGATTTCAGAGAAATGTAGATCAAAAGGTGTAGGTGTTTATGGGAAAAATGGAATCCTTGAAGGTTGTAAACACAAATAGGGAGAAGTTGGACTACAAGGAAAGGGTTTGGATCACTGAAATCGTTCACAAAGTGAGGTAAATGGCCCTATCATATAACTGACGAACTGAACTTTGAGTTCAGAGAAATTCAGTTAAAGAAGAAAGGAAAATTAAAAATTTCACTGTGCTAGGATGTTTATCTCGGGTCAGAGCAAAAATAAAACTTGGAGAGTTCAAGTTTATCTACAACATTGCTTAAAGGACCGTGGAGCCGTTGGATTCAAAATCGACCGTGATTTGTATCTGAAGTTTCGGGCGTCAGAAAACAAAGAAAAGGGGGGTGACAGAGTCGAGCTCGACGTGTCGCCGCCGGTGCTCTCGGTCGCCCGCCAGCGCGACAGCTACGCCACCTCCTTGCCACGCGAGTCCATAGGTAGGCCACGGTGTCGTTCATGCGTGCGGTAAAACGTTCATATATCTACCGCTCCCGTGCCGCCCCTTTTACCGCCGTTCTAGTTTTACCGCCGCCGCTCCTCTGTCCAAGCCGCCGTCGTCGGGTAAAATTCTCCCACCACACCGCAGCTCCCGTCGATTCCTCTCGCCCACTCCTCCACAGATACCCCAGCTACACCCCAGTCGAGTCGTTGTCCAACATCCTTGCCGGAATACCCTACACCGCCGTTGTTTCTGTCCGCCGTCGCCGCACCTCCTGCTCACGGTGAGCACCTTCTTGTGCTTGTTCTTTTTCTTCTTGGGTAGTCGTAGGCGGGTCCTTGGGGTGCTAGGAAGTCGTAGAGGGAGTTGTCGGGGTAGGTTGCGCCGTCGTCGTGCTTAGCCGCGACCGGCCGTAGGCGCCGCCGCCCGACGCCGTGGAGGGAGTGGCTCCGGCCATCTCCCGAGGAGCTATCGCCGCGCACGAGTGCGCTAGGGCATGGGGATGCTTCCCCGACCTAGCCCCGTCGCCGGTGGGGCGCCGGCCGGCGAGCCGCACCACCCCCTGTCACGCCCGGTTTTGGCGGGAGGAGGAAGAAGAGTCTGGTGTCGGTGGGCCCACGCGTCAGAGGAAGCGGGGGAGAGAAGGAGGCCGGCCGAGCGGGAGAGTCAGTTAGGCTGGAGTCCAGTTGGCCCAAAGAGCCCGTGCGAGCGGCTGTTGGAAAAAGAAGGCCGGAGGCCCAGGTGGTCCAGTAGGCCGGTTTCGCAGGAGAGAAAGAAAAGAAAAGGGTGGGCCATTGGGCCGGTACCAGTGAATAAAAGAGAAAGAAAAAGAAATCGGCCCAGAGAGCCCGTTAGAGGAGGGGGTAGGCCGGCGGGTAAGATGAATAGGAAAAGGGGTGGGTCCGCGCCACGGGCCCAGTGTAAGAGAGAGGGGGTAGAGTTGTGTCGCGTGAGAAAAGTTTCCGGGGGGTGTTTTTCGGGAAAAATTAGATTTCCTTTATAGAATAATTAGTTTAAATCCGAGTCTCACCATTTAAATCACAGAAATTTCTAGGAGTGTCCAAAATTAGTGAAACCAATTTTGTTAGGCTTGTTTTATTTTCCTTTATGCATTAAAATTTTTATACCCTAGAAAAATAATAAAAATTTGAGTATTTGTTTAATGCCTTTCTTTTAAGGCGTTTAAATAAATACTTAATCTTTATTAAATGCATAAAATATGGAATAATATTTTCATAATTACAAATTATTATTAATTCATAGGAAATTAGGTTTTAAAGCTAGAAAATAATTATAAAATTTTCTAAAATAAAAGAAAAGGCCTTAAGTAAGGATAATTAAGGAAATAAAAATTGTGGGCTAATCTTTTCGGGTTTTTGTGTGTTGGCTTACAACTTTATCATGATAAATTGTATAGTCCTTGTTGGCTTGCAACTCTATCATGAAGGAAACTTGTGCATTATCATACCTTGTTTTAAGGACATCTTTGCCACTTGTTCAAACCTTTAGTAGATAACCCAAGTCTAGAATTGCTTAGTTGTTTAAATACTTGGTTTACCAAACCTTAAGGCAAATTTTGAGTCATACATACTAATCATGGAAAGACGACTTGGAAAATTGAGAAGCGGACAGAAGCTAAGGATGTAGTTCTGTCTGCTAGATTAATTTGGTTAAGGCCCGATTCGTTGTCTTAACCTTTGATCAAGTGATAATCATTTGATCACTTACTGGGTATGGGACCAGTAAAGCCCAGTAGGTTAGTAAACTCTCTGATCGGGAATACTTCGTACCCGCGCTTGACGTGCTGGAGATTGGCAGGGGTGTAGCCTGAAACTCACATGGTGATCGGGCCAGACGTGGGGTCCCATGTGGGGGTGCATCCCTGGGTCCGGGTAGTCTTATTCCCAATCATTGATTTTGCTAATCGAAAAGTCGTTACGTACGACCTGGACAGTCGTATATAGCTGGTGATCAGGGTACTCTCCTGCAGGATGTAATATGATCCGGATCGCCGCAATTCTCGTTTATAAATGCACTTGATCACTGTTGAGCATCGTAGCATAAATTCATGAATGTCATATCTTTCTGATAAGGTTTGGTGTATGACTTAATACCTTGTTATTCGCAATTAATCTTTTATCATCACCTAGAATAGTTAGGTAACGACTTAACCCAAATAAAATATAAAACTAAGGTCTCACTTGTAGTAAGCTTTTTGACAAAAATGTATCAGCCAAGTACACCAAAAAAGCTATAATGTACTTCCAAGAAAAACTATTATATTGGTTAGTCGGGTAAGACTTGCTGAGTACCCCGTACTCAGGGTTATCCCTTGTGGCTATTTTCAGAAGCACCGCAGGAGTCCACCGAAGAGGAAGCCCTGAAATCCTAGGGTATTGTTACGAGTCTCACAATACCCTTAGAAGAAGTGTTATAATGCTCATCTCCACCGAACCGTTAATGTTTTAAGTCCTAGAACTCTGTCTAACACTGCACTGCTAAGTTTGCTTCAAACTATGTCTTGTATTAACTCGTACCTCATATACGTATGTAAAAATGTAATATTTGTTGATGCTATCCCATCGCGGATACAATCCTGATGTATGGCTATGAGACACGATGTGGATCCTTCGAGGAGTCCTAGGGACACTCGACGGACGACCGGACTTATACTGTTTTAAGTGTGTTTCGGATAATTGCTGCGTCGGCAGTAATTAGGCGCATTTAAACCAGTTTAAGTTGGACGGTTCTGCCACAAGGAGTAGTTCACTCCGCCTCGCCCGACCCAAAGTCCCGGGGTCAGCTGAGCCCGACCCTTTGAGGGAGGAGAACTCCGCCTCGCCCGACCCTTGGTCCCAGGGTCGGATGCGCCCGACCCTTCGAGCATGGAACTCCGCTTCGCCCGACCCTTGGCCCAGGGTCGGATGCGCCCGACCCCTTGTCACAAGGCTTCGTATTGCCCGACCCTTAGGTAGAGGGTCGGCCTTCTCCAAGCCCCCGTAGGTCATGCTTGGCTAAAATAGTTCTGAGTGTCGAGTAGTCGTGATGCTGTCGAGTACTCTACTTTTTGGGGATGCACGGGTGTA
Source organism: Setaria italica (assembly GCF_000263155.2). Lineage (NCBI taxonomy): Eukaryota > Viridiplantae > Streptophyta > Magnoliopsida > Poales > Poaceae > Setaria > Setaria italica. The sequence continues at coordinate 28,587,783 of NC_028454.1, read as the reverse complement.
CTGTACTCTTTTGTCCTTTGCGAATGCACGGGTGTACTGTACTCTTTTGTCCTTTGTAGCATAACTGCCTTCACGTGGGCAGTCAGAGGTCGTCAGACTTATTAATTACGGGCGCATAGTAACTCCTGGGTGGGTGGTAGTTGTAGCGCTTGGCTATAAATAGATCCCCCTAGAGGTCGACCCGAATCATGTTTTGGAGTAGCAATGGATTGCCTTCGGTTGCTGTTGTTTGAGTGTAGAGAGCCTTCAGAGAGTGCACCGATGCTAGAAGATTCCTCGTAGATTGAGACCACCTTCCCTCCACAAACTCCAGCGCTCGTAGGGATAGCCGTGATGCTAGAAGAATCCTCATAGGAGGTTTCATCACGCGCCTCATCTTGCAGCTCGTGATCTAGTGGAGTACGCGCTGAAACTCGCGAGTACTAGGTGACGAGTGTCGCGGTCTTTATCCCGCTCTCTTAGAGGTGGAGGTGTGGCCGTAGGGTGGGTTGGAATGGCAAGGCTAGCAAAAGAGCAGCCTTGGTTCCCTCTTGGCGCGTCGCGCGGGATTTATCGTTACCGTTGTCAAGGCAGCGGCGGTGCAGGAGTTCCTAGCGTTGCGTTGGGTAGAGGATCTGGATATGGCTGCATTTTACGCAGCTTCCTTGCGTGTAGGCCCTCCCCATTGTAGTCGGCAGACCTGAATGGCCTTGTGATATTGTAAAAGCCTGAGGCTTAAATGCAGCCCGCCAGTAGGCAGTTGCTTGTAGTCCTTTTGTATTTCGAGTACGTTGACTCGTATGTAACTTGTTGATGTATCTTTGGTCCTGAGTAAAGAATTACTCCACCACTGAAACTTTGTACCAGGGCAGTAATGCTTGTTGAGTTGATAATCTTGTCAAGAGTAGTGTATCTTGTAGTTGGTAGTCGAGCTGTTGACCCGAGTAGCTGATGAGTTTTTGCGTTGATGCAATTACTCTGGTGCTGCTACGGGTAGTAGCGACAAAGGTGTTCTATATTCCAAGAGTTTGGTACTTGTTCTCCTGAAAGTTCTTGCAATCTGTAAGATCCAGGTCTCATAACCTTGGATACGATGTAAGGACCCTCCCAGGGTGAGTTGAGTTTATGCAACCCTGTTGTGTCTTGGATTCGCTTGAGGACCATATCGCCCAAGTTGAAAGATCGTTCCTTGATGTTGCGGTCGTGGTAACGCCTTAAACTCTCAAGGTACCTGGCAGATTGCACTAGCGTCGCGCATCATGTACTTCCAAGAAAAACTATTATATTGGTTAGTCGGGTAAGACTTGCTGAGTACCCCGTACTCAGGGTTATCCCTTGTGGCTATTTTCAGAAGCACCGCAGGAGTCCACCGAAGAGGAAGCCCCAAAATCCTAGGGTATTGTTACGAGTCTCACGATACCCTTAGAAGAAGTGTTATAATGCTCATCTCCACCGAACCGTTAATGTTTTAAGTCCTAGAACTCTGTCTAACACTACACTGTTAAGTTTGCTTCAAACTATGTCTTGTATTAACTCGTACCTCATATATGTATGTAAAAATGTAATATTTGTTGATGCTATCCCATCGCGGATACAATCCTGATGTATGGCTATGAGGCACGACGTGGATCCTTCGAGGAGTCCTAGGGACACTCGACGGACGACCGGACTTATACTGTTTTAAGTGCGTTTCGGATAATTGCTGCGTCGGCAGCAATTAGGCGCATTTAAACCAGTTTAAGTTGGACGGTTCCGCCACAACTGGTATCAGAGCCGTAGGTTGGGATAATCAACAAATATTACCATTTAAAATACTGAGACTCTATTTTAAACAAAGAAAACATGAGTCACAGGTGGCAGTAGTGTTAACTGGTTGTTTGTTTTGCAGATGCTAGCTGTTTGCTGCGTGTCGCTAGTATTCGGTAGTATATTATTAGGGAGAGATTACGATGCCACCAATTTCTCTACGAGTGTGTATATGAGTCTGTGAGTCTGTAGGAGTCGTTGCATCATGTTGCATAAGCATGTTTTAAAAACTTTTGGGTTTTGGTGAGTGCCATTAGACCTAACCCCGTTTCTTTTATAGGATGTTCCAAGAAGGCTACACCGACCAGGACGGATGGACCCGAGGGCATTACCTGGATAAGCCAGGGTTTGTGCAGCTGCTATGGAAAACGCTGCAAGAGTTAGGCTTCCATAACCCTCCAGAGTACTATTGGAGGAAGGAGGACACGTGTCACAAGCAGTGCTGCACTGTTTATGTGCATATTCCAGATGAAGACACCAACCCCAATTGGCGTCTAGAAGAAGTGATGGAGTCGGGCTTCGAGTTCAACGACACAATTGAAAGGGCAGCTATGACTGCTCTCACCGACCTATGTGAGAAGCACAAGGTAGAGATAGGGTCGAGCTCTGCTCGATTTTATCCTATAAAGCATCAAGACGATGGAATCTGGAAGAGAAGGATTAAAGCCCTGAAGAACTCTTCTCGTGTAGAGCATGACATCTTGGTTGCTGCTGCCTCCGACTACATGACGGCCATGTACAACTTGCACCAGTCTTGCATCAGAGAGTATTATAATCAGAGGAAGAAAAATGAAGATGCCAAGATGGAGTTAATGGGTGCCAGACACGATAAGGAGTTGTACAAGAAGGCGGCATTAGCAAGGGAACACGACATGGAGAAAATCATGAGAGAGCAGTCCAGAAGAATAGATGAATATGAAGAGAAGCTCAGGGTAATGCAAGGATTCATAGAGGCCAGTAGGAGTATGGCAGACAGGGCAAGAGAAGAAGCCGAATCCAATGTTAATAGGCTCGAGGCAGAAAGATTCCAGCAGCTGGACGAAATCTTATCTCTTCATCTGGCTTTGGAGGAAATGCAGGCCCAGGTACCTGCTCAGAACATAGTCAATGTTCCACCGCCTCCACCACCAGAAGAACCCCAGCCACCGAACCCAGAAGAAGCAGATCAGTTGGTGGACGTTGTAGGAGTGGAGGGTGATATTGCTCCACCTGCAGCTCCCGAGATTGACTTATACGCTCACGAGAACTTAGAAGGGTTTGATGTTGACATGGAAGATGATCAGGGTGAAGCTCCCATGGGAAACCAACAATTTGCCTAGGCCAATGCAAACGCCAATGGGTTAGATCCACAAGGCTACGGACCAATGCAGCAGTGGGTGAAGCGGAGCAGGAAGACGGGGAAGAAGAAGAAGACCCCGAAGAAATGGAGGGAAATTCCGGAGTTAGTACATCTGCATCCTACACTTCCTATACTTCGAGTGACCCCGGGCTAGAGTCAGAAAGTGAGAACTCAGTAAATCAGGCCCCACCTATCGCTCCTCCGGGACAGATGCTGATGACAGTGGACCAGGATATTCTGCATGCTGCGATGGCCCGGCTAGGATTAAATGCCAAAGAGCTAGGCATCTACCCTTATGATGGTTGAAGCAAGACCTTAACCAAGAGATGTTGTGATGTAGTTATGTAAGATAAAGGCAGTGGACGAAGTAGTACGGTGGTTTTGTAAAAAGTAACTTCAAGTCATGTAATATAAATAAATATGTATATAAGTGTGGTTTGTGTATGGTCATGCTGTGATGTGTGAAATACTAATGTGCGCAGAGAACTGTTGGTGGAATGTAACTTAGATATTAATATTCTGTTTGCTTTTGACAGCATGACGGATCCAAGAGGTCCACGAGCTTCAGGGTCAGGGGGCCACGAGGAGAATTTACCGAGAGCTCCAACGCTGGCAGATGCTATAGCCAGCCTCATGAATTCAGGAGCCGAACAGGCTGGACTGCTTCAAATGATCATGCAAAACACCGGCAATGGTGGAAATCGACGAGACCCAGAAGGGGGTGTATCCTACACCCAGTTCCTGGAAACTCGTCCTCCAATATTCTTGAAAGCTGAGCACCCATTGGAAGCTAATGAATGGCTTCAGACGATGGAGCAGAAATTTCAGGTAATTCCCCAGTGCACCACCACCCAGAAGGCAGAGTTTGCAGGACTCCAGGTCCAAGGTCCCGCTGGGACCTGGTGGACCAGCTATCTGGCTAGGCAACCAGTTGGAAGGGAGGTTACATGGGAAAACTTCAAGGAAGCCTTTCGGACACAGTTTGTACCGGAAGGTATCATGCGAATGAAGCTGGAGCAATTCTTAGGGCTACAGCAAGGGAACCGCAGCATTCTTGAATACACCAATGAGTTTGATCACTTAGCCCAGTATGCACCGGAACATGTCAATACAGAGTCCAAAAAACGAGATTGTTATCTTCGTGGACTTAATGCGCGGATGCAGGAAAAGCTGTCCACCTGCACCTTTGCTGACTATAGCTCTGCGGTAAGCACAGCCATTACTGCAGAAGAAAAGATGAGAATCTTAGATGAAACCTTAAGGAAAGAAGAATCCTTGAAGAGGAAGAATATTCCTTTTGGAACCTTTGGGAGTGCCCCACAGAGAATGAAGGTGGTATATCGAGGTCCTCCTCGACCCGCGTATCGACCTTCTTTTCAGCAGAGGCCCTTTCAGCCCTGGAATGTCAGAGCTCCTATTAATGCTCCTTGTCCTGGAAATGCACCACCTCTTGGGTTTCGTAACCCGACTCCTCCAGGGAATCCACAGGTTTGTTTTAATTGTGGGAAACCGGGACACTTTGCCCGGGACTGCCGTTTTCCCAAGGTTGGGGGAAACGCGAATTTGAGGGCTCAAACCTCTGGTCAGGGCACCGGACAGAAGTTTGTTCGTCGCAAATTTCTGAACACCAAGACAGGACAGGCTCATTATATGAATGTGGAGGAGATTTCGGAAGGAGAGCCTATTCTGGCAGGTATATACCTTGTTAACAATTATCCTGCCATGGTTTTATTTGATTCGGGTGCATCACATACCTTTATAAGTAGAAAGTTTGTTACGCAACACCAACTAGAAGTACACACCTTAAATGTCAAATATGCCATTCAAGCTACTGGGGCTACTCAGAATACAAATCAAGTAGCTCGTAATGTGATTTTGAATTTAGAAGGAAATAAGGTGGGTGCTTATCCTTTAATTCTAGAAGATCAAGGAATAGATATTATTTTGGGGGTAAATTGGATGAAGGAACATAAAATTCAAATCGATATGGATAATCGGGTCATTAGTATGAGAGATGACCAAGGCCACCCTTTTGAGCTCCAATTACCCACTCATCCCTGTTTGGACCAGATGGTCAAAAAGACTAGAGCAGTGGCTCTAGAATCTATTCCTGTGGTTAATGAGTTTATAGATGTGTTCCCAGAAGATCTGCCTAGACTACCGCCTGATAGAGCGGTAGAGTTTACCATTGAGTTAGAACCGGGCACTGCTCCTATCTCGAGAAGATCGTATCGGATGCCACCTAAGGAATTAGCAGAATTAAAAGTACAACTCCAAGAATTGCTAGATAAAAGTTTTGTCCGACCTAGTACTTCACCATGGGGCTGCCCTGCTCTATTTGTTAAAAAGAAAGATGGCACATTAAGGTTATGTGTGGATTACCGTCCCTTGAATGCGGTAACCATTAAAAACAAGTATCTGTTACCACGGATTGACTTGTTATTTGATCAACTAGCTGGAGCCAAGGTGTTTTCAAAGATCGATATTCGGTCAGGATATCATCAGATTAAGATAAAACCCGAAGACATACCTAAAACAGCCTTCTCAACCCGATATGGATTATATGAGTATTTAGTTATGTCTTTCGGACTGACAAATGCCCCAGCGCATTTTATATACCTCATGAATTCGGTATTCATGCCAGAATTAGATAAATTTGTGGTCGTCTTTATAGATGATATCCTCGTCTTTTCTAAAAATGAAGAGGAACATGCGCAACACCTGCGTATTGTTCTAAATAGACTCCGGGAACACCAGTTGTATGCCAAGTTCAGTAAATGTGAATTCTGGTTAAAGAAAGTTCCATTCCTTGGGCACATACTGTCCGAGAAAGGAATTGAAGTAGATCCCGGAAAAGTCAAGGACATATTGGATTGGAAATCACCAACCTCTGTACATGAAGTAAGAAGTTTCTTGGGAATGGCCGGATATTACCGTAGGTTCATCCCCAATTTCTCAAAAATTTCCAAGCCAATCACAGAATTGTTAAAGAAATAAGTGAAATTTGAGTGGAAATCCGAATGTGAAGAATCGTTTCAAACCCTAAAGAAATTGCTGACAACAGGTCCAGTGCTAGCTCAACCTGATATAGAGAAGCCCTTTGATGTGTACTGTGATGCCTCAGGAACAGGCATAGGGTGTGTTCTTATGCAAGAAGGCAGAGTTATTGCTTATGCTTCTCGTCAACTGAAGCGTCATGAAGAGCATTACCCTACCCATGATTTAGAGCTTGCTGCTGTAGTCCATGCATTAAAGATATGGTGACACTATCTTTTGGGTAGTGAATGTCGTATCTTTACTGACCACAAAAGCTTAAAGTACATCTTCACTCAAATGGACTTGAACATGAGACAAAGATGGTGGTTGGAGCTGATTAAAGACTATAAGTTAGAAATCCATTATCATCCTGGTAAGGCTAATGTGGTGGCCGACGCTTTGAGCAGAAAGGCCCAATGCCACTGCACTACCATCCAACCTAACCTTAAGACCTTATGTGAGGAAATGGAAGATTTAAGTTTGGAAATAGTAAAACAAGGCGCCCTCCAAAACATTATTGTACAAGATACCCTAAAGGAAAGAATTATAATAGCCCAAAAAGAAGATCCTTGGATTAAGGTGCTCTATCAACAGAAGGCAGAAGGAAAGATTCCCGAACTCATTCAAGAAGAAGATGGAGGGCTATACTTCAAGAAAAGGATAGTAGTTCCTAAGAATGAAAGCCTAAGAAAGATTATCTTAGATGAAGCACATTTGTCTAAGTTCGCTATTCATCCCGGAAGCAATAAAATGTACCAAGATTTAAAGCAAAGATTCTGGTGGGCCAAGATGAAACTTGAAATTGCAAGATATGTAGCCGAGTGCGACACCTGCCGGAGAGTTAAACCCATACTACAAAAGTCGGCGGGTTTGCTTCAACCTTCGGAAATCCCTGTCTGGAAGTGGAAGGATATTTCCATGGACTTTATAGTTGGATTGCCTACCACTTCAAAAGAATATGATTCCATATGGGTTATTGTCGACCGACTTACTAAATCAGCCCACTTCATCCCAGTCAAGACTACCTATCTAGTGTCGACATATGCTAAACTCTATATAGCCCGGATTGTATCCTTGCACGGAGTACCAAAGACAATTATCTCCGATCGAGGCTCCCAGTTTGTTTCCAGATTTTGGGAACAACTACAAAAAGACATGGGCACCACTCTAATCAGAAGCTCTGCCTATCATCCCCAGACTGGAGGACAGACAGAAAGGGTCAACCAAATCTTGGAAGATATGTTAAGAGCATGTGTCCTTACCTTCTCTAAGCTATGGGACGAATGTTTGCCCCTAGCCGAGTTCTCCTATAATAATAGCTATCAAGCTAGTATCAAGATGGCACCTTTCGAAGCTTTATATGGTCGAAGATGCCGAACCCCCTTGAATTGGTCAGAAATAGGGGAAATGACACATTTGGGATCAGATTTGGTTATAGAAACCGAGGAAAAGGTCCAGAAAATTCGTAAACATTTGAAAATAGCCCAGTCTCGACAAAAGAGTTATTCAGATAAAAGGAGACGGTCCTTGGAATTTCATACCGGAGATTTTGTATACTTGAAGGTATCCCCGATGAAAGGAGTACAACGATTTGGAATAAAGGGTAAATCAGCCCCGAGGTATATTGGTCCTTATGAGATTCTGGAACGAAAGGGTCCGGTAGCATACAAGCTGTCATTACCAGACCAACTTACTTCTATACATGATGTGTTTCATGTATCCCAGCTTAAGAAGTGCTTAAGAGTTCCAGAAGAGATTCTAGAAGATCCAGAAATTGAGCTCGAACCAGATCTAACCTATGAAGAAAGGCCTATTAAAATTCTGGATGAAAAGACAAGAGATACCCGAACTCGGAGTATTACGTTTTACAAGGTACAATGGAAAAATCATACTCCAGATGAAGCTACGTGGGAACAAGCTAAAGACCTAGAGTCTAAATATCCTGAGTTATTTGAAACTGCCAGGATCAAATGAACAGAAGCCACCACCCCACTTTCCTTATACAGAAAAGAGAAAAATAGTTGGCCTGACGCAGTTTCCTTTCCATTTTCAAAGCCGAGGATTTAACCCCGAGAATCTCGGGACGAGATTCTGATAAGGAGGAGAGGCTGTAATACCTGCCATTTTTAGTCACCAAAGTAGCTTTGAAGAAATGGAAGCAATTCATGAAGAAAGGGAGAAGAAATTGGCTAAAAATCAAATTCGGGTCAAATTTGACCGAAATTAGAATTTTGAATTCGAAATTTAGAAAAATTCGGCAAAAATATGGAATGGAGGTGTAAGGGTGATTAGAACTTAAAGATCAAGATTTAGGACAAGATTTGGTCCTAAATACCTCAAGAAAATCAAAGAAAGAAATTGAAAATCAAAGTTACTGTTCCCTGTCCGAGAACAGGAATTTCAGAAAAACAGCACAGAGTTCATTTTTGGAAATTGAATTCGGCTGAATTTTTCAAATAAGTGGATCAAAACAATTATACCATATTAAAGTATGGACTTTGGAAAAATAGATTTGGGTGTTGTTGAGCAGGAACAGTAAGGGGAATAAATTCAAATCAAAGCCCAAAGTCAGCATCTTGTCACGGCGGACTGCACTACTGAATTCGACTAAGTCTGAAAACAGCAATATGTGGCCGAGTTTGGAGCTGATTTCAGAGAAATGTAGATCAAAAGGTGTAGGTGTTTATGGGCAAAATGGAATCCTTGCAGGTTGTAGAACACAAATGGGGAGAAGTTGGACTACAAGGAAAGGGTTTGGATCACTGAAATCGTTCACAAAGTGAGGTAAATGGCCCTGTCATATAACTGACGAACTGAACTTTGAGTTCAGAGAAATTCAGTTAAAGAAGAAAGGAAAATCAAAATTTCACTGTGCTAGGATGTTTATCTCGGGTCAGAGCAAAAATAAAACTTGGAAAGTTCAAGTTTATCTACAACATTGCTTAAAGGACAGTGGAGCCGTTGGATTCAAAATCGACCGTGATTTGTATCTGAAGTTTCGGGCGTCAGAAAACAATGAAAAGGGGGGTGACAGAGTCGAGCTCGATGTGTCGCCGCCGGCGCTCTCGGTCGCCCGCCAGCGCAGCAGCTACACCACCTCCTTGCCACGCGAGTCCATAGGTAGGCCACAGTGTCGTTCATGCGTGCGGTAAAACGTTCATATATCTACCGCTCCCGCGCCACCCCTTTTACCGCCGTTCTTGTTTTACCGCCGCTGCTCCTCTGTCCAAGCCGCCGCCGCCGGGTAAAATTCTCCCACCACACCACAGCTCCCGTCGATTCCTCTCGCCCACTCCTCCACAGATACCCCAGCTACACCCCAATCGAGTCATTGTCCAACATCCTTGGCGGAATACCCTACTCCACCGTTGTTTCTGTCCACCGTCGCCGCACCTCCTGCTCACGGTGAGCACCTTCTTGCGCTTGTTCTTTTTCTTCTTGGGTAGTCGTAGGCGGGTCCTTGGGGTGCTAGGAAGCCGTAGAGGGAGTTGTCGGGGTAGGTTGCGCCGTCGTCGTGCTTAGCCGCGACCGGCCGTAGGCGCCGCCGCCCGCCGCCGTGGAGGGAGTGGCTCCGGCCATCTCCCGAGGAGCTATCGCAGCGCACGGGTGCGCTAGGGCATGGGGATGCTTCCCCGGCCTAGCCCCGTCGCCGGTGGGGCGCTGGCCGGCGAGACGCACCGCCCCCTGTCGCGCCTGGTTTTGGCGGGAGGAGGAAGAAGAGTCTGGTGTTGGTGGGCCCACGCGTCAGAGGAAGCGGGGGAGAGAAGGAGGCCGGCCGAGTGGGAGAGTCAGTTAGGCCGGAGTCCAGTTGGCCCAAAGAGCCCGTGCGAGCGGCTCTTGGAAAAAGAAGGCCGGAGGCCCAGGTGGTCCAGTAGGCCGGTTTCGCAGGAGAGAAAGAAATGAAAAGGGTGGGCCGTTGGGCCGGTACCAGTTGAATAAAAGAGAAAGAAAAAGGAAATCGGCCCAGAGAGCCCGTTAGAGGACGGGGTAGGCCGACGGGTAAGATGAATAGGAAAAGGGGTGGGTCCGCGCCACGGGCCCAGTGTAAGAGAGAGGGGGTAGAGTTGTGTCGCGTGAGAAAAGTTGCCGGGGGGTGTTTTTCGGGAAAAATTAGATTTCCTTTATAGAATAATTAGTTTAAATCCGAATCTCACCATTTAAATCACAGAAATTTCTAGGAGTGTCCAAAATTAGTGAAACCAATTTTGTTAGGCTTGTTTTATTTTCCTTTATGCATTAAAATTTTTATACCCTAGAAAAATACTAAAAATTTGAGTATTTGTTTAATGCCTTTCTTTTAAGGCGTTTAAATAAATACTTAATCTTTATTAAATGCATAAAATATGGAATAATATTTTCATAATTACAAATTATTATTAATTCATAGGAAATTAGGTTTTAAAGCTAGAAAATAATTATAACATTTTCTAAAATAAAAGAAAAGGCCTTAAGTAAGGATAATTAAGGAAATAAAAATTGTGGGCTAATCTTTTCGGGGTTTTGTGTGTTGGCTTACAACTTTATCATGATAAATTGTATAGTCCTTGTTGGCTTGCAACTCTATCATGAAGGAAAGTTGTATAGTCTTATATTCAAAAATTTGCATTCCTAACCCCTGCATGTGTTGTGTTATAGACACCGAAGCACCAGAAGGAGATTTCTCGGAATATTCAGAAGGATCTCCGAATTTTGAGGAAGTCTTCGAATTGGTCCCCTGCGAGGCCAACCCTTCGGACAGTGCTAACCTTTTTAGCGAACAAGGCAAGCTCCGGTGCATTTTACCTATTATTTTGGAGTCAATATTTCATGTGTCCATTATTGGTTATTGCTGTGTGTATGCACTAAGTCCAGGAGTTGCTTGAAACCCATTCTTGTGCATTATCATACCTTGTTTTAAGGACATCTTTGCCACTTGTTCAAACCTTTAGTAGATAACCCAAGTCTAGAATTGCTTAGTTGCTTAAATACTTGGTTTACCAAACCTTAAGGCAAATTTTGAGTCATACATACTAATCATGGAAAGACGAATTGGAAATTGAGAAGCGGACAGAAGCTAAGGATGTAGTTCTGTCTGCTAGATTAATTTGGTTAAGGCCCGATTCGTTGTCTTAACCTTTGATCAAGTGATAATCATTTGATCACTTACTGGGTATGGGACCAGTAAAGCCCAGTAGGTTAGTAAACTCTCTGATCGGGAATACTTCGTACCCGCGCTTGACGTGCTGGAGATTGGCAGGGGCGTAGCCTGAAACTCACATGGTGATCAGGCCAGACGTGGGGTCCCATGTGGGGGTGCGTCCCTGGGTCCGGGTAGTCTTATTCCCAATCATTGATTTTGCTAATCGAAAAGTCGGTACGTACGACCTGGACAGTCGTATATAGCTGGTGATCAGGGTACTCTCCTGCAGGATGTAATATGATCCGGATCGCCGCAATTCTCGGTTATGAATACACTTGATCACTGTTGAGCATCGTAGCATAAATTCATGAATGTCATATCTTTCTGATAAGGTTTGGTGTATGACTTAATACCTTGTTGTTCGCAATTAATCTTTTATCATCACCTAGAATAGTTAGGTAACGACTTAACCCAAATAAAATATAAAACTAAGGTCTCACTTGTAGTAAGCTTTTTGACAAAAATGTATCAGCCAAGTACACCAAAAAAGCTATCATGTACTTCCAAGAAAAACTATTATATTGGTTAGTCGGGTAAGACTTGCTGAGTACCCCGTACTCAGGGTTATCCCTTGTGGCTATTTTTAGAAGCACCGCAGGAGTCCACCGAAGAGGAAGCCCCGAAATCCTAGGGTATTGTTACGAGTCTCACAATACCCTTAGAAGAAGTGTTATAATGCTCATCTCCACCGAACCGTTAATGTTTTAAGTCCTAGAACTCTGTCTAACACTGCACTGCTAAGTTTGATTCAAACTATGTCTTGTATTAACTCGTACCTCATATATGTATGTAAAAATGTAATATTTGTTGATGCTATCCCATCGCGGATACAATCCTGATGTATGGCTATGAGACACGATGTGGATCCTTCGAGGAGTCCTAGGGACACTCGACGGACGACCGGACTTATACTGTTTTAAGTGTGTTTCGGATAATTGCTGCGTCGGCAGCAATTAGGCGCATTTAAACCAGTTTAAGTTGGACGGTTCCGCCACAAGGAGTAGTTCACTCCGCCTCGCCCGACCCAAAGTCCCGGGGTCGGCTGAGCCCGACCCTTTGAGGGAGGAGAACTCCGCCTCGCCCGACCCTTGGTCCCAGGGTCGGATGCGCCCGACCCTTCGAGCATGGAACTCCGCTTCGCCCGACCCTTGGCCCAGGGTCGGATGCGCCCGACCCCTTGTCACAAGGCTTCGTATTGCCCGACCCTTAAGTAGAGGGTCGGCTATCTCCAAGCCCCCGTAGGTCATGCTTGGCTAAAATAGTTCTGAGTGTCGAGTAGTCGTGATGCTGTCGAGTACTCTACTTTTTGGGGATGCACGGGTGTACTGTACTCTTTTGTCCTTTGCGAATGCACGGGTGTACTGTACTCTTTTGTCCTTTGTAGCATAACTGCCTTCACATGGGCAGTCAGAGGTCGTCAGACTTATTAATTACGGGCGCATAGTAACTCCTGGGTGGGTGGTAGTTGTAGCGCTTGGCTATAAATAGATCCCCCTAGAGGTCGACCCGAATCATGTTTTGGAGTAGCAATGGATTGCCTTCGGTTGCTGTTGTTTGAGTGTAGAGAGCCTTCAGAGAGTGCACCGATGCTAGAAGATTCCTCGTAGATTGAGACCACCTTCCCTCCACAAACTCCAGCGCTCGTAGGGATAGCCGTGATGCTAGAAGAATCCTCATAGGAGGTTTCATCACGCGCCTCATCTTGCAGCTTGTGATCTAGTGGAGTACGCGCTGAAACTCGTGAGTGATAGGTGACGAGTGTCGCGGTCTTTATCCCGCTCTCTTAGAGGTGGAGGTGTGGCCGTAGGGTGGGTTGGAATGGCAAGGCTAGCAAAAGAGCAGCCTTGGTTCCCTCTTGGTGCGTCGCGCGGGATTTATCGTTACCGCTGTCAAGGCAGCGGCGGTGCAGGAGTTCCTAGCGTTGCGTTGGGTAGAGGATCTGGATATGGCTGCATTTTACGCAGCTTCCTTGCGTGTAGGCCCTCCCCATTGTAGTCGGCAGACCTGAATGGCCTTGTGATATTGTAAAAGCCTGAGGCTTAAATGCAGCCCGCCAGTAGGCAGTTGCTTGTAGTCCTTTTGTATTTCGAGTACGTTGACTCGTATGTAACTTGTTGATGTATCTTTGGTCCTGAGTAAAGAATTACTCCACCACTGAAACTTTGTACCAGGGCAGTAATGCTTGTTGAGTTGATAATCTTGTCAAGAGTAGTGTATCTTGTAGTTGGTAGTCGAGCTGTTGACCCGAGTAGCTGATGAGTTTTTGCGTTGATGCAATTACTCTGGTGCTGCTACGGGTAGTAGCGACAAAGGTGTTCTATATTCCAAAAGTTTGGTACTTGTTCTCCTGAAAGTTCTTGCAATCTGTAAGATCCAGGTCTCATAACCTTGGATACGATGTAAGGACCCTCCCAGGGTGAGTTGAGTTTATGCAACCCTGTTGTGTCTTGGATTCGCTTGAGGACCATATCGCCCAATTTGAAAGATCGTTCCTTGATGTTGCGGTCGTGGTAACGCCTTAAACTCTCAAGGTACCTGGCAGATTGCACTAGCGTCGCGCATCTTGCTTCTTCTAGACTGTCTAGATCTGTTCGCCTTGTTTCTTATGCCAGTTTTTCGTTGTATTGTTCAACTGAGGGTGATTGCCACATGATGTCGGTGGGTAATATGGCTTCCAAGCCATACACAAAGAAATAGGGCGAGAGCCTAGTAGTCTTGCATGGTTGGGTTCGTAGTCCCCACAGAGCATTGGGTAACCCTTTGAGCCATTTGCCGCCTTTGGTGTTGCTGACGTCATGTAGTCTTTTCTTGAGGGTGTCGAGTATCATGCCATTGGCACGTTCGACTTGTCCATTGGCTCGCGGGTGAGCGACCGAGACATAGCGGATGTTGATTCCACTATTCTTGCAATATTCCCAGAAGTCGTGATTGTTGAAGTTTGACCCTAGGTCTGTGATGATCCTGTTAGGAAAACCATAACGATGTACGATTTCATCCAAGAAGTCGAGGACTCGGTCTGCCTTGGGGCAAGTGACTGGTTTGACCTCGATCCACTTGGTGAATTTGTCGATTGCCACGAGCACTCGGTTGAATCCTCCTGGCGCAGTTGCTAATGGCCCTATCATGTCGAGCCCCCAGCAGGCGAACAGCCATGTTGGAGGTATTGTGACTAGCTTGTAGGCCGGTACATGCTTCTGTTTGATAAAGCATTGACAACCTTTGCACTTCTGAACCAGTTGTTTAGCGTCGGCCAGAGCCATAGGCTAGTAGAAGCATGCTCTGAAAGCCTTGCCAACTATTGTCCGTGAAGAGGCGTGGTTGCCACAGATTCCTTTGTGAATTTCTTCTAAGATTTCTTGGCCGTCTTCCCGGGTAACACATTTCATAAGTACCCCTGAGGATGCACTTTTCCTGTAGAGCTTGTCTCCGACTAGAACGTAATTTTTTACTCGCCGGAAAATTTGTTCAGCCTAATTTTTGTCGGATGGTAGCTTGTGATCTTTGATGTAGTCGATGAAGGGTGTCCTCCAGTCAACTTCTATCATCATGATTTCTCGAGTAACATCAGTAGTCTGGACCACTGGCGGTGTAACTTGTTCACGTATGGACGGCTTGTGCAGTTCGTGTACGAAAATTTATGCTGGAACCTCTGGACGAGTTGAGACCATTTTTGATAAGACGTCGGCGGCTACGTTGTTGTCGCAGATGATGTGATGGGAACTCCATCCTGAGAACTTGTTTTCCAGTTTGTGGACTTCTTTGCAGTAAG
>NC_028454.1:28534887-28572575 GCF_000263155.2 Setaria italica | reverse complement strand
GTACACCCTGTACTCTTTTGATGCCGAGGGAGATTGCAAGGCGAAGGTCATGTAGCAGTGCTTCATACTCAGCTTCGTTATTTGATACCTCCCAGAAGATTTGCAGCACGTATTTGAGCTGGTATCCCTTTGGGGAGATGAGGAGTACGCCTGCACCGGCCCCTTCAAGTTTGAGGGACCCGTCGAAGTACATCACCCAGTGCTTCGGCCACTCGACTGGTGTTGGTACTTGATTTTTAGTCCATTCAACCACGAAGTCGACCAAAGCTTGGGATTTGATAGCTGTCCTTGGCTTGAAGTCCAAGGTGAGAGCTCCGAGTTCAACTGCCCATTTGGAGATTCTACCCGTGGCGTCTCTGTTGTGAAGGATCTCGCCGAGCGGGAAGTCAGAGATGACTGTGATGTTGTGCTCTTGGAAATAATGGCGCAGTTTTCGGGAGGTGAGCAGGATTGCGTATAAGAGCTTTTGTATCGGTGAATACCGAGTTTTGGAGTCCGAGAGTACTTCGCTGACGAAGTACACAGGTCGTTGGACCTTGTAAGCGTGGCCCAGTTCAGACCGTTCGACTACTATTGCCGTGTTGACGACATGAGTAGTGGCTGATATGTATAGGAGCAAGTCCTCGTTTGGAGATGGAGCAGGGAGTACAGGAGGCTTTGACAGAAAGTCTTTGAGTTGTGTTAGTGCTTTGTCTGCCTCTTCTATCCATTGGAACTTGTCCTGGCGTTTGAGAAGCTTAAAGAAGGGTAGTCCCCGTTCTCCAAGTCTCAAGATGAACCGGTTGAGAGCGGCCATGCAGCCTGTGAGTTTCTGCACATCCTTGATGCTAGCTGGTGCTTGCATGTTTGTGATGGCAGATATTTTTTCCGGGTTGGCCTCAATGCCGCGATGGCTAATGATGAACCCAAGTAACTTGCCAGAAGGTACTCCGAAGACGCACTTAGTAGGATTGAGTTTCCATCGGAAAGCTCGTAGACTAGAGAAAGTTTCCTCCAGATCAGCGATAAGTTCCTCCTTGTTTCTTGTTTTGACGACTACGTCGTCGACATAAGCTTCGACATTGCGGTGAAGCTGCTTTTCGAAGCACATCTGTATAGCTCGTTGATAAGTTGCTCCTGCATTCTTTAGTCTGAAGGACATTGTTTTGTAGTAGAAAGCTCCGAAAGGTGTGATGAAAGTTGTTTTGGCTTGATCTTCTTCCTTGAGGCTTATCTGATGATAGCCGGAGTAGCAGTCAAGAAAGCATAATAAAGCGCACCCAGCGGTGGAGTCGACCACTTGGTCGATCCTGGGTAGACCGAAAGAATCTTTTGGGCAGTGCTTGTTGAGGTCGGTGTAGTCGATGCACATTCTCCACTCGTTGTTTTTCTTACGGACGAGCACGGGGTTGGCAAGCCAGTCAGGGTGAAAGACTTCTTTGATGAACCCTGCGGCGAGTAGCTTAGCTAGCTCTTTTTTGATTGCTTCTCATCTGTCTTGAGCGAATCTGCGAAGTCGCTGCCGTTTTGGAGTGGCTTTGGCATCAACATTAAGAGAGTGCTCGATTAGTTCCTTGGGCACACCTAGCATGTCAGCTGGTTTCCAAGCAAAGATATCGTGGTTAGCCCGAAGGAAACTGACGAGCGCGGATTCCTATTTAGGATCTAGCCCTGTTCCGATCAGGGTTGTCTTGGAGGGGTCGCCCGTCTGGAGATCGACTGGCCTGAAGTCTTGCTCACTTGCGGGTTTCACTTTTGTAGACCCCGACTTATTTTCTGGGATCTCGAGTTCATTTGGATGGAGCTTCTTTGAAGCTGTAAAGACTTGTTGCATGGGGCTAGGTGCTTGAGAAGTCGCAGCGATTTCCGCGGCTTCGGTGTCGCATTCGTAGGATCGCCGTAGATCTCCTCGTAGCGTTAGTTCTCCCTTGGGGCCTAGCATCTTGAGTACCAAGTAAACATAGTGTGGTATGGCTATGAACTTGGCGAGTGTTGTCCTTCCGAGTATGGCGTGGTAAGATATCTCGAAGTCGGCGACTTCAAATCTGATGTACTCGGTACGGTAGTGTTCCTTAGTTCCAAAGGTAACTGGGAGGACAACTTGTCTTAGTGGTATAGTTGCGTTTCCAGGTACGATGCCGTAGAATGGTGAATCTGTTGGAGTAAGCATTTCAGTGACGTCGGGGCACATCTTTCTCAATGTTTTGGTGAAAATGATGTTGAGTCCGCTTCCGCCGTTGATGAGGACTTTGGTTAGCTTTGAGCCTGCCACAACGGGATCGAGAACTAGGGGGAACTGGCCTGGTTCTGAGAACTTGGTCCATTGATCCTTTCTACTAAAGGCTATGGGTACTTCTGACCACTTTAGCGGTGTTGGATCTGTTGGTTCAACGGCCATGATCTCCCTGAGTACGAGTTTGTTGGCTCGCTTTGATGCGGTGCCAGGGATTCTACCAAAGATGACGTTGACTGTCTTGGAGGCAGTCTGGAAGTCGCCTTCTTCTTCTTCGTCGTTGTGGGCTTTGTTCTTACCCTTATCCTTTTTCTTGGTATACTCCTCAAGGGGTGGTAGTGCGGGTAAGTCTTGCATTACTCGGCGCATGCTGTAGCAGTCTATTGCCGAGTGTTTGCTAGTCGGGTGCCATGGGCACTGCTTTTTGAGTAGTTCTATGAAGGTCAGCCCTTCGTCATTTTTGCGGGATCCCTTTTTCCCGAAGTTGGACATGGCAGCAATAGTGTTGTCGGGCTTCCTTTTGCGATTGTGATTACTCAAGAAGTTGTTTCGAGTATCATTGTGTTGAGTTCTATCCTGGTCATCGTTGTTGTTGTTGCCGCATCCACGGTTGCGGTGGGAGCCGAACCGTTCTCGCTCTTTGTCTTCTTCATCTGCCCACTGTTGTACCATAACTTTAAGGTCTTTGACATTAGCTGGCCGTCGTCGACCAAACTCTTGGTATGTTTGTCGATCGTAGAGTCCGTTCTGAAAGCACTCGATGACGTCTGTTTCTGAAATGTCAACTATAGTTGCCTTCTTTTCGAAGAACCATCGTAAAAAGTCGCGTAAGGTTTCGCCTTCTTTTTGCTTAATTTGACTTAAGTCGATCTTGTTGCCTGGTCTAGCCATGGAGCCAGCGTAGTTGTTGGTGAAAGCTTTTGTCAAATCTGCCCAAGAGTCAATAGACTTGGGTTTGAGTGATTCTAGCCAGGTCAATGGTGCGGGTTCCATGCATACGGGGAAGTCGATGATTTTGGTGTCATTATTGCCTCCGGCTGCCAAGGAGTAGCATCGTAGCCATTGAATAGGGTCTTGCTTGCCATCGTACTTGGTAATTCCTGTTGGCTTGAACTTGTCAGGTAGTCTTGTCTTCATTACCCGATTAGTGAAAGCAGGAAAGTGGTTGTAGTTGTCGACTTCTCACTCGCGCCGACTGTTGAGGATTTCTCGTAGATCGCTGAAGTTTGACACTCGTGGTTCTTCCGAGTAGGGCGAATACTTTTTACCGAATTGGTGCAGCTGGCCTCTCCAACCTCCTTATGGCGTGCTGGGGCCTTGTGTTTGCTTGGGCCTTGGCTGTGCTGCCGAGGCTGGTTGATGACTTCATTGTCGTTTCTTGGAGCATCGTTGTTGTTGGCTGCAGCACCTCTGCTACCTTCTTGGTGAGACGTGATGCAAGGAACAGACGGAATTGGTGATTCTTTGTCGAGTAGCTTGTAGGCTTGCTCCGCGAGTTGTGCGATTAGTCCGTTGCCGCGCTACACAAGCTGAGCTGTGGCTTCGTTGTCCCTGTCTTGAGGCATCAACGTTGTTAAAAGATTAATTGAGGTGATTGCCGCAAGTGGAGTATTGTGCTCTTGAGCCTGAACTGCGTCGAAAGCTCTTTCAAGATTTGCGATGGGAATATTTGTAGCCATCGACTGCCGTCGCTCGGCTCGAGTAGCATTGTGCATCTTTCTTTGGTTTCTTTGATTAGAGGTTTCATTTTGTGGGGCGTCAGTTGTAGACTCGTCTTCTGAGATGTTGTCGAGTTGTGCTAATCGCCTGG
This sequence comes from Setaria italica, assembly GCF_000263155.2. NCBI lineage: Eukaryota > Viridiplantae > Streptophyta > Magnoliopsida > Poales > Poaceae > Setaria > Setaria italica. The sequence continues at coordinate 28,568,553 of NC_028454.1, read as the reverse complement.
GGGTTCTGTTCTGGCTAGTACCAGGGTTGTTATTTTGAGTAATAATAAGGACTTCCCTGTCCGGGTAGTAACTTCCGGAACTTGACGTTGCAATCTCTGTGGAACTTTCCTCGCGGTTGGATGGGAGTGGGACACCCTCTTGATATGGGAGGTTGTCTATATGAGCAACAAGGTGCGAGTCGTAGTCGCGGGCAAGAAGAGATGGTCTCAAACCTGGCCAATGTACGAATCTGCCTTGTGACGTTGAAGTTATTACCAATCCTTGGGCTGAACCAGATAATGGTATTTCTGGCGGATAAACCGAGTCGGAGTCGGAGTCTTCGTCGTGCCTGAGTTCGAGTTAAATTCGAGTAAGAAAATCCTGGTGGACTTCGGCTGCATTGCGGAGTCCGTGCGGAAACCATTTTGGAGTCGAAACCGGCTTAGGGAGTGACTGGGAATGACTAGTCCAAAGGAAAGTCGAGTCCGACGCGTAGTCGAACTCGAAGTTGTCGACTTTGAAATCTTGGTTTTTTCTGACCAGACCCTCTGATTTCTTCTCTTGGGCGTTGATGATCTGGCATCGGAACGAGCTAGCGCCATCGGCGATGCAGAGCCAGGATCTGAAAACAAAGGTTGCGCCCGCTTCGATGATGAAGATAGGCTTGATGATGACCGTTGCCATTGAGTTCGCGCTGAGAAACTCGACGAGTCCCCCTACCTGGCGCGCCAGCTGTCGGCGTTTTAGACCGGCAACCCGCCTAGGGGGTACCCTAGGTGGTCTTTTGTGCGGTAAGGATCGTCGAGAATCAAGGAATCAATGGTGACGCAAGGAAACACGATTTAGACAGGTTCGGGCCACTGGATCGCGTAATACCCTACATCCTGTGTGTTGGTTTGTATTGATCTTGGATGAACCAGAGTTGTTCCTTCTTTGAGGGGGCTCCCTGCCCGCCCTTATATGCACGGGAGGGCAGGGTTACAAGTCTAAGTCCTAGTCGAGTACTACTACAGAGTTCTACTCGGTTATGGATCGAGTAGTTTTCCATACACATACTTGACAAGTCCGAGTGGGATACGCCTATCCCATCCTGATCATATCCGAGTACGTCCCAACAGTGGGCCGTCCAGGGTCTACTCGTGGGCCTGGGATGCATGCCCGACACCTGGTGCTGCTGTTTTTCTTTTTCCCAATCAGAGATCGGGTTGCGTCGCCCTGCCGTCCCGTCGTCGCTTCATCGTCGACACTCCCGAAGATGAGGTTGTCATTGCACCCTTCAAGCTGCTGTGGCAATGCTCGTGATCAAGCCATCCTCGTCGGCGACGCCACCTTTTCAGGGGGTGGCGCCACCCATGCTGCTGGTTCTCGTCACGCTGGCTCTTGGTCTGAGTCCGCACCTATTGCCGCACGCTCGCGGACACCGCAGCCGACGTTACTGAAGGAAGATGCAATTGCGCTCTTTAGCTGCACCATCTACCATCGCGCTTGGCTTATCGTCCTGCTCACCCTGTCGACAAGAAGCTACTGCTTTTGTGTATTCAGGCGCCTTCGCTGACGCTTCGGACGCGCGCCCTCCTCCACGGCTTCGATCACGTCCACCTCGACCTCGGCTATTTCAGCACTAAGGGGCTACCATCTGCTTGACAAGCCTCTTCGTCTCCCATTCCAACCACAACATCTGCGACGCATCAACGGTTGCGACTGCGGGGGGATGTCATCTCTTCGGCTTATTCTCTAGTCTCATCGTCTGCGCACTCCCATTGTGACTACGGGGGATGTTAGAGTATATCAGGCAACTCCAGATATGATTAGTTTATGATTGATTGTAATCCTGGGATAACCTTCCTTATTTCTAGGGGAGGCTACTTGCCCTCTAAATTATGTACTCCTATATAATCAGCCCAAATAGCTCATTATACGCAATCCCATTGCTTTCCCTCTCCAAGCTATTGTTTTGCTGGGAGATATTAGGGATTAGGCTTCCCTAACATAGGCTGTTAGTCTTGTGGCTATGTGGCCCCCACTTGTGGATGTCTTGAGGTTGAGCAGGGAAGTGGAATTTACGACAAGTCTTGCTACGTCAACGCGACCTAAAATGGTGAGCAAAGTGCTAGAATTCAGCTCTAGTTTAACGTATGTTTCGTCTGGAAAACCTGATTTTCAGTTTTCTGTAACATGTTTTTTTTGTTTTCTGTTTGCATGTAACTTAACAAGAAAACAAAACACATCAAATTTAGTTTCAGTAGAATACGGAGATGAAGTGAAGTCCAATTTAAGTTTTCAGTTTCTGATGGTCATTCAAGTGCGTTGTATAAAGATATTCAGATAGATTATCCGGTCATCTGTACTTTAATTCGTACCAAGCAATGGTCAATCAATTTGAGAAGTGTACGTGGTGTGCGAAAGTAAATAATGCCGAGAACCCTACTTGCTGCTACCTGCATCCCTATTGAGCCTTTCGGCACTCTCAGCTCGCCATAGACTACATAGCACTCGTGGGCCACTCGATAATCTGCACTGGACCAGCCAGTTCAGTCCATGGGCCTGTGACAAAACCCTCTTCCAACATTTGGCCCACGGGCACATGGCGCAGCAAAAAAAACTCCCCAAATCCAACCGGCAAAGTGGCAAACCCCTCAACGCCATGGCCGCCGACCTCATCGAGGGAATTAGGAGCGCGTTCCCCAGCGACCACCCCGCCTCCCCGTCCCTCTCCTCCGCCGCGGCCGAAACCCCGGCCGCCGCCGGCGTGGACCGCATCAGGGCCCTTCCCGACGGCCTCCTCGGCGACGTCATCGTCTCCCGACTCCCCGTCCGTGACAAGCCGTGCACTCCGGAGATCAAGCATGTTGACTTGGCTGCTGAGGAGGACATGCAGCTCCCGACTCCGAAGCAGATCCCGGAGAGGGAGTGGAGGCTGGATGAGCGGAACAGGTCTCTGATGCAGCCGGGCCTCACATGGGCGCAGAAGGGTGACGGTTCTGCACATGATCCGTTGCCGAGAGTTAACTGAATTCAACCACAGTGTGCATTGTCCTCTGCCTACCCACTTTTTTATTTCAGAATGAAAATTCGTCCCACATGTTATCATAAAATAGCTCCTACGTAGCATGCCACGTTGGATCACAGTCCGATGTGGCATGACAATTGTGACGAACTGTTTCGTCGTAGATTGAATTAGGCTAAGTTCTTGTTAGACCGAGCCCAATAATTACTATCGTCATAGATTAATTTAGGTTCAATTCTTGTTGCACCGAGCCTAATAATTGTTGTTGCCATAACTTGGTTTAGACCTAATTCTTATTGGATCAAGCGCAATATATGCTGACATCATAATTTTTTTTAGCCCAATTCTTAATGGATTTAGCCAAACATTGGTTGTCGCCATATTTTTGTTTAGGCCCATGAAATAATGGATCGAGGGGGTGAGCCCACGAAATTTTGAGCCCAGTTATTTTCAGGTGCAGTCAAGGTAGCGCTTAATTAAAATATAATCTAATTTAATATTACATACAAATCAATTCTGTAATTGACAGCACAAATAATTCGTACATATCACACATACAAATAAATATTTCTCATCACACTTCACACATTATTATTCATGTCCAAAAAATAAGCACAAGTATATTGTCCATAAGAGATCACAAACCACTGCACATGATATCTCTTTGACCAGGGACAAAGCTGGCCTAGATCACAAACCAGCACAAGCAGCTGGGAGGATATGAGCATATGCCTAAGAAACACATTGACCTTACCCTCTCAAGTTTAGCAGTTGACGAAAGAGATATTCAATTTGTCTTACTGCTTTCTTTAAACTTTCAATATCATCATACTACATTTTCATTGCGGCATCTGAAGCCTATGCCTGCATCTTCAAGTTGCTCATCATTTGCTCTTATTCGACAACTTGTTGTCTTAGTCTTGAGCTTGTAGGGCTGCACGGCCATATAATCAAGGAAGGGATTTGACTGCAAATCTTGAGGACTAGAATTTGGTACTGCAACCCTAAGGATTGTTTTCAATATTTCATCCTACAAATGAAAGGGGCAGAAGTCAAACTTCAATCTTAAATAAAGCAACATAATAAAGTAAAGAATACAGGAGCAGGATAATCACTTGTTTAATTACATATCACGACATGTGATTGAATTTCAGCAATGTAGAAACTTGGTACTAGGCCCTGCACAATAAGTATTTGGTCAGTTGTTTTATATATAGGAACAGAATGTACCATGACCATAGAAATGCAAATGTCGGTCTTATAGATAGATCTAGAGCAGCCAAGGTAAGAGAAGGATCTCAAATCTAACACAACACACCGTGAAATTTACTCTTCGCTAAAGAAATACTGCAACAGCATAGGGGTCGTGGCCACCTCTAAGCGTAACTAGGCTCCGCTCTAGACAGAAATAAACTTGTGCAGAGTGCTCTCCGGTGAAGCAGATGTAGATTCAAAGAATTGGAAGGGACTACAGAGAAAGAAATGAGATTCTCACCGGTGGAGCTCGAAGATGCAGTGGCGCATGGTTGGACGGGGCAGCTGGTGCTTGCACGACATCCTCGCTCAACTGCTCACGTACACTCCACCTATATATGCTAACTTCTACACTAGAAGTTGCGCAAAAACATGCCATCTATCAATACATCAAATGAATACTCCATACATTCTATAACTCTCTCTAAGTACCTTTGCAAAAAGATATGGGAGAGAATGATTCATTTGTGGTGTGTGTCCTAGAATGGAGCCCCTCCCCTCATATTTATATTCTCCAAGAGGTAAGGGAATCTTTGGGGAATATCCCATAACCAACGTAAATCGTCGCCACGTGGAGGCTGGAGACGAGGGGAGGCAAGGGTGGTTCGGCCGACCCCCTAGGGGCCGCCTCGCAACCGCCTTTCTTCGAGTGACTGCCTGGTGGGTCCCAATGGTGGTTGTGTGTGTTATCTGGTGGATTGAGGTGGTTGTGGTAGTTTGTGAGCCTTTCAATCCATGGGATGCACACGTGGCAACCTTCCATAGGTGACAAGCGTGTTTTTTGATCCATAGAGGCTGCTTTCTCCATCCTTTTGTGTTATTTCACGTGCAACCAAATATTCTTCAAGGACAAGTGAAACTACATTATTTGAAACCAAATATGTGTGTAAAAAATACCAATCCTTCTTTATTCTTGAGTTAGCATGCCAATTTATGAACCGCAAGCGCACGGATAGCTGGGAGCTTGGCGTTGGCCCGCCCATCCGCCGGGAGGCAGCAGAGACGAGGACGGAAGGGGCGGTGGAGGCGGGATCGAGAGCCTCGCACCGGCGAGCTGCCCGACCTAGAGGATGTCCCCTGACGGCAAGGTGACAACTTGGAGGGCGCCGCGCCCGCCAGAGGGGCCACCGCCACCGCAACTTGCCGCCTGAGGAGCGCCGACGAGGGTGACAGCGTCCGCTCCGGGATGAGAACCCTGAACCTGCGGAGCACCTCGCTAAACGTCGGAGAAGGGGACCTCCCGGGCAACGACGTGGGCAAGGTGGATGCAGGCGAGCCCGAGGCCGTGTATGCCCAAAGCTCCCCCACGGAGGGGATGGATGGCCCTTCCTCGGAGAAGCCCGGCTCCGGCGTTCGCAGCTCGCTGGAGGCAAGCGTTGCGCAGGGGCGAGGAGTGCCTGAAGAACTCTCTGGATCTAAATCTAAGACTGGCATGGTGGGGAAGGGAAAGGGGAAGGGGTAGCGGGTGAGCGGAGCAGGGAGGGGGTTGTGGGTTGGTGACCGACGACACCGAAACGGTCGCCGCTGGGACGTTGTGGATGCCATGACCGAAGTGGTCACGGGCAGCGGGGGTGGGGGCGGGGAGCGGGAAGCTTACTCGGTAAAACTACCGAGTATTGTGTTGCGGACACGCCCTTCTTCCTTGTCTCGTGGCTACTCCTTAATGCATATTCACAAACCCAAAAGTAAGAAAATTAATCTACACCCATGCCCTGTTGGGTATGGGATTTCAGGTATCCACTGCCTTCTCTAAGCCATTACCATTGGACTGGGGCTGGCCTGAGGGTTGGAATGCCGAAGCCACGAGTCAGCCAGCTGCAGCCGCACCCGCACGGATCCTTTGTATGCGCCGCGAAGGAAAGCACCGGAGATGCCAGATGGGCCGCAGCAGCGGAGGATCTTGTGCGTATCTTATGCTTGGGCCTGTTGGTTGGGCTAAGTTTTACATGGTGGTATTGGGAGCTACTTGGGTCTTCGAGTTGTACCCGCCAAAGCAAAGTCCAACAAGGAATATCTATTTATACAGAGATCCTTCTTCCCGAGGGGCAACTGAAAAAAAGGGAATAAATCCGAAATCTATTAGGCAGAAGCAGATACGGCCGTGCCGCTCGCCGTGCCGGAACAGGTAAGACGAGACGACAATGGCGGGTGCCGGTGCGGCGGGGTTCCCCCGGCAGCTGCTGGTTGAGGCCATCGAGTGCTTAGCGGATGAGGGGTTTTGGGATGCGCTCCGCCGCCTCAAGCTCGAGGTGCTCGGCATTGACGACTTCCTAATCCCAATCACCGGTTCGCCCGCTCCCAATCCACTCTCGCTGTCGTAGAATTTGCGACTTCCCGGGTTTCCCTAGAGCCCCTACCCGCCGTAGTTGCTTACTAGTTGTGATCTGGTGTGTGCGAGCGCTTCGATTTGGAGTTTTGTTTAGTTGTTCTGGTGTTCGCCGGGATTGATTGTTCGTGGATGCAATGTTGCCCCGGGGTTACGTCCATTGTGAGTTTTGCTTGAGATATACTTCTTTTATCACAAATTATTATTCATTTTGCCTTTTGTATATACATAATATGCACATAGATATATACTATGTCCAGATACATAGTAAAAATTATGTATCTAGAGGAACCAAAACGAATTGTAATTTAGTACCGAGGGAGTAGCTTTTAGTTATTACTTTAGATCTCTGTGCTCCACAGTTACGTCTGCTGCCGATGGTTTGGACGTTGGCTCTTGCTGGGGTTCGGGTTCACTGGTTCAGGAATTAGTGTTTGTCGTTCTACCACCAGTTAGGCTTTTGATTAGTGTGGTTGCTCTTTTTGAGCTCCTGGTCGCAATCTTCAGTCTTCACACACGAATTGTGATTCTGAGATGAATTATTTTATTTACAATGAGTTTAGTCAGAGCTCCTGTTGGGTTTCAACTCTAGCCTATCCCAACTTGCTTGGGACTGAAAGGCTATGTTGTTGTTATTGTACGATGAGTTTAGTCAGTGTCTTTTCATAGTTTTAGTTATATAAGAGGTCTCTGCATAAGCTAAAATAGTTCCTTCTGAACTTTAAACCAGGTTATTATGCTCCATGCCAGTTTCACCAAGCAAGCTTGTTCAACCTACGTTCAGAATCATTGGTGCCACCTTCACACAATCCAGTTGGCGACAGGAACAGTTGCCCAATCCTAGGGACCCTTATAAACACTAATAACATGAGGGGATTCCAAGACCTAGATAGGGAACTTCTTCTGAAAACAGAAGCGAAGAAGGTACACACTTGACGTGGAATTTACTGTCGTTTACGCATTTATTTTAATTGTCTAATTTTAGTTTGGATGTGCGGGGGCAGATCTTGCATGACATTGTGTCTGGTAAAGTAGAAGAGGATCCTGCACTGCTGCTTAGGTTCCTTGTGATATCATTTGCTGATCTAAAGAATTGGAAGATCTATTACAATGTTGCATTCCCCTCATTGGTTTTCAACTCGACCCTGCTCAGCCTGCAAGTCGCCTCAGAAGTGCTCAGCAACGAAGAGGTCATGTTCATGTGCACCTAATATTCAACAACACCACCAGTTTCCTTGTTTGATCCATCCGATTGGTACTGAGAGTTGTTTATTCTTTCCTGCAGGTAGAATCCTTGAAAATAGCATTGCAAGAGTGGCGCGCTTCTACTGAAACAACAGGTTTGAGAATCATGCCTACCAGCAAGTCGCATATGCTTGGAATGTTGTTAGTTTGTTCTGTTTATCTGATTAATTATTTCTTGCCATGGATTACATCTCAACAGTTATACCATTCTTTCTGGTTACTATATCCTCGGATTCCTCTGCCTCTATAAGACAACTTAAGGACTGGAAAACTTGCCAGGGGAAGTATCAAAAGGTAGGTCATGTCATCCATTCGATCATTTAAACTGGCTGAGTTTTGATAAATATTTTAGAAGAACATCCTTATTACCCAACTTCCTGTGTATCTTTGTGCTACGTCTAAATTCATTGCTTTGCTGTCGCAGCTGCTATTTGGATTTTATGATCACGGACGTCGCCCAGATTGCCCTGGCTGGGCTATTAGAAACTACATTGCATTCCTGAGTATCCGGTGGAAGATTGAGAAGGTTCAGTTCTTCTGCTACCGTGAATTTAAGGGAAACCCTGATCTAGTACAATCCCTCATTGGCGAAGCATCATTTCCATCACCTTCTGGTATGAATATGGTGGTTTCAATTATAAAATAATCAGCCTGGCACTTTCACCAGCAATTTGTCCATTTCTTACACTGGCTGTTGTGACAGGCTGGGATGACCCTGATCATGTACCTGATGCTTTTGGATGGGAAAGAGTAAAGCCAGGAAAGGGAACAAAAGACATGAAACCAAAAGAATTAGATATTCAATCATCAAATCCAGCAAGGTAGATTGATTGCATATTTTGCTTTGGAAATAATCAACGATGAATAGAAAATTATCTTGATTTTTATTTCACGCAGTCAGGATGAAGAAAAACAACTGATGCACTTAAAGCTTATGGGGTGGCGCCACTTTCCTGTGAATATAGATAAGTTATCTCAGGTTCGAGTTCTTGTCCTGGGTGCTGGAACTCTTGGATGTGAAGTTGCTCGCCTACTTATGGTTAGTGATTTGAGCTACTACTAGATTCCTATTCATTGTAACAAATCTAATAGAATGTAAGATTTTATTTCCTGCTTTTAATTTTGTATGCTGGTCACCATTTTTTTTCAGACCTGGGGTGTACGGAAATTAACTGTGGTTGACAGTGGTAGTGTTGCCATGTCTGACCTTGTCAAGCAATCACTCTACATAGATAAGGACTGTGGAGTCCCAAGAGCAACTGCAATAGTTCCACATCTAAAATCAAGATGTCCTGCAGTGGTGAGGACAGTTTTATCCTTGAAACATATGCTTTCGAATTTTTGTAGTGGATAAATAACGATCACTGTCATGTAGGAGGTTGAAGGCATCCAAATGGAAATACCGGTGCCTGGGCATCCTTATTCTCCCAGCAAAATGGCAGGTGTGCTTGATGACTGCAAGCATCTGCAAACATTAGTGGCTGCCAATGATGCAGTTTTCTTGTTAACTGATACTTGGGAGAGCAGGTGGCTCCCAACTCTTCTCTGTGCAAGCGAAAACAAGGTAAAGCTTGAACACGCTATCCATTGGGTATGGACCTCTGTAGTTGTTCTCATACAGCAGTGTCTAAGTACTTAGCCTATGGCTGAGGGTTTCGCATCCAGATAGATTAATCACACATTTTTAGAAAACTCGGCTGGTGGGGGATGGACCGCCCCACAATATTTCACTAAGAACTTAACCGAAGCCCGGCTGAGAAAGGTCACGAAAGCTGATACCCCACATACATAGAGATGCCACCCCATATAGTTCGGGCCTTTACCCGTGCTTTGAGGCCCAACCCACGACCAGCTCCTTAAACGAGGGCCCGCCCAGCACAGGTCGGTTCACCCATGCTGACCAGGGGAACCAGCGAGTGACCTTTTTTACCCAGCCTGAAATTCACTCCCACGGGGATTCAAACCCAGGACCTAGGGTGCTACTAAGGTCACTGCAACCGCTAGGCTACAGGCCCCTTCGCCACACATTTTTTAGTTAAAAAGTACTCTTTAATCTCTACCTTTTCATTGTGTATATGCTGTACTAATGATATGTTGTACCTCCACTGCAGATTGCTATTACTGCAGTATTAGGATGTGACAGTTACATTGTCATGCGACATGGTGCTGGTCCAGGAACAAGTGGGGGTACATATGAAGTGGCTGCTCAGATAGAAAATTTGTCCACAGAAGATTCTCTTGGCCATCAGAGATTGGGCTGTTGTTTCTGCAGTGATGCTGCTTCCCTCTTTAATGTACATCAGATAAAAACTTGTGTTTTGTGGACATGTTCTCTTGCTGTTTCTGTTATATACTTATCATTTTCCTCATTTTATTATTGGTCTGTCATGTTCAATGTTATTCTTTTGCAGCCAATTCCTAATGGAACACTACCTGGACTTACCTCAGTTGCATCTGGCAAAGCAGTGGAGCTCTTTGCTAGGATGTTACATCATCCTGACGAGTAAGATGCCTTAAAGTTAATCGCTGAGTCCAAATTGTGTTTGTGTAGCATGGATCTCAGTGAATATTAGTTTTTTTACAGACATTAAATATTGGTTAAGCTAAGTTGTAGCGGAGCTTGAAAAACTAATCAGTCCACTATGTGTTGCCATAATTATCATACCCTTTTGCAGGATACATGCTCCAGGTGATATTGCTGGTATGGAAACAGAACATCAGCTTGGTCTATTACCACATCAGCTACAAGGATCACTCCCAAAGTGTGTTTTATCTATGGAACTTAGCAATTCCTCAGGCAACTGTACTGCATGTTCGATTGCAGTAAGTAAATTCCATATGACATTACGTTCTCACAGTTTTATTGCTTCTAATGATACCCATGCTAAACATTCCAGGTATTGTCAGAGTACAGAAGAAGGGGATTGGATTTTGTCATGCAGGCTATTAACTATCCAACATATCTGAAAGATCTTACAGGCATTTCTAATTTGAAGAAGCCAGATACTTGTCCTAAAATGCTGACTAGCATCTGTGTAAATTCAGACAAGATTTCTGATGTTCGCTGTCTACTTTTGGGTGCTGGAACTCTTGGATGTGATGTTGCTCGCATTCTTATGGTAAATGACTCAGTTTCGTAAATGATGCTACTTTATGTCAACTACAACATATAAATGACTCAGCTTTTTCTTCTTAATATAATGATACACAGCTTTCCTGCGTGTTCGAGAAAAACTACAACATATACGCTCACACAAATTCTGTTTCACTTTGGCGAAACCAACTTTGCAGGACTATGGTGTACGGAACCTAACAGTGGTTGATAGTGGTCGTGTAGTTGTGTCGAATTTGACGAGACAATCACTCTACACTTGTGATGACCGTGGTGCCCCAAAAGCAACTGCAATACTTAGGCATCTAGTGGAGAGGTGTCCTTCAGTGGTGAGTCTTCACTTCCTTACCCTCAAAACTGTACTTTCATTTTATTTTACTATTTTCTCATCATAATGAATATGTACCATGCGCCCTTGCAGGATGCACAAGGCATTCAAATGGAAATACCTATGCCAGGGCATCCTGTATCTCCCAGTGAAGCAGCTGGTGTGCTCCAAGATTGCAAGCGCCTTAAGGAATTAGTAGCTTCCCACGATGCTATCTTCTTGTTGACCGACACAAGGGAAAGTAGGTGGCTTCCAACTCTCCTCTGCACTAATGAAAACAAGGTAAACCTTGTAGGCATCCTTGAATAATGTGGACCTTGGAATTTTGTTATATGCTAATAATGCCCCTCTGCATTGCAGATTGCTATTACTGCAGCATTAGGGTATGATAGTTACCTTGTCATGCGACATGGGGCTGGTCCTGGCATAAGCTATGAAGCTTCAAATGTGACTGCTGCCATGGATAAGCTGTCCACAAAGGATTCCCTTGGACGTCAAAGACTGGGGTGTTATTTCTGCAATGACGTCGTTGCTCCTGTTGATGTAATGTTCCATGTTTTGGAGATTATACTTGTTATATGCTTTTAACATGTTGCCTCCAGCAATCATGACATTACTTTTGATGCAGTCTGTCTCAAATCGAACACTGGATCAACAATGTACAGTGACACGACCTGGGCTGGCCTGCATTGCATCTGGACGTGCTGCAGACCTCTTCACAAGAATGTTACATCATCCCGATGGGTAAGCAATTGGGCACCTGAAAGCTGACTATGAATGTGTAACATCCAAAGAAGATGCTAAGTGCATCCAATAAACAAAAGCAAGGAAATCTGATAAATACTTTTACTACTGTTGCAGGATACATGCTCCTGGAGAGATTGCTAGTGCAAGCAGTGGCCATCCGCTTGGTCTATTACCTCACCAGATGCGTGGATCACTCTCACAGTACAACTTATTAACCCTCTTGGGCTATTCCTCGAGCAATTGCACAGCATGTTCCAATGTGGTATGTAAACTTTCTACTGTTGGACAACATGCATGTTATATCTTGAATTATACGAGTTTTAGAGTCTTCATGAGTTAATAGGAGTTAGTGGGTGTGTGTCATAGTGTCATGTACATATTCCCTCCGTTTGTCTCGTGAGTTTCATCCTTGGCCGGTTCCAAGTTTCCAACAATGCAAACGATACTATTGGAATTTTGTTGATAGCTATGCTGCTGATCTCTTATTGTGATTACATGCAAAAATATTGCAGGTATTGTCTGAATATCGGAGTAGAGGAATGGATTTTGTGATGCAAGTGATCAACGAACCAACGTATTTGGAAGACATTTCCGGCCTCACTGACTTGATGAAATCCACAGCTTACACTCAGGTTGAGTGGGTAGATGAAACTGATGAAGACGATTTCATCGAGATCTAATATATCACATGGTTTTAACGGCTGTAAATATCATCTCCTACATTATGATTCACGAGATGACGAAATAACATCGCGTGGGATGGCTTCACTCAACAATACGAAGCAATCAAGCAACAACCACCCTGTAAATACTTTGTAACATTGTGTTACGTTGCTAGCTTTTACACTTGTAATGCACGAATGGAAGTCAAGCTAAATACTGCTAGTTTTCAGTAGCGTTGTCAACTCAGCAAACGCTATTAATTCTGGGAACTCGCGATTTTATCCTACACGCGCTTGTTCTTGTGCCCAGCCGGCGGCTTGCTGAAACGCACGTGCTCGGCGAGGCAGAACCCAAAGAAGGCAGACATGCATGCCAGGTCGGTGACCATGACGAGCACGCCGACGACGGGTCCGACGACCACGGCGAGCAGCGCGGCCAGGAAGCCGTCGCGCTGCAAGCCATGAGCACCATCATTCCGGCCAGGAGCAGCGACAGCGAGCCCACGGAGACATGGGCGCAGGCACTCTGCTTCTTCTCTTCCTCCTCGCGGCCGGCGGCGCCGTCTCCGTCGACGGACAGGCGCTGCATCTCGGAGGAACAGCCGAGACGATGATGTTGGGCTGGCTGGTGAATTTTTATAGAGCCCGAATACGTACCGAGCCGAGGTCGGAATCGCTTGGGAGTCCGAATTGCTTCCTGAACTCCCATCGGATTTCGAAACAAAATCGATAACCTTTGAGTGGCGTTTGGATAGCACCTTGGATTGGGATGGTAATAGAAAAATGATGAACGTTATCTTCTCGGTGATCCTCCCGTCCATCTGCCCATCCAAAGCTCACTAGCCTGCTGCCTGACGCCCGCGCACAGGTACCATGCGAGGCGAGCGATGGCTCCAGACGCTTCCTCCTCAGCCTGTTCTAGCAGCAAGGGGAGATGCAGCAGCGGCCCGTTTTGCGAGGCGAGCAGCACCTCTGTGCTTCAATTCGGAGCTCCCTGCATGCCCGCGCAACAAGGCGAGCTGCGGCTCCGGCAGTCCGTGCGGGTGAGGCGAGATGCGGCGAAGGCGGCGTGCGGCGTGGCGAGATGCGTGCCTGCGCGGGCAGCAAAGCAAGCTGTGGCTCCAGCGGCCTGTGCGGGCGTGGTGAGATCGAAACTATAGATGTACGTTCGGCCGCCCGGTCAGGCCCGGGCCCGGCATGGCCCGTTCATTTTCGTGCCGGGCCTGGCCCATCACGATAACCCCGTCGTGCGGTGCCAGGCCAGGCCATGGGCCTCACTGGCGGCCCATGCACGGGCCCGTGAGGCCTTTTTCGTGTCGGGTCGGCCTGAAGAGCCCGGCCATTTTTACGTGCCGTGCCGACCCATAGCTTGTCAAGAGGGAAAAGACTTCATCGAATAAGGGTGAAACACTAATTCATAATCTAAGACTTTCAAGTTCATCAAACATTCAAAAATTAAAATATAAGATTAATCAGCAATCACACATTCATCACATGCACACAATCACACAGAAATTCATAATAAAGGAATTATTAGAGCTGTTAACACTTGATCTGTATTGAGAAAACCCTTGTGAAAAAATCCTAGTGAAAGTAATATGATTGCGTGGAAGATTCAATACAGTACATATATATAGGTGCCTATGCAGGCGCCTAACCCTAATCACCTAGGGCCGACGCCCAGATATGGGCCGGCCTGGGCCTGCTATACATGACACCCCCCCAGTTTGAGCGTCGGTAGCCTGGACGTTCAGACTGGTCCTGAACTCCATGAAGACCGAAGAAGGTAGGCCCTTGGTGAAGATGCCGGCGTACTGAGATGTCGTCGGAACATGCAAGACGTGGACTTCACCTGTGGCGACGTGCTCCCGGACGAAGTGGAGATCAATCTCCACATGTTTGGTGCGTTGGTGCTGAACGGGGTTGGATGACATGTACATAGTGCTGATGTTATCACAGTAAACCAGAGCAGGGCGGCGCAGAGGGGCACGGAGCTCATGGAGAAGCTGGCGCAACCAGGTGATCTCAGCTACAGTGTTGGCAACGGCACGATATTCTGCCTCGACACTGGAACGAGGTACTGCATTCTGACGCTCGGAAGACCAGGACGCCAAGTTGTCGCCCAAGAAGACCGCATAACCTGATATGGATTTACAAGTGCCCGGACAGCTCGCCCAGTCTACATTAGAGTACACCACGAACTCGGTCTGCACAGATGGGCGCAGCAGGAGGCCCAAATGAAGCGTGCCGCGCACATAGCGCAGAATACGCTTCAGAGCCGCGAGATGTGAATCGCGCGGCGCGTGCATGTGGAGACAAACCTGCTGGACAGCATAGGAGATATCCGGGCGGGTGAATGTCAGGTACCAAAGGGCACCGGCCAAACTCCTGTAGTCCGATGCAGCTGCAGCCGAGAGCAGGTTGCCTTCACTAGCGGACAGCTTGGGGTTGGTGTCAACTGGCGTCTGACAAGGCTTGCAATCGGCCATACCTGCACGATCCAATATCTCCACCATGAACTGACGCTGGGAGAGTAGCAGGCCCTTACTAGAGCGTTGAACACGCATCCCAAGGAAGTGGTATAACTCACCGAGGTCCTTCATCGAAAACTCCCGGTGCAAGTCTTGAATGATACGGGCCAGGAGGGGCGACGAGGAGGCTGTCAGAACGATATCATCCACATAGAGGAGGAGGTAGGCAGTGTCATGGCCACGGTGAAACACGAAGAGGGAGGTGTCCGTACGGGCCTCGACAAATCCGAGCTGCTGCAAATATGTGGAGAAGCGACTGTACCAGGCCTGAGGCGCTTGCTTGAGTCCGTAGAGAGAGCGGTTCAGCTTGCATACATACCGAGGATGAGCGGAATCCTCGAAACCAGTTGGCTGTGCATAATAGACCGTCTCAGACAGGGTGCCGTGTAGGAAGGCATTCTTCACATCAAGCTGGTGTATAGGCCACTGACGAGAGAGAGCCAAAGAGAGCACCGTGCGGACGGTGGCGGGCTTCACAACCGGGCTGAAAGTCTCAGGGAAGTCAACCCCAGGGCGCTGCGTGAAGCCGCGAAGGACCCAGCAGGCTTTGTAACACTCCAGAGATCCGTCGGCATGGAACTTGTGCTTGAAAATCCACTTTCCAATCACAATGTTGCTGCTTGAAGGCCGAGGAACGAGGTCCCAAGTGTTGTTGGAGAGGAGAGCGTCGAACTCTTCCTGCATCGCCTGGCGCCAATTAGGATCAGTAAGGGCCCCACGATAGGACCGAGGGACCGGTGAGAGAGACGACAAGTGGAACAAGGTGGGCTGCCGGAAGCCCATCTTGCCACGGGTCGTCATGGAGTGTGTGTTGATGACGGGGCGAACCGGCACAGCGCCTGGAGGCAGAGATGCCGCAGGTGGCTGCTGCGGCGACGATGATGGTGGAGGCCGGGGACGGCGGGAATAGACCATCAGTGGTCTGGAGGCGTCGGCCGGCTCCTGGGGCGCTGAGGCGGTAGCAGATGGCCCGGCCAGGGGTGCAACGGGCCCGAGCGAGGCGCTGTCCAGCTGGGTGACAGGGGCTGCAGCGCCCAGCCGGTGGCCGGGAGACGTCGTCGGGGCCGGCTGGTCGCCGAAAGGTGCTGCAGGGGCAACCAGCCAGGTGCTGGACGGCGGCAGGGGGGCTCCCAGGGCGGCCGGAGGTGAGCCTGGGATGCCGTCGGCGCCTAGGAACGGCGTTGGTGGCGCCGAGGGAGCGCCTGGTGGTGCTGGAACATCGGCCACACGTGGCTGTGCGGCGACGTCGACGTCAACGGAGGGACCTGGAGGAAGCAATGGAGGTGCCATGCTGTATGAAACCACCTCGGGAAGCTCCAAAAAATCAAACTCATTAGTGTAGACTGGTGAGGACTGCTGGAAGAGGAATTGCGCTTCATCAAACACCACATGGCGAGAGACTATCACGCGGTTGGTGGAACGATCAAGGTAGCGGTATCCCTTATGATGAACAGAGTAACCAAGGAAAACACAGAGAGTGGAGCAGGGAGCCAGCTTGTGTGGCGCCGTGGCAGAGAGGTTCGGGTAGCAGGCACAACCGAAAACCCGTAGGTGACCGTAGTCGGGTGGAGTGCTGAAGAGGGCCTGGTGCGGTGTGGAACCCTGGAGGGTTTTGGTCGGCAGTAGATTAAGAATATGGGTGGCGGTGTGCAGTCCCTCCACCCAATAGGCTAGCGGCATGCTGGCTTGGAAGAGGAGGGAGCGAACAACATTGTTGATGCTCCGGATGATGCGCTCAGCATGACCGTTCTGTGGCGAGGTGTGTGGGCAGGACATCCGCAGGTGCATCCCCTTGGAGAGGAAGAAGGTGCGGGAGCTGGAGTTATCGAACTCGCGGCTGTTGTCGCACTGCACGGCTTTCATTGTGGCGCCAAACTGAGTACGCACAAGCGAAAAGAAGGTAGTGAGAGTCGCAAAAGTGTCAGACTTAAGACGTAGAGGAAAAGTCCACAAATAATGCGAGCAATCATCAAGCACCACCAGATAGTATTTATAGCCGGAAATACTAGGAATAGGAGACGTCCATAGATCACAATGGAGTAAATCAAACTTATGAAGAGCACGAGATGACGATGTCTGAAACGAGAGGCACACATGACGACCGAGCTGACAAGCATGACAAGTAGTATTGGCAGTTTTATTACAAAAGGGGACAGCAGAAGCGACTCTAGATAGAACATTAGAGTCGGGGTGCCCCAGGCGACGATGCCACACGTCGGAGGAGGAGGTGGCTGCCAAGGCGTGAGCAGTGGGGAATCGAAGCGGGTAGAGGGGACCGAAGCTATTGCACCTGATGATCACTCTCCGGGATGATAGATCCTTCACAGAATAGCCAGCGGGATCAAATTCGAGGGAACAATTATTATCGGCAGTAAACTGGCGAACAGAGATTTAATAAGTTTAGGAGAAACTAAAACATTATTAAGAGACAATGATTGTGGAAAACAAGCTGAACAAGTGGCTGTGACAGGGATTAAGGAATCATCACCGACAATAATGGAGGAGGGAGAGGGATACCGCGAAGGGAAAAAGTGGGAGAGGGTACCAGGATCAGATGGTCATGTGGGAGGAGGCACCTGAGTCGAGGTACCAGTCAGTCACCTGTGGTTGGTTGAGTGTCATGGTGCTGAACGTAGAGGCGAGAGACTGCTGGTCCCAGGAGGAGGGCAAGGCCGAGGACGCGCTGTAGAACCTGGGCGGCGCCTGCTGCTGCTGCGCCAGGGAAGCCTGGGCGGCCCAGGCCTGCTGCTGAGCAAGCCACGCCTGTTGCTGTTGGGCGAGGGCGACCTGCTGGTGTTGGGCGATGTAGGCCTGGGGCAGAGGTGGGCTTCCTTGGGAAGGCGGGGTGGGGCGCAGCGGTCCAGACCGCAATGGCCCAAGACCGGGATACATCTGAATTGTCCCGGTCCAGGGGTTCCAGAATGATGGCCACGTGCCAGGGGGCGTCGCCTGCGCCAGGGGGTCTAGGGGTTTTGGCACCCTGGCTGGAGCCGGCGCCTTTGCCCTGGCCGCCCTTGCCAGAGCGGCCTTGGCCGCCGCGTTGGCGACGATCCCGGTTGCCTCCTTTGCCCCCCCCGGTTGCTGGCGCGAGTGGTGTTGGGGGGCGCGGGAGGCCGGGGCTGAGAAGGGCCAACGGTGGCCCCGAGAAGGGCCTGCGGTGGCTCAGATGACGATGACAGCATGGTCATCTCCTCTAGAAGAAGGTCATCACGAGCCTCCAGGAAGGAGCGCAGGGGGCGGTTGCGACGGATGTCGCGAACGATGGCGTGGAACTGGCCGTTGAGGCCGCCGACGAGGGTGAAGACGAGGAGCTTGTCATCGACAGGCGCCCCAATATCGCCGAGGTCGTCAGCCATGCCCTTCAGGCGCTTGCAGTACTCCGTGATGCTGAGGTCCCCTTGCTTGAAGTTGCGGAACTTGGCATCGAGGAGGATGATGCGCGTCTCCTTGTTGCCAAGGAACTGCATCCTGATGGCGAGCCAGGTGGTGCGGGCTATGATGATGTCGGCGAGGTCCGTGGTGATGCTGCTGTAGAGCCATGAACGGACGACGTAGTCCATGCAGAGCCAATCTGCATAGGGGACGGCTGGAGGGTCACGGAGGATGTGATCCTGCAGCGAGTACTTGCCGACGGCGAGAAGGAACTGTTCACGCCATCGGGAGTAGTTGCCGGCGGAGTCGAGGACGATGACGACGAGGCTGCGAACATTCTGGATAGCAGCGGCCTGGGCATGGAGCTAAAGAAGGGTTGCGGCTTCATGCATCAGCAGGGCGCGGCGGGCGTCCAGGTTGTCATCGGTGTCGTCGTGGACGACCGAGTCGTTGTCGGAAGCCGAATCGTCCAAGACGGTGTCGCGCGTGACCTGGCACTAGGTGCGAGTGGCAGCCAGGTGTGCGGCGTCGGCGGCGGCCACGGTAGCGGTGGGAGAGGTGGGCAAGGAGCCAGCCATGGATCGCGCGGAGGTGCGGGACGCGGGGAGTGCGCAAGGGAGGCACGGCGCGTGGAGGCGTGGGATCGCGCAGGTAGCACTGAGAGGCGCGCTAGAAAGCGTAAGGAAAGGAATCAGGGGTGACCCGTACTCGTGATACCATGAAAGTAATAGGATTGCGTGGAAGATATGTATTGATTAGGAATTCGGGGATACAGTACATATATAGGTGCCTGCATAGGGGCAGGCGCCTAACCCTAATCACCTAGGGCTGACGCCCAGAGATGGGCTGGCCTGGGCCTGCTATACATGACCCACTCACGCAATAAACACAGAACATACATGTTACAATCTAACACCTCGTGAGGGAAAAAGAGTACAGCCAGCTCAAGACTCAAGTTCAATTCAACATTACAGGTTACAAACATTGAGACACATACATAGACATAAAAATATAGAACTAGAACACCCAACTGGCCAAGCCAACACCAACAGACAACAGTCCAACAGGCTTTAGCTTCATCCTCCAGCCCTCTAGCAGTTCAGCTTACTCCTGGGGTAGGCCTAGAGGTGCACAACAGCATAAGTGTTAGCAATTAAAATGTTTAACAATTGAACAAAAGATGAGTTAGTAATGGACTTACTGACTAACTTGGCCTTCATCTTTGTCTGGGTAGGGGCTTTTGTAAGTTTCCTCCAATTCATTGACCTCCTTCTCAACATCATGTTGTGCCCTTGCATATCCCAACTCCCAATCCTTGAGGTAGGTTAGCATCTCCACCGTCTCCGGCAACAACCGTCGGCACCGCTCCTCAATCACCCTGCCAGTTAGACTAAAACAAGATTTCAAAGAAATAGTGGAAACTGGAATAGACATAACATCTTTAGCAAGTATGGAAAAAATAGGATGGGATAGCTTGTGCTCATGCCACCAACTAAGTATGTTGAAGTCATCGTCATAGCAAGTAATAGTATCACTGTGCAAGTAGGATGACAGCTCAGAAGTAAGAGATATAGGAGGTGTAGATGAAAGAACAGGAGAACCACATGAACCAAATGGACCAGGACCACCAAAGATCTTGCCCCATGCTGTTCTTTTCTTACCAGTAGCAGTTGTAGGTTGAGAGGGCCTTTGCGTCCTAACTGCACCAAACTTGTTTTCATACTTGTTAAACAACTTATGTAATTCAGTACTTATCTCAGTGAAATAAGAAGAGTAATCAACACCAACTGTTTGAGAAAGAAGTTGGAGAACATTATCAAAAACCTCTCACCTTAGCTCTAGGATCCAAAATGAATGCAAAGGAATACAACAGAGGTATGTTCTGCCAATAATTGAGAAACTTAAGATTCATAGAAACAACAATATTTCTGAGCAATGGATCAGAATCTTGGGCATGCAAATGGCCTGCAATCTCAATAATATGATGCAACATCAAAGGACTTGTTGGATAGTAAACACCAGATAAAGCAACAGTGGAATCATAAAACATTTCAAGGAACAGCAAAATTTTCTCAGCAATTACCCAATGGCTTTCAGTCAGAAGTGGCTGGCCATTGTGCAAACCATAATGAGCAAAAATAAAGATAGAAAAGACAGTCTTATATGGTAGTAGATGTTTGAGCATGAGATATGTATAATTCCATCTCACATCCATATCTAAACCAAACTTACGAGGGCGTACCCCCTTGACAATTCAGAAGTTATTAAAAGCTGCAATGCGTTGATTAGAAGAGTTCAAAAAAGAGATTGCAGTCCTAAAAGTCTCAAGATAAGACTTGATCCTCTTCAAACTAGACTTGACTATGAGATTGATAATATGACATGCACAGTGTTGATGCAAAAGACCAACAAGTGCTTTATCAGAATCAGAATCAAGAGGTTCAGGATCTAGACCTAGATAACCAACAAGTTTGGGAATAAGTGTGGACATGGCAGAAGTATTAGCAGAAGCATTGTCAAGTGTGATAGAGAAAATTTTATCCTGTAAACCAAACTCAGAAACTATTTGTTCAATATGCTCAGCACTGTTAACACCAGAATGGGAGCAATCAATCAACCTAAGAGCAATGACTCTCTTCTCTAATTCCCAATCAGCAGAAACAAAATGTGCAACAACACTAAGGTAGTCCTCCTTAGCATTGCCAGACCAAATATCAGAAGTAAGACAGACAAAAGAAACATGAGACTTCAAAGTATCAAGAAGAGAAACACAACGCTCGGCAAAGTACTTGGTAAGATCTCTAGAAGTGGTTTGTCTAGAAACTTTAGCAAAACGAGGGTTATGAGCACGCTGGATGTACTCCACAAATGCCTCTATCTCACCAAAGTCTAGGGGTAGATCAAGTCTAGCAATCAACCGACACAATTCTTTACGAGCAAGATCAGGCTTGTATTCCCAATTAATAATTGAGCCATCAGAATGGAATTGCAGTTGCAACCGAACAAGAAAAGAATGGTTTTGTTTAGCCAAGCATATCTTCTGGTGCCGAAGCAAATGCCCAGTACCAGCACAAGACTGGCTAGTAAGAATGTGAGAACAATGACGACACTTGGCAGTGTACCTTACCTTCTTCCCGTTGGCGCCTTCCTGGAACAACTCCTCAAAGTCGTTCCAGGCAGCAGATCACCGCTTCCCCTTGCGGACACTGGTGCCTGTTGATGTAGTCGGGGTAGAAGATAGGGCAATACCTCCGGCACCAGCAGCATCCACATTGACGGGAGTAGCAGAGCTACCGAAGAGTGCCACGGCTCTGGCAGCCACGTCATCCTCATCGTCACCTGGTAGAACAGAACAAGAAGAGGATCAAGAAGGCAGGAACAAGAAGATGAACAAGAAGATGATCAGGAGAACAAGAACAAGAAGAGGATCAGAAAGAAGTTACCTGGCAGGCCACAGGCCCTTAGGTCATCGTTGATGGTGTAGATCTCGTCCATCACGACAACCTCCTGTGGCAGGCGGCAGCCGGGGCGTCCCTCAGGCCTCAACCACTCCGTCACTCAACGGCGCACGGCACCTGACGGGCGACGGATACCTGCAAGAAAAATAGGAGAACAAGATCAGGAACAACAAGAGGATCAGTAGAACAATAAGGGGATCATGAGGACAATAAGGAAGAAGACAGTTACCTGCGACGCCGGAGCCCGAAGTAGGAGAAGAAGACAGTTACCTGCAAGAAGAGGATCAGGAAAATAAGAACACGATCAGGAGGATCTACATCAGGAGAACAAGAAAAGGATTAGGAGGATCTACATACCTGTGATGCCACAGCCCGGAGCCAGAGACGACGACGGGAACAAGATCAGGAGAACAAGAAGAGGATCAGGAGGATCTAGATCCAGATTCAGGGAGGCGGGATGGGAGGAGTTAAGGAGCGGGAAGCGAAGGATTCAAGGCGAGGAGGCGGTGCCGATGGCAAGCCGGCAAGGCACCAGGGAGGTAGGGAGCCAGGGAGGTGGTCAGGCGAAGGCGCAGAGGAGGTGAGCCGGGAGCGGAGGAGTCGAGGCGAGAAGGTGGCGCACCGGTCGCCATCAACCGTCACCGGGACGTGGGACTGCGGGTGCGGGACGAGACGGGAGGAGCCAAGGAGGCAAGGAGCCTGGAGCGGAGGAGTCGAAGTCGAGGCGAGGAGGTGGCAGGCGGAGGGGAGAATGGGGTAGACCAGTAGGGTTTGCGAAGAGGGGTGCGACTGGCCGTGGGGGGCTTATATATGCCCCCCTTCCCGACCGTTGGTGGACTGGTGGGCTGCCTGGGCCGGCCGGCTGTTCGCTTGACGGGTCGGCAACAAGCTGGCGGTTCGCTTTCATGCCGGGCCGTGCCGCCCAATGGGCCGAGGCACCAGCCCACGCCCGGAACAAGCATGCGGGCCAGGCCAGCCCGAGTTCGAAGAGTTACGGGTCGAGCCGGGCTAGGTCCAGGCTAAAAACACAGGCTTCGTGCCGGGCTCTCGGCCTGCGGGCTGCATGTACATCTATAATCGAAACCCAACCCTCTCGTGGGGATTAGGGTGGTGTCTGGGTAGTGGGAAATGAGGGGACAGGGAAGCGAGGGCTATGATATATTTTATCCCATGTTTGGGTGGTTGGATAGGGAAATAGATAGGGATCAGGTCATCGGGATAGAGAAATAAGGCTATCTTTTCTCAGTAATCAATAACCTAACTAAACATATATGTGTGATGATACATGTCACGTTTATGAGCTGCAAGTTCAGAAATTATTTTCATAATTAGCACATATTTACTTAGCATCACATTGTCAAATTATGGACTAATTAGGCTTAATAGATTCGTCTCACGAATAACCTCCATCTATGCAATTAGTTTTGTAATTAGTCTATGTTTAATAATCCTAATTAGTATCTAAACATTCGATGTGACAGGGACTAAACTTTAGTCCGTGAAACTAAACACCCTCTTAGCTTGGGCAGTTGGGCCATGCGTGAAACTAAACCATCCAGAGGCATCGAATATTCCTTTTAGATCCTGTATCCTCCTGTGCGAGAAAAAACATCGAACAACGCCATCCCGGACGGATCGTCTCGCTTGCATCTGCTCACCTCCACCCCTTCTTCCCTCTTCGATCCAGCCTTCCCTCACGCAGGAGCTACCAGAGCTGCACGGACTGCTGCTGCTGGCGCTCGTTCTCTTCTGGTAGCGCGGTGCCCTTTGCGCAGGTACAGACTTCTTCTCGTCGCCCACTCAATCTAGTTGCTAGGTCTGGTTCTGGGTTGAATCAAAGGCCAAGAATGGGTTTGCGCTGTTTAAATCTGATGTTGTGCCAGGGGATTTGTGAACGAATAGGTTGATTGGTTGCATTACAAGTTCTGGGTGCTTCTATGGTTTCTTTTGCATCTGATTAGTACAGATGCGATTCAGTCTTGCTGATTTTTTTATTGCAAACTGATTTCTTGACATCCAATACAAGCTTCACGTGATAGCATGCGTGCAAAACTAATTTATAGTGCAGTAGATTAGCACGGATGTTTAATTTCTCTTATCCCTAAAAATCTTGATACATGTTTTGCACTATTTTGGGTAATTTAGATAGACAACAGGAAGCTTGTTAGGAGAAAATTGTTGATGCTTATTATTGCTGCAACAACATATGCAGCTTCATGTATGGTGGTTTTGTTTGTGACGTCTAGACTATTAAGCAATAAGAGGCAACGTATTACTTATGGGCCAATGGAGGAGAGGGATAAGTCTAGGATTGAGAATCTTAACACAAGGATCTACAGGGATGATACGACCTACACAAAAATGATAAGGCTTAAGAGAACCTCATTTTTCCAGTTGTGCCAAGTTTTGAGGCAACACTCTCTGCTACGTGACACTAATCATGTGTGCATTGAGGAACAAGTTGCCATGTTCTTGAATACAGTTGGCCACAATGTACGAAATAGGTTAGTTGGTACCAATTTCAATAGGTTAGGTGAAACAGTTAGCCGGTACTTTGGATTAGTCCTCCATGCCATAGGTGAGCTACGCAATGATCTTATTCGGCCACCTTCAATGGAGACTCCAGCCAAAATTGCAGGGAACCCAAGATGTGATCCATACTTCAAGGTATGACATGAAAAGCCCTAGATTAGGGATATATGGTCATAACTTTTGGTTTCTGATTTTTTTATGTGAACAGTAGGATTGTATTGGTGCTATTTATGGAACACATATAAGACCATTTGTTAGTAAGTCTATGGAAGCAACCTTTCATGGTAGAAAATCATTTCCTACCCAAAATCATTTCGTGGTAGAGCCTCATTCTTGATGACGCAACCCCATTCTTCTCCTTCCGCAGTCAAGTTGATATTGTCCTAGCTTGTTGCATCCTTCACAATTAGGTTGTTTCTCAAGTAACAGACTGTTTCATTCTACTAGAGAGCAATTGGACACCTAACCCTCAAAGGACAACTAGGCAGCAAGCAAATGACCATAGGTTTATGGTTGATAAGAGGCAATTGATTGCTGAAGCAATGTGGGCAGATCGTCAAAATCACTATGGACATTAATAGTGTACTTTTTATTGTACCAATGAACTATTTTTTATTTTTTCAGATTTATGTACTAGCTATGTAGTGGAGCGTTGTGTTGTTTATCTTCTCGAATTTATGTACCAGCTATGAACCATTGTGTTGTGCCTAGTGGGGACCATTGTGATGTTGTAATATGAATCCTTGTACTATTTTAATAGGAATGCTTGTGCTATTTTGATATGAATCCTTACTGATTTAATATGAATAATTTTTCTATATTATGAATTCTTGTGTTTCTTTTGTATGTTGTAGGAGATGGACCAGAAACATCAGGGAAATAACTTGGTTGGACATGGTGGAGGTGCAATTCAATGGACAAGTACTTTGTCAAGCTTTATGCTCAACTACTTGTCTCAACTTGTGGCTAGTGGCACTAAAACCTCTTCAGGCTTCAAGCAAGTTCATCTGAATGCCTATGCAAAGGCTTTGAATGAGTGCCTGGGTGTTTTTGTTATTGGTACGCAAGTTAGCAACCACCTCAGAAAGTGGAAAAAAGATTTATGGAAAGATTGTGAAGCTGAAAAGCTTGAGTGGAGCTAATTGGGACGAAGAAAGCTGCACCATAACCGTGGAGAGAGAGCATTACATTGGTTATTACTGGACTGAAATTTTTACCATATGTTCTTCTTGGTTTGTTGAAATTGTTGCCATATGAGTCTTAATATTTTACTAAAATTCATGGCATCTATGTATTTTGCCTGCTAGGACCATCATGAGGATGCCAACTACTTAAACACTCCAATTGAGCACTACCATGAGATGGCCACTATCTTTGGCAATAGTTTGGCAACTGGTGCATATGCCAAGGGAGCAAATGACCCTATTGCTACGGAGGTTACTAAAATAGAGAATGCACCAAAAGACATTAAAGATGCTTCATCTACAAATGATCAAGTAGGGGTAATGCCTGATGAAGTGACAATGTCTGTCAACAATACTGGTGGGGAGTCCTTAGGTACTAGACCACCACCACCAAAGAAGGCCAAGGTCACTGTTGAAGATCCTAACATTGCCATGGTGACTATGATTAGTCAGAGCCTTGGAAACTTAGCAGCAGCCATAACAAATGTCACCAGGACCATTACTTCAGATGATGACATTCCTGAGGGACTTTATGATGCCATGATGAGTATCTCTGGATTTGATGCAGCCCATCTTGATCACTACTATGCTTATTTGTGTGACCATCCACCACAAGCAAGGGCCTTTTACAAGCTGCCCCTGTCAAGCAAAATGATATGGGTTGCAAGGTACATCAAGGAGCACCTTTCCGATGCTGATATATAAGTAGCAATCTAAATATTTTGCTAACCACTAGAACTGTAATCTAACCTATGGTGATTTATAATTAGTGATTGCGTGTTGTACCTAGTCCTGAACTGAAGTTTGGTATTGTGGTATTTGTTAGCTTGTTGGTGTTGGTCCTAATATTTTGCTAACCACGTGAACTAAAACTATGGTGGTTGATGATATGGAATGTATGAACTATGGTCTGGTATTGTCTGGTATGAACTATGGTCTGATATGTTATAACTATTATCTGTGATATTATCTTAGTGTTGGGCTTATTTCTGTACTCGTTGTTTAGTGTTGGGCTTATATCGGGATACATTCTTTTATGTCAATTTATTTATGTAACCAGCTTATTAGAGGTAAAATTACCACCTATAGTAGGAAGGTTACCATACCCTGATTCATTCAGGTAGCCAAATATAATCTTATACCATCCTGTATCATCCTATTCAAGCAACCAAACAAAACCATGTACCATCCCATTCAGACAACCGAACATCCAACTTGCATCATATCGTTCAGAATCATCCTATCCAGGTGAACCATCTCATACATGTTCCACTTAACCAAACACTACCTTACTTATGTATCTGAAATGTCATTCTATCTTTGTATCTAAAATCTGATCAAATTTACAAAAAGTTTGACATTTACAATGCCAAATAAATATTATTAGATTTATTGTGAAATACACTTTCATCGTACTATATAAATTTAGTCAAATTTAATCAATTTAAGATCGGATGATAAATGCACACCGGTTTAGTTAGTTAAAGAATTGATTTGCACCAAATGTAACACATTAGGGATGAATACCGTACTTTTGCAATATTTAATAGATGAAAAATACACAATTTTTCTAATTCTTAACATCTAGCATTTTTTTTAAGAAGAGACTTGTATGTACTCCAGCATTGTCTTCGTGGTCTTCTACAACTCCACGAAACAAGTTGTACGCACGTCAAAGCAAAGTCCAACGAGGGATATCCATACACATACAGGTACCCTTCTTCCTCAGGGGGCAAACCAGAAAAAACAAGGGCAGAATCAGAACCGCCCGTGCCGCTCGCCGTGCCGGCGGAGGGAAAGAGGAGACAGCGATGGCGGGGGTCGGTGCGGCGGGGTTCCCGCGGCAGCTGATGGTTGAGTCCATCCCCTTCTTGGCGGATGTGGGGTTCTGGGATGCGCTCCGCCGCCTCAAGCTCGACGTCCTGGCCACCGACGACTCCCCAATCCCAATCACCGGTCCGCCCCGCTCCCAATCCCCTCTGGCTGTTTATTCGCAGAATTCCCGACTTGGGCAGGCAACGAGCGCTGAGCCGCTGACCCACCTGCGTTTCCGTGCTCCGCTCCCGGGCTTCCATAGAGCCCCTACCCGCTGTAGTTGCTTACCGGTTGTGATCCGCGTGTGCGGGCGCTTCGACTGGAGTTTCTTTGGTTGTTGTGGGGGTTCGCCGGGGTTGGTAGTTCTTGGACGCGATGTCGCCCCGGGGTTGCGTCCATTTTGAGTTTTGCTGGAGATGTACTAGCTTTTAGTTACTGATTTCATTTGATCTCTGTGCTCCACAGTTACGTCTGCGGCCGATGGTTTGGACGTTGGCTCTTGCTGGGGTTCGGGTTCACTGGTTCAGGAATTAGTGTTTGTCGTTCTACCGCTTTTGATTAGTGTGGTTGCTCTTTTTGAGCTGCTGGTCGCAATCTTCAGTCTTCACACACGAATTGTGATTCTGAGATGAATTATTTTATTTACAATGAGTTTAGTCAGAGCTCCTGTTGGGTTTCAACTCTAGCCTATCCCAACTTGCTTGGGACTGAAAGGCTATGTTGTTGTTATTGTACAATGAGTTTAGTCAGTGTCTTTGCATAGTTTTAGTTATATAAGAGGTCTCTGCATAAGCTAAAATAGTTCCTTCTGAACTTTAACCCAGGTTATTATGCTCCACGCCGGTTTCGCCAAGCAAGCTTGTTCAACCTACGTTCAGAATCATTGGTGCCACCTTCTCACAATCCGGTTGGCGACAGGAACAGTTGCCCAATCCTAGGGACCCTTATAAACACTAATAACATGAGGGGATTTCAAGACCTAGATAGGGAACTTCTTCTGAAAACAGAAGCGAAGAAGGTACACACTTGACGTGGAATTTACTGTCGTTTACGCATTTATTTTAATTGTCTAATTTTAGTTTGGATGTGCGGGGGCAGATCTTGCATGACATTGTGTCTGGTAAAGTAGAAGAGGATCCTGCACTGCTGCTTAGGTTCCTTGTGATATCATTTGCTGATCTAAAGAATTGGAAGATCTATTACAATGTTGCATTCCCCTCATTGGTTTTCAACTCGACCCTGCTCAGCCTGCAAGTCGCCTCAGAAGTGCTCAGCAACGAAGAGGTCATGTTCATGTGCACCTAATATTCAACAACAACACCAGTTTCCTTGTTTGATCCATCCGATTGGTACTGAGAGTTGTTTATTCTTTCCTGCAGGTAGAATCCTTGAAAATAGCATTGCAAGAGTGGCGCGCTTCTACTGAAACAACAGGTTTGAGAATCATGCCTACCAGCAAGTCGCATATGCTTGGAATGTTGTTAGTTTGTTCTGTTTATCTGATTAATTATTTGTTGCCATCATCTCAACAGTTATACCATTCTTTCTGGTTACTATATCCTCGGATTCCTCTGCCTCTATAAGACAACTTAAGGACTGGAAAACTTGCCAGGGGAAGTATCAAAAGGTAGGTCATGTCATCCATTCGATCATTTAAACTGGCTGAGTTTTGATAAATATTTTAGAAGAACATCCTTATTACCCAACTTCCTGTGTATCTTTGTGCTACATCTAAATTCATTGCTTTGCTGTCGCAGCTGCTATTTGGATTTTATGATCACGGACGTCGCCCAGATTGCCCTGGCTGGGCTATTAGAAACTACATTGCATTCCTGAGTATCCGGTGGAAGATTGAGAAGGTTCAGTTCTTCTGCTACCGTGAATTTCAGGGAAACCCTGATCTAGTACAATCCCTCATTGGCGAAGCATCATTTCCATCACCTTCTGGTATGAATATGGTGGTTTCAATTATAAAATAATCAGCCTTGCACTTTCACCAGCAATTTGTCCATTTCTAACACTGGCTGTTGTGACAGGCTGGGATGACCCTGATCATGTACCTGATGCTTTTGGATGGGAAGGAGTAAAGCCAGGAAAGGGAACAAAAGGCATGAAACCAAAAGAAATAGATATTCAATCATCAAATCCAGCAAGGTAGATTGATTGCATATTTTGCTTTGGAAATAATCAACGATGAATAGAAAATTATCTTGATTTTCTATTTCACACACAGTCAGGATGAAGAAAAACAACTGATGCACTTAAAGCTTATGGGGTGGCGCCACTTTCCTGTGAATATAGACAAGTTATCTCAGGTTCGAGTTCTTGTCCTGGGTGCTGGAACTCTTGGATGTGAAGTTGCTCGCCTACTTATGGTTAGTGATTTGAGCTACTACTGGATTCCTATTCATTGTAACAAATCTAATAGAATGTAAGATTTTATTTCCTGCTTTTAATTTTGTATGCTGGTCACCATTTTTTTTCAGACCTGGGGTGTACGGAAATTAACTGTGGTTGACAGTGGTAGTGTTGCCATGTCTGACCTTGTCAAGCAATCACTCTACATAGATAAGGACTGTGGAGTCCCAAGAGCAACTGCAATAGTTCCACATCTAAAATCAAGATGTCCTGCAGTGGTGAGGACAGTTTTATCCTTGAAACATATGCTTTCGAATTTCTGTAGTGGATAAATAACGATCACTGCCATGTAGGAGGTTGAAGGCATCCAAATGGAAATACCGGTGCCTGGGCATCCTTATTCTCCCAGCAAAATGGCAGGTGTGCTTGATGACTGCAAGCATCTGCAAACATTAGTGGCTGCCAATGATGCAGTTTTCTTGTTAACTGATACTTGGGAGAGCAGGTGGCTCCCAACTCTTCTCTGTGCAAGCGAAAACAAGGTAAAGCTTGAACACGCTATCCATTGGCTATGGACCTCTGTAGTTGTTCTTATACAGCAATGTCTAAGTACTTAGTGTTAGATATGTATGTGCTATGTGCGTATATGGGCCTGGTGTGTATCACGCCCAGGCCCAAGCCGGCTCCCTGCTGTGCCTAGATAGATTAGGATAGGCAGGTTATCCCTTGATTGGTTATGATTCTATAAAGCTCTCCCAAGGGCTTCCTATATATTTGTACATCTTGTATACCCTAATCAATCTATTATTCCACGCAATATCCATTGCTTTCATGGTATCACGAGTCCGGGTTTCTCCTGTTCTTGCTTCCGCAACCTAGCGCGCCGCCGCTGGCGCTGCTTTCTCCGCGCATTTTCTTGCTTGCCTCTGCCCAGCGCGCCCTCGTCGGCGCTGCTACCGCGTGTGTCCCTCGCGCTGCGAACCCCCCTGCCCCCCTTCCCCTGCACCGGCCCTCAGCCGTCGTTGCATCCCATGGTCGGCTCTTTGGCCACCGCCGCTAAGACCTCCACCAACGCCAAGTGCAACGCCGCGGAGGCCGAGGCAGCCAAGCGCGCCGCCGACGAGCGCGCGGCTCGCAAGAAGGCGCGCGCAGCCGCCCTCGCCCGCGTTTTCAAGGCTGAGGAAGAGGTCGCCACCGCTGCTGCTAGCCTCCGTGATGCCCTCGCGTGCGCCGCCGAGGAGCGTAAGGGCGCCCTGCCCAACTCTGAGGAGGAGGACGCTGTCGACAACGCCTCTGCCGTCTCCAATCAGGCGCCCAACAACGCCCACCGGGCCATGCTGCTGCACGAAGCTGCTGCCTTCTTGAATCTGCACGCGCAAGCCGTTGCTGCGCAGAATATCTGAAGTCTCATCCCCATCATTCTCGACATCACCTCCGGCAACTACACGGTGGCGCGAGCAGTTCCTCCTCACCGTCGGCAAGTACTCCCAGCAAGACCATGTCCTTCGCGATGTGCCCGCTCTGGCCTCTCCAGATTGGGGGGCGCATGGATTGCGTCGTCCGGTCTTCGCTCTACGGCACCATCACCAACGACCTCGTCGACGTCGTCATGGAGCGCGGCGAGCGCGGCGCCACCGGCCGTGCCACCTGGCTTGCCATTGAGACCCAGTTTCTCGGCAACCAGGAAACACGGGCCCTCTACCTCGACGCCCAGTTCCGGAACTTCGTCCAGGGCGATCTGTCCATCATGGATGCCCTCGGTGATCTTGGCAAGCAGGTCTCCGACCGTACCCTCGTCCTCAACATCATCTGCGGGCTCAACGAGAAGTTCGCCGCCGTTGGCCGTGACATTAGGCGCAGCCGCCCTCTCTGCACCTTCCTGGAGGCTCGCGATGACTTGCTCCTTGAGGAGCTCATGATGGCAAACCCTGCTTCGACTCCGTTTACGGTGCTCCTCACCGGCACCAGCCTCGGGCTTTCCTCCTCGCGCTCCCCTGGTTGGTCCAGCAACAACTTCGAGGGCGGCAAAGAGGGCGGCAAGGGAGGGAACTTCGGGTCCTCCAGCAGCACCTCCTCCAAGCAAAAGCGGGGTAAGCGCGGCGGCCAGCCGCGCCAGGGCAGCGGCGGCGAGGCCCCTACCGGCTACAACTCCAACGCCCAGGCTCCTGCTCCAGGCGCGGCAAGGAGACCGGCGGTCCCTGGACCTCCTTCTGGAACCCGTGGACGGTTACAATACAGATGTGCTCGGGTCCACAGCAGCAGCCCAACGCTCCCCTCCAGCCCGCTGCGCCTCCTCAGCAGGCTCTTTTGGCGCAGCAGCAAACCTTTCCTCGCTCAGCAGCAGGCCCTGTACGCCTAGTAGCAGGCGCAATAGCACGGCCTCCAGGCGCCACTCATGGGCCAACAGGCGCCTAAGGTCCCTCCGGGTTTTTACAACCCTGTGATGGGCCTGCCTTCCGCCTGGGATCAGCAGTCCCTCACCTCTACGTTCAGCACCATGACGCTCAACCAGCCGCAGACAAACGACTGGTATCTCGACTCAGGTGCCACCTCCCACATGACTTGAGATGCTGGTACTCTTTCATATTCATCTTTACCCGCTTTTCCTTCATCCATTGTTATCGGTGACGGCTCCTTGCTTCCCGTCACGGCTACTGGCGCAGCACACCTTCCGGGTCCTTTATCTCTTAATAACGTTCTAGTTTCACCTAAGCTTATTAAGAATCTTATTTTTGTTCGCCAGTTCACCTCTGATAACAATTGGTCTGTCGAATTTGATCCCGCTGGCTGTTCTGTGAAGGATCTGGAGTCTCGGAGGCTGATCGTCAGGTGCAATAGCTCTGGGCCGCTATACCCCTTGCACCTTCCTATTGCTCACGCCCTCACCGCTATCTCCACCCCATCGGTGTGGCATTGCCGTCTTGGTCATCTTGATCATGAAGTTTTGTCCAAAGTCGCTTCTGCAATTCCTTTTTGTAATAAAGAAGTCAGTCCATTTGTCATGTGTGCTAGTTAGGGCGTCATACTCGTCTCCTTTTTCAGTCATCAGCATCTCGAGCGTCTAGCAATTTTGATCTCATACACTGTGATTTGTGGATGTCTCCTGTTCATAGTGTCTCTAGATACAAATACTATTTGCTCATTCTTAATGACTGCTCTCATTACTTGTGGAGGTTTCCATTACGCCTAAAATCCAACACGTTTGCAACTTTGACTAACTTTTTCTCCTATGTGTGTACTCAGTTTAGCGCCACTATGAAAGCTGTTCAGTGCGACAACGGCCGCGAGTTTGACAACTCTAGCACTCGCACTTTCTTCCTCACTTACGGTACCCACCTGCGCATGTCCTGCCCATACACCTCGTCCCAAAACGGCTGGGCCGAGCGCATGATTCGGAACGTCAACAATGTTGTTCGCTCTCTCCTGTTCTAGGCTAGTATGTCCCCTTCTTATTGGGTTGAGTCGCTGCATACTGCCACACATCTGCTTAACATCTTGCCCACCAAAACACTTGGCTCCTCCACGCCACACATGGCTTTGTTTGGCGCCCAGCCTTCCTATCATCACCTTCGTGTTTTCGGTTGCATGCTATCCTAGGGCATGTTTGGCATGGCTCTGGAGTTAAACTCCAGCAACTCCAACCAATTTTCCAGCCAAACACCTCAGCTCCAAAACTTCATGGAACTGCCAACTCCATGGAGCTGTAGTGCAAATGGGGGTGGAGTTTGGAGCACCTCTTTTGCAGCTCCAAAACC